>NC_038044.1:36635321-36955681 GCF_002211085.1 Panicum hallii
CCAGAGTCCTGTAGAACAAGTCGTCCCCTATCAAAGACGTACTTCATGGCTCTGTAGCGTATCTTCTTAGGTGCCCCCGAGCCAGATCCTTCAAGTAATTGAAGATATCGGCTCTCCAATCTCCCTGATCCAACAGGTTATTGGAAAATCAGCTCCATCCGCTGTGTCCTTGTAACCAGAGGCCATTTGGGCAAGATCATTGGCCTCAGAATTTTTGCGCCTTGGTATCAGATAGAAGTTTATATATCTGAACTGGGCCATTAACTCTGGCATTGCCTCCATAAAGGAAACAACAACTCGCTCTCACATCGGTATGTTTCCGTAAGCTGAGAGATGACCAATTTAGAATCCCCAAAAACTTCTACTGCTTCTGCTCCAGCTTCGATGAGTAACATTACCTTTATGCACCGCTTCATACTTGTGGCAGAACCAACCTGAATTATACCGGCTCAAGTACGCGAGTCCTCTCTGAGGGCTACCTCGGTATAACCCTATTTGCCTGTCGGGTAACGTCCCGATCAACCACCGAACGCAGGATCCAACAAGGTACCTCACACGAAGGTGAGTCCAGAGATATAAATGCCATTACATTTTACATCATAGGCAGATATATTACAAAAGTATACAAAACATCATTAGTTTCCCAGTGAAGGGAGAATTATTACAAAATAGGTTTTAGTTTTAAGTCAAAACAGCGGAGTTTAAAAGCGTAAATATTGTACACGTCGTTATTACAAATACCATGCTAGCCCTGGCATGATATCATTCGGCGGAATCCGTGTTGGGCCGGGGACGGATCCCACTCCACGGACCAACCATCAGGCAAGGGGTAGGGCCACGGTGTAATGAATGCTGGCTCATTAGGGAGATTACCTGAAGTAAATCAACAAAGCAAGGCTGAGTATACTAATACTCAGCAAGACTTACCCGCTCATGGTATACTTAGCCATGTATCTAGACTTATGCAGGCTTTTCAGGTTTTGGGTAGAGTTTTCAGCTGAAAAGCAACAAAGAGTAGATCCTTATTTTCACTTTTAGTTTTCAGGTTCTAGTTGATTAACCATTCTAGGTAAGCACCTGTAACTACTCACACATGGTAGAATCTTTAATCAAACATCATCTTTGATAATCACAAAGTTACTCTTGTTACTCTATGTGGTAAAGGGATCAAGCAGTCTCAATCATCGTGAGAAACGGACGATTCTGAAATCGAATTCAACCTTGCAAGGGTAAACCTAACACACACGCTTGGAACACCAAAGGGTCGTTCCCGAAGCAACCGTTTACCTTTCATTCCGACTCGTGGATCAGATCCACCACAAGCGACTGCAGGACCATACGCACTTCCAAAGTGCAGGACGTACGTCTGTAGCGCGACTACAAAACCCGTACTCCTGGTTGCCCAGCAACACGTATTCCTGCACGTCGAACAAAGTAACCAAAAGAAGCAAATACATGGTGGGGGGTATGTCCACTCCTCGGGCCGATTGGTTACTAGGCTTACCGCTTACCATATTTCACGGTATGTGGCTAGTACTTTCAAACGCTTAACCACCGCTACCACACCCTGCGACCTTATCAAGTTCCACGACACAGACGGGGTATCATCTCAACCATGATACCTCACAAAATTCCCGTCCGTCATCCTTATAGTGATACATGGATGTAAACATTACAATTCCTAGGTCGCGCGAGTGACAGGAAATCACTCGACTTCTACGGTCCTATAAGCAGAGCAGCTATTCGGACTCAAGTTCTAGTGTTCAATACATCGGTTCTTGGAATTATGCAGCTAAGGTTTCAAACAACTCCTAAGACTTAATGCATAAAACATATATAAACAGTATAGTTTGTAGTGTAATAAAGTAGGGGTTATGTCCGGGGCTTGCCTTCGCTGGTGGGGTTGGGGTTAGTCAAATTAATATCTTCCGAACCTTGGTTCGGGGCTTCAGAGAATTCCGCGACGAGGTCCCGGAATCCTCAGAACAAACTCCTTCTGGTTCCGAAATCAGCTGATAATCTCCGTCAGCGAGAGTGTCGAGTCTATATGAGATGCAAGTTTACAAGTTATGGAATGCATATACTTTTTATGTTATTTCACAATAAAGTTGCAATCCAAACAGAAGAACATTATATTCAACAAACAACCTAACTACCCTGCACTGGCAGTCATTTATCGAGTACTAACTAAACTAACTAGTCACGTTAAGCAACAGGATGGGTACCCTAAATATCCAACTAACTACATTAGTAGCATATCTGGTTACCATAAGCAACAACTAAACACACTTAGCAATCTCCATTTATGTTATTAGCTAAACATTGTAATTAACCTTAGGTTATTATTTAATTATGGCTAACTTTGGATTAATTAAGCAAATCTTAAATTAGGAAAAATAATTAATACTTATGAAAATTATCCTAAGTGGGTTTAATTGAAATAACATTACTCTAAATATTTTATACAATAGATAATTAGAACAATTCACTTAATTAAACAATATGTTTAACTTGAATAATTTTTACAGAGCAAGATATTTCAAAATAGGAGCTGCAAAATTTACTGAATATAGATTGGTATTAGATCTGATTACTGTAGTTTTATTGGAATTTTATTCTAAAAGGAACTAAGCCACAAAATTAAACAAGATCAAGATTGAAATTTCAAGATGCAATTATAACTTGAGTTTTACACTAAAACTAGGGTTCAAAACTTAAGGACATCATAAACTACTCAACACTAGTATTCCAGAAAAGTTTCATAATTTTTCATGCATAATAATTATTATTTATGAATTACCTTTGAATTTAAGCTTGATATTTATAACTCAAGTTATATTAGGTTTCTGATGCTCAAATTTTTATGATGGATTATACTTATAAAGATCAAGTTATGGTAGAAATTGTATCCCTAAATATGCATAGATGCTTTTGAAATTAATTTGTGAAACTTTCATGAACATATAACAAAGATAGTAAAAACATTCTAGCTAGAGAGCTGATCTAAGCCTCAAAAATTTACACAAGGCTACTTACACCACATGCAACACATGTTCCAAAAACCAACAGCAGCAAAGCTATGGATCACAAGATTTAATTAAAGCATCCCTTTATTTGCATTTAAAATACAGAACAAACTATGCATTTTCATAGCATGATCATGAAATAAAAGTTGTAGAATTCATTACAAGGATTCTAACCCAACAAGTTTGGTATTTTTCTAATTTTTCTATGATTTTCTACACATTTTTGAACTTCACTGATTTGAAAGAAAGAAAAGGACTGAACTCTTGCGTTTAGGCTCTTAGAAGAACTTAAATCTTTACACTCCAGTCCTTGCTGCCATGGCCGGCGGGGAGAGCTCGGTTCCGGCCGAAATCCGGCGATCCCCGGGGTCGGCGGCGAGGGGCAAGGGGAGAGGAAGCGCCAGGGAGTCGAGGGCTAACTGTAGAGAGTCTCGGGGAGAGTGGGGAGGGACGGTGGTGAGCTGCCCACGGGAGCAGTAGCTCCGGCGAGCGGCGGCCCGAATTCCGGTGAGCTCGGGTGAGGAATGGGGATGGCGCGTGGCCTAGAAGCTTTAGGGCGAGGAGGAGACCCGATTCCGAGGCTCAACTCAAGGAGAGGGAGGTCGGAAGGGGAGCTCGACGTGGAGCAGAGGGCGGCGACAATGGAGGTGGGCGGCGGCCGTCGGCACACACGCAGAGGGGCTTGCGCTGCTTTGGAATGGATTACCAGGAATGGAAAGAGTGAGGAGGGAGGCAGCATTGCGGGCTGGGGCGGCTACTAAGGCCCGGCGGTGGATGAGCAGGAGGTTGCCGCGGCCAGTGGTGCTGGCAGTCCGAGACAGGAGGGGAGCGATGTGGCGCACGGGGAAGAAGACAACGGAGAGGAGGTAGGGCGGTGGAAGACCCTTAGGCGACGCGTGGGCATGTACAGTGGCTGGAGGTGGAGCTCGGGCACTGCGCCGGCGATGGGCGGCGGGAGCAGAAGCAGAACAGAGAGGAAGCGAGGATGACAGAGGAAGAAGAACATGCAAGTGTCAGGAGGACCCGTTTGCAAATAGAAAAACTTCCAGGGACTCCTCTGTAAAGAAAGATTTCCCATTGATACGAAATCCTAGTGAGAATAATGTCTAAAGCAAAGTTGTAAAGAATTTCAGACCCTACAGTAATGCTTTAGGGTTCAAGTTCAAAATCTCAAAGGATACAGTTTTATTTTAAACTTTTGAACACAACTCAAATTATAAACTTTTTGTTATAATTCAAACAAAATGCTTTAATGTTTAGGGTCTTTTTGCAAGATTGCCTGCAGTGTAATCATGACTAGCCTTTTTACACTTTAGCCCTTAAGTAAAACTGAGTTTTACTTTTATCTTACAACCATTTTACATGTAAACCCTTATACCTTTGTGTTAATTACACATAGGTCCTTAGTTTCCAACAAAAGTCTATTTTTCTTAGGTTTTACTTAACTTTTGCACTTTTCTTTTCTATAATCATTTAGGTTTACCACTTAAGAGTACTTTTACCCAATTACACTCAAGTACTTATATAATTCATAAATTACAAACATACCCCTAGCTCTCTTTACAACTTATATACACCATGGCATGCATACATATAAAACATCCAAACTTAGTATCTAGATTTCTAATCTACCTGGATGTTACAGCCTTCCCCCCTAAAAAGAATCTCGTCCCGAGATTCCGAAGCTGAATAGAATCAGAAGATTATACTTGAGGATTGGCTTGAAGGAAATTCGGAAAATTTCGTTGAAGATAAGTTTCTGTCTCCCAAGTTGCTTCTTCCTCGGTGTGATGATCCCATAAGATTTTATACATCTTAACTGTCCTTCTTCTGGTGAGCCTTTCCTTGGTATCCAAAATTCGAACAGGTTGTTCGATGTAAGATAGATCGGGTTCAATCTCAATGGCACAGGTATCCACGATTTCCGTGGGCACTTTGACACACTTCCTAAGCTGAGAGACGTGGAAAACATCGTGAATGGCAGCCAATTGAGATGGAAGGCGAAGTTTGTAAGCCACTGGGCCACAAACATTGAGGATTTCGAAGGGTCCGACATATCGAGGTGCTAACTTTCCTTTTATACCGAAACGTTGGACACCTTTGGTAGGATATACTCGGAGATAGACAAAATCCCCTACTTGAAATTGCAGAGGTTTTCTCCTCTTATCTGCGTAGCTTTTCTGTCTAGACTGAGCGATTTTAAGATTAGATTGAATAACCTTAACCTTATCTTCGGCTTCAACGACTAGGTCTGGTCCGAAGATTTTGCATTCACCGGTCTCAGACCAACTTAAAGGAGTTCGACATCTGCGACCGTATAACGCTTCAAAAGGAGCCATTTGAAGACTAGCTTGATAACTGTTATTGTAAGAGAATTCAGCTAGAGCAAGGCACTTGTCCCAACTTGTACCATAGTGAATAATACAAGCTCGGAGCATGTCTTCAATAATTTGATTAACTCGCTCAGTCTGTCCATCCGTTTGAGGATGATACGCAGAACTTCGAATCAGTTTGGATCCAAGAGCTGATTGCAACTGTTCCCAAAAGCGTGCAATAAACTGAGGTCCTCTATCAGAGATGATAGTTTTAGGAATACCGTGCAATCGAACGATTTGATCAAGATAGATCTCTGCATACTTCTTAGTTGAATAAGTGGTATGCACAGGAAGAAAATGAGCTATTTTTGTGAGTCTATCAATGATTACCCATATGGAGTCATGCTTTTGAGATGTGTTGGGAAGACCGACAATTAAATCCATGCTAATGTCTTCCCACTTCCATGATGGAATGGGTAATGGCTGAAGTGTACCAGATGCTTTTAAGTGGCTAGCTTTGACTCTCTGGCAAGTATAACACTCATATACATATTTGGCAATTTCTCTTTTCATTCTGGTCCACCAAAAATGTTGCTGTAGATCTTGATACATCTTGGTGCTACCAGGATTAATAGAGAACTTGGATAAATGTGCCTCATCAAGGATTTGTTTGCGAAGTAGATGATCTTTAGGTACAACAATGCGATTGTTGAACCATTGGACTCCTTGATGATCAGTGTGAAAGCATTTATATTTGGCTTCTCCTAGAGATAGCTTCGATTTGATGATTTTGATACCCTCATCATGTAGTTGCGACATGATGATTTTATCTTGAAGAGTAGACTCAATGGATAGTAGATTCAGAATACCTTGAGGAATGATCTCCAAATTGAGCTTTCTCATTTGATGGCAGAGAGTGTCACTGAAAGTTGTTATGGATAAACAATGACAGTGTACTTTGCGGCTAAGGGCATCCGCAACCACATTAGCTTTGCCCGGATGGTAGTGTACCTCAAGGTCATAGTCTTTAATCAATTCTAACCAACGCCTTTGCCTCATATTTAAGTCAGCTTGAGTGAAAATATACTTGAGGCTCTTATGGTCAGTGTAGATATTACACTTAGCGCCCATAAGATGATGTCTCTAGATCTTGAGAGCATGGATAACTGATGCTAATTCAAGATCATGTGTTGGATAGTTTTTCTCATGAGTCCGAAGTGCTCGGGATGCATAAGCAATAACCCGGTTGTTTTGCATAAGGACACAACCAAGGCCAATTCTGGAAGCATCGCAATAGACATCAAAAGGTTGAGTGCTATCTGGTTGAGCCAGCACTGGAGCAGTTGTCAAGAGTTTTCTCAAGGTATGGAATGCTTCCTCACATTTGTCATTCCAACAGAATCTAACTTCTTTCTTTAATAGCTCAGTCATGGGTTTAGCTATCTTGGAAAAGTCTGGAATGAATCAGCGATAGTATCCCGCCAATCCAAGAAAACTTCGTATTTGGTGGACTGAAGTTGGAGGGTTCCAGTCCATAACTTCCTGGACTTTGGTTGGATCAACCGATATGCCTTCACTAGAGATAGTATGTCCCAAAAATTTCACACTATCCAACCAGAATTCACATTTCGAGAATTTGGCATAAAGGCGATGATCACGTAGCCGTTGAAGAACGACACGTAAATGATTAGCATGGTCTTCTTTAGTTTTGGAGTATATTAGAATGTCATCAATGAAGACCACGACGAATTTGTCAAGTTCCAGCATGAATACTGAATTCATGAGATACATGAAATATGCCGGTGCATTAGTGAGTCCAAATGACATAACCAGGTATTCATAAAGTCCATATCTGGTCGAGAAAGCCGTTTTTGGAATGTCACTAGGCCTAATCTTGATCTGATGGTAACCAGAGTGTAAGTCAATCTTAGAAAAGACCTTCGCTCCAGCTAGTTGATCGAACAAAATGTCAATGCGGGGAAGAGGGTACTTATTTTTGATAGTAACCGTATTGAGTGGACGGTAATCGACACATAGCCTTAGGCTATTGTCTTTCTTTTTGACAAAGAGAGCAGAACAACCCCAAGGTGAAGCACTTGGACGTATATAACCCTTATCAAGAAGATCTTGGAGCTGGATTTTTAGTTCTGCTAATTCATTTGGAGGCATGCGATACGGCCTCTTTGAAATAGGAGCAGTGCCCGGTTGAAGTTCAATGATAAACTCGATGTCTCTATCTGGTGGCATTCCAGGCAAGTCGTCTGGAAAGACATCGGGATATTCACATACTATAGGAATATCCTTGACTTGGATATTTGTAATGGCATAGGTGCAAGGATGCAAACATTTCAGCTGAGGCAGATAAAGGGTGGTGATCCCATAGTATGGTGAATCAATTTCAACAACTCGGGAAGAAATATCTAGCCGCACTTGATGTTTAGTTATCCAGTCTGTCCCAAGTATAATATCAATACCCTCCAAACTTAGTAAAATCAAATCAGTTTTGATTTCTATGCTACCTAACTGAATTGGTACACTTTTAACCATTTGGTTGGAGGTGATTTTTCCTCCAGGGGTAGAGATTATATATGACCCCTGGGTAGAACTAAAATCAAGTCCTATTTGGGTACCACAGTTGTTACTAATAAAGCTATGTGTTGCTCCTGAATCAAATAATGTAACAACTGGTTTGTGATGAATAGAAAATGTACCCGACATGACGGGAGCTCCATCGGGAAGTTCTGCCAGAGTGGTGAAATTAATTCGCCCTTGCCGGACTTGCATTACCGGTTTCTTGCCCTTGTTCTGGTTACCCTGAGTAGAACTCTGCCCTTGGTTAGGTTTCTTGGGCCGCGGACAATCCCTGATAAAATGATCCGCACTACCGCAATTGAAACAGCGATAATTGCTGCTTCTCTGTTGCACTTGTTGAATATTTGGCCGTGGGCCAGATTGTTGCGGTTGTTGCGGAGGAACAGGAGGTCCGTACCTTCCTTGCTGTTAGGGCGGCCTGAAAACTAATCTACCAGTTGGGGCATTCCGCTGCGGTGCTCTGAACGGTGTATTGGGAACAACCCGATACCTCGGTGGTTGAGCACTCGAGGGTCCAGTAGGAGTCTTTCTTTTCTTCTCAGCATGATGTGCTATGATGCAATCTTCTTGAGTTAAGGCCATATTAACCAGCTCGCTGAAAGTATTAGCCCTCACAAGATTCAGGCATTCCTTGAGCTTGGTATTAAGGCCTCGACGGAAACGATCTTGTTTCTTGGCATCATTATCCGCATGATATCCCGCATATTGACACAGATGATTGAAGTTCTATGCATACTGCAGGACTGTACTGGTGCCTTGAGTAAGTGCCAAGAATTCATTCAGCTTTCGCTCCAGCAATCCTTCAGGAATATAGTGGGCTCTAAAGGCTGCCCGAAACTCATCCCAGGTGATAACATGCCCTGCAGGTTGCATGGCATAGAAACTGTCCCACCAGATCCGAGCAGTACTTCGGAGTTGCTCGGCGGCAAAGGAAGCTTTGCTTGAGTCCGCACAAGGTATTGTCAATAGAGCGAACTTCGATTCAATGATATGGAGCCAAGCATCGGCATCCAAGGGTTCTTCAGCTTTACTGAAGAATGGAGGCTGGGTACTGATAAAATCCTGATAACTGGCCACGGGAGGATTGCGGTCATCACGACCTCCGCGGAACTGTTGATGTTGCTGGTTCAGTTGTGCTTGAACCAGCAAGTTGAGCAGCTCAGTTTGCCGATCCATAACCTTGGCAAGGTTAGGAGGTGGTGGTGGCGGTTGTTGAGAACTGCTAGCCTGATCTGCCCGGAAACCTTCCGGGGTTCCGCGCGTGGCTCCAACCATCTGAAACAAAGGAGATGTCCATCATTAACCATATAGCCTTACTCCCAATTTCAGAAGATATATGACTTAGATAAACAATGCACACACTCCATTCAATCATCTTATTTCAGAATCATAAGGATAATGAACAGGATGATAAAATAGGAAACTTATATTACAACACTGGTTCTGATTGTTCTCCGCATCACACGTCCGAAAGATCCCTACGCAGGCCATCTATGTTACAACAAATGGCATAAGATCTAGCTAAGTTACATACTACCTAAGTTATTACACTCCCCACAAGTTACATCTAGCTAGTCGACGATTTACGAAACTAGAAATCGTCGAAGTTGCCTATAGACGACTGACTGCTAGAGGGAGAGTGATAGGGACTAAGAACAGGATCCCCATGGTCAGAGTCAATCTCCGAAACACCCTCAATCTCTTTTGGATCTTCTTCTTCTTCTTCAGGTATTATGGGTATAGCGGGAAGTATCGGTTGCTGCTGTAGTTCCTCAATGTGAGCCTGAGCATCATCAGCTTCAAGTATCAGATCATGAATTTGTGCCTGTAGGAACTCAATAACAGTGTCACGCTGAGTGATAATATGATCACTCTCATTGATCTGATCTTCACGATGGAGGATTGTCTTATCCCTTGCTGCAATGATTTCATCCTTTTGAGTCACCAAGGCTTGTAATTCCACTATTTGGGTCACTTGACGGTCAGTATTCCGATAGTGGCTTTGAGCCACACCAGTTAACTGATTCACACCGTGACGCAGTAGAATCTGGTAATGATGTTGCGCATCCATGAACCTGGTAATGATACGAACGGTTTCTTCAGCCAGATCTCCTAGCATATGACCAAGACGCTCTGTCCGAAAATTCCATTCTGAATTATCAGGGTCAATGGTAGGAAATAAACCAATAGGATATGCAGCAACTTCAGTCGGATGCTGATTGCAGAAAAGTTTGATAGCCTCCAAGGCAGCAGTTTCAAGGGTATCAACCAGACGATATCCAAACACTTCCACTTCTATGGGATGCCATGAGGAGCGGAAAGGGTGTTGAGGAATTATCATCTTAACCCGGCATTGAGGAACTCCTTCCTCACGATATTCTACCCCATCGTATTGAGGAGGCTCTGTATAGTGGAACAGACTTAAGGATTCCCATAAGAGACGAGGAAACCCTTCCCAATGTAAAGCATTGGTGTGGAAGTGCCCCTCCTGATCCCAAAAGGCATTGGAAGGAGCAGCCATCTGCGACAACATTGCAAATGGTAAGATATATTTACCCTGCGGAAAGCTCACAAGGTAAATGGATTAAGATAGCTGATTCTGATAACAGCAAAGGCTGGAAATCAGATGGATACTAAAGAGCTAAAGATTGCTATTTACCCAAACTAAGAAATACCAACATGTTACCTATTTCTTAAAGCAACAAAATTAAAGATCCATTTTGTTGATTAATGTATTATGCATGCACGCACTATTCGATCTCACCAACAAAATAACTGCCAAGTAATCTTGGGCTTACGTGGTTAGTTCCGGTGGCACAATATAAATACGTCTCTCTCTATTAACTAGTCGATAAGTTCTATCCGTCCTAGTTGCGTAATCGTGGTTAGTGTACCTGCAGAAAACCACAATACATATATATATATCCAATGAACCTTTCATGCCAGCATGTCATGAAAGCGTCCCCATTCATTACTGCTCACTATAGAAACAGCATCTGTACAATTACCGCCGTACAGACAACGTTAACATACGTTATTGAAACAACGTATTCACGGGGGTACCGCAAAATGCGGGGGTATGAACAGCGATCGCCATACCCTGCGCCGAACCATATACTCCCAATGTAGTCAACCAAAGTTGGTACATTGGCAGCATCTCAAGTAAGGCACTGCTTGAGAAACAGCGTTCGGTTCGCTGAGGATCCTTACCTTCTTACCTCACGAGCGAAGATGTCATTACAGAAAGTAAGGTCGGGTTGTGCAAGAATTTAAGTTTTGGTAGGAAAGTAATGCTGGAGGTTAGATTTATATATATATATAGTACAGCCACCTCTATTTTCCCTTAAAGATCACCCTAGGGCTTTACGTACTATACATTATCCTTAACGAACCCAACGTAGTTCGCGAATACTTAATTTTATACTATAAATTACTTTTAAGGCTAAATATATCTCCAGGGTACACTTGTTAGCTCTGATACCAGCTGTGGCAGAACCAACCTGAATTATACCGGCTCAAGTACGCGAGTCCTCCCTGGAGGGCTACCTCGTGCTTCAAACGGTATAACCCTATTGGCCTGTCGGGTAACGTCCCGATCAACCACCGAACGCAGGATCCAACAAGGTACCTCACACGAAGGTGAGTCCAGAGATATAAATGCCATTACATTTTACATCACAGGCAGATATATTACAAAAGTATACAAAACATCATTAGTTCCCAGTGAAAGGAGATTATTACAAAACAGGTTTTAGTTTTAAGTCAAAACAGCGGAGTTTAAAAGCGTAAATATTGTACATGTCATTATTACAAATACCATGCTAGCCCTGGCATGATATCATTCGGCGGAATCCGTGTTGGCCGGGGACGGATCCCACTCCACGGACCAACCATCAGGCAAGGGGTAGGGCCACGGTGTAATGAATGCTGGCTCATTAGGGAGATTACCTGAAGTAAATCAACAAAGCAAGGCTGAGTATACTAATACTCAGCAAGACTTACCCGCTCATGGTATACTTAGCCATGTATCTAGACTTATGCAGGCTTTTCAGGTTTTGGGTAGAGTTTTCAGCTAAAAAGCAACAAAGAGTAGATCTTTATTTTCAACTTTTAGTTTTCAGGTTCTAGTTGATTAACCATTCTAGGTAAGCACCTGTAACTACTCACACATGGTAGAATCTTTAATCAAACATCATCTTTGATAATCACAAAGTTACTCTTGTTACTCTATGTGGTAAAGGGATCAAGCAGTCTCAATCATCGTGAGAAACGGACGATTCTGAATCGAATTCAACCTTGCAAGGGTAAACCTAACACACACGCTTGGAACACCAAAGGGTCGTTCCGAAGCAACCGTTTACCTTTCATTCCGACTCGTGGATCAGATCCACCACAAGCGACTGCAGGACCATACGCACTTCCAAAGTGCAGGACGTACGTCTGTAGCGCGACTACAAAACCCGTACTCCTGGTTGCCCAGCAACACGTATTCCTGCACGTCGAACAAAGTAACCAAAAGAAGCAAATACATGTGGTGGGGGGTATGTCCACTCCTCGGGCCGATTGGTTACTAGGCTTACCGCTTACCATATTTCACGGTATGTGGCTAGTACTTTCAAACGCTTAACCACCGCTACCACACCCTGCGACCTTATCAAGTTCCACGACACAGACGGGGTATCATCTCAACCATGATACCTCACAAAATTCCCGTCCGTCATCCTTATAGTGATAACATGGATGTAAACATTACAATTCCTAGGTCGCGCGAGTGACAGGAAATCACTCGACTTCTACCGGTCCTATAAGCAGAGCAGCTATTCGGACTCAAGTTCTAGTGTTCAATACATCGGTTCCTGGAATTATGCAGCTAAGGTTTCCAATCAACTCCTAAGAACTTAATGCATAAAGACATATATAAACAGTATAGTTTGCAGTGTAATAAAGTAGGGGTTATGTCCGGGGCTTGCCTTCGCTGGTGGGGTTGGGGTTAGTCAAATTAATATCTTCCGAACCTTGGTTCGTGGCTTCAGAGAATTCCGCGACGAGGTTCCCGGAATCTTCAGAACAAACTCCTTCTGGTTCCGAAAACAGCTGATAATCTCCGTCAGCGAGAGTGGTCGAGTCTATATGAGATGCAGAGTTTACAATTTATGGACTGCATATACTTTTTATGTTATTTCACAATAAAGTTGCAATCCAAACAGAAGAACATTATATTTCAACAAACAACCTAACTACCCTGCACTGGGCAGTCATTTATCGAGTACTAACTAAACTAACTAGTCACGTTAAGCAACAGGATGGGTTACCCTAAACATCCAACTAACTACATTAGGTAGCATATCGGTTACCATAAGCAACAACTAAACACACTTAGCAATCTCCATTTATGTTATTAGCTAAACATTGTAATTAACCTTAGGTTATTATTTAATTATGGCTAACTTTGGATTAATTAAGCAAATCTTAAATTAGTAAAAATAAATTAGTACTTATGAAAATTATCCTAAGTGGGTTTAATTGAAATAACATTACTCTAAATATTTTATACAATAGATAATTAGAACAATTCACTTAATTAAACAATATATTTAACTTGAATAATTTTTACAGAGCAAGATATTTCAAAACAGGAGCTACAAAATTTACTGAATATAGACTGGTATTAGATCTAATTACTGTAGTTTTATTGGAATTTTATTCTAAAAGGAACTAAGCCACAAAATTAAACAAGATCAAGATTGAAATTTCAAGATGCAATTATAACTAGAGTTTTACACTAAAACTAGGGTTCAAAACTTAAGGACATCATAAACTACTCAAGACAAGTATTCCAGAAAAGTTTCATAATTTTTCATGCATAATAATTATTATTTATGAATTACCTTTGAATTTAAGCTTGAAATTTATAACTCAAGTTATATTAGGTTTCTGATGCTCAAATTTTTATGATGGATTATACTTATAAAGATCAAGTTATGGTAGAAATTTTATCCCTAAATATGCATTGATGCATTTGAAATTAATTTGTGAAACTTTCATGAACATATAACAAAGATAGTAAAAACATTCTAGCTAGAGAGCTGATCTAAGCCTCAAAAATTTACACAAGGCTACTTACACCACATGCAACACATGTTCCAAAAACCAACAGCAGCAAAGCTATGGATCACAAGATTTAATTAAAGCATCCCTTTACTTGCATTTAAAATACAGAACAAACTATGCATTTTCATAGCATGATCATGAAATAAAAGTTGTAGAATTCATTACAAGGATTCTAACCCAACAAGTTTGGTATTTTTATAATTTTTCTATGATTCTCTACACATTTTTGAACTTTACTGATTTGAAAGAAAGAAAAGGACTGAACTCTTGCGTTTAGGCTCTTAGAAGAACTTAAATCTTTACACTCCAGTCCTTGCTGCCATGGCCGGCGGGGAGAGCTCGGTTCCGGCCGAAATCCGGCGATCCCCGGGGTCGGCGGCGAGGGGCAAGGGGAGAGGAAGCGCCAGGGAGTCGAGGGCTACCTGTAGAGAGTCTCGGGGAGAGTGGGGAGGGGCGGTGGCGAGCTGCCCACGGGAGCAGTAGCTCCGGCGAGCGGCGGCCCGAATTCCGGTGAGCTCGGGTGAGGAATGGGGATGGCGCGTGGCCTAGAAGCTTTAGGGCGAGGAGGAGACCCGATTCTGAGGCTCAACTCAAGGAGAGGGAGGTCGGAAGGGGGAGCTCGAGGTGGAGCAGAGGGCGGCGACAATGGAGGTGGGCGGCGGCCGTCGGCACACACGCAGAGGGGCTTGCGCTGCTTTGGAATGGATTACTAGGAATGGAAAGAGTGAGGAGGGAGGCAGCATTGCGGGCTGGGGTGGCTACTAAGGCCCGGCGGTGGATGAGCAGGAGGTTGCCGCGGCCAGTGGTGCTGGCAGTCCGAGAGAGGAGGGGGAGCGATGTGGCGCACGGGGAAGAAGACAACGGAGAGGAGGTAGGGCGGTGGAAGACCCTCAGGCGACGCGTGGGCATGTACAGTGGCTGGAGGTGGAGCTCGGGCACTGCGCCGGCGATGGGCGGTGGGAGCAGAAGCAGAACAGAGAGGAAGCGATGATGACAGAGGAAGAAGAACATGCAAGTGTCAGGAGGACCCGTTTGCAAATAGAAAAACTTCCAGGGACTCCTCTGTAAAGAAAGATTTCCCATTGATACAAAATCCTAGTGAGAAAAATGTCTAAAGCAAAGTTGTAAAGAATTTCAAACCCTATAGTAATGCTTTAGGGTTCAAGTTCAAAATCTCAAAGGATACAGTTTTATTTTAAACTTTTGAACACAACTCAAATTATAAACTTTTTGTTATAATTCAAACAAAATGCTTTAATGTTTAGGGTCTTTTTGCAAGATTGCCTGCAGTGTAATCATGACTAGCCTTTTTACACTTTAGCCCTTAAGTAAAACTGAGTTTTACTTTTATCTTACAACCATTTTACATGTAAACCCTTATACCTTTGTGTTAATTACACATAGGTCCTTAGTTTCCAACAAAAGTCTATTTTTCTTAGGTTTTACTTAACTTTTGCACTTTTCTTTTCTATAATCATTTAGGTTTACCACTTAAGAGTACTTTTACCCAATTACACTCAAGTACTTATATAATTCATAAATTACAAACATACCCCTAGCTCTCTTTACAACTTATATACACCATGGCATGCATACATATAAAACATCCAAACTTAGTATCTAGATTTCTAATCTACCTGGTTGTTACAATACTCGGCTAGATTATTGGTGCAAGGTGCTGGCAATCTGATTGAAAAGGAATATGTTGCCCCCCGAGGTGAGACGAGCAAGATACCTATACCGGAACCATCTCCACAAACTGACCCGTCAAAATACATCGCCCATGCACGGATGGAAAGCGCTGCTATGTCTGTGCTGGTACTTTCCGCAATGAGGTCAGCCAGCGCCTGCCCTTTGATTGCTTTCGCAGGTTGGTACCGGATATCAAATTCTGATAGAGCAAACATCCATTTGCCGAGTCGGCCTTTTAACACTAGGGCCGACAGCATATGCTTGATCACATCTGATTTGCAGATGACAATTGTCTCGGCAGAAAGCAGGATGTGGCGGAGCTTTGTACAGGTAAAGAATAGACAAAGGCATAATTTCTCAATTTCAGGGTACCTTTGTGACAGTTCGAATACCTGTAAACTAGGCGCATAATTTGTTAGAGTGAAGTATGTGCTTGATAGTGTAAAGGTTGTGAATGTTTATGTGAAGTTTTTGAAAGTTTAAAGTGCAAGTAAAAAGGTCATTTTATAATTACATAAAAACCTAGGGTTGTTTTTGCAAAATGTAATTAGATAGGAGGTAACTTCAAAATAAGTGAAGGGTGGTTTTGCAAACATGTTTTTCTTATTTTATCCTCTGTAAAAAATATATATATTTATTTATCCAAAAGTTTCATTTGAAATGTATGTGTTGAAATGTGTAAAAATTTTGGGTAAAGTTGTGAAATTAAGGGTATTTATGTAATTTTATAAAAGTATAAGTTCTTTTATACAAGTATTTGATTTACAAAAGTAATTTTCAAGAGTTACTTAGGGCTAAAGTGTAAAAAGTGCAAGTCATCATGACATGTCTATCCAATCATTATGACGTGTCTATCCCGTCATCATGACGTGTCATAAATGCTTGCATTTAGGTCCTGAATTTTATAAAGTTACGCTCTTTAGGACAAAAGTAATTCAAATCCAACTTTTGTTCAAAATTTAACGTGTAAAGATATAAGTTTTGAGTTTTGAACTTGAGCCCTAAAGCAATGTTGTAGAGTTTGAAAAACTCTCCAACTTTCGTTTTGGGCATTTCTTCATTAAGGTTTTAGATTAATGAAAATTTATGCTTTACAGACAGGTCCCTGAAGTTTTCTAAAATTTCGCATAAGTCCTTGGGAAATCCTATTTCCTTTTCTCCTCTGTTCTTCTTCTTTCTCTGTTCTATCCTTTTCCTGGCGCCTCTCTCTCCTTTGCCTTGGCCGGCGCCTATTCCAGGGACTTCCTCCCTGCTTCCTCCCTTGGCACGGCTCGGGATCCAAGCGGCAGCAGGCGCTGGGCGGCGATAGCGCACAGCTGTGGCAGCAGGCGAGCGACTCCAGGCGGCGGCAGCTCGGCGCGGGCTTGGGCATGCGACGGCGCACTGCTACGGCGGGCAGTGCTGGCGCGGGCGTGGCAGGTGCGGAGCGCAGGCGTTGGCAGCGCGCACGCTCGACTCCGCGTGGGCTGGAGCAGGGCGCGCGGCAGGGGTGGCGCTAGAGCTGACGCGGCACGACGCAGGCGAGCTAGCGTCGGGTGAGCACAGGAGCTGGAGCGGCACGGTTCAGGCGGTGCAGGAGCTCGCGTGCTGGAGAGCTGGAGCGCGCAGAGCGGCGCGGCTCAGGCGACGCAGCGCTGGAGCGCAGGCGCTGGGCGGCCGGAGGACAGGCGGGGGGCTAGAACAGGCGCGGCGCAGGCGCGCGGGTTGAGCAGCAATGCGGGCAGGCGCGGATGGTGGCGGCGCAGGAGCGTGGACGCGCGAACAGCTGATAGTGCAGGCATGCGGCGCAGGCGCAGGTGGAGCTGCGGCCGTGGCATGGCAGCGTGCGAGCAGAAGACGAGCGGTGTAAGCAAGACGTGACGCGGGTCAAGAACGCACGCGGTTCGGGCGTGCGCGGGAGCGATGCGGCAAGGCTGGGGCGAGCGCGAGTCCGGCAGCAGGAGGGGCTGTGCAGGGCAACAACGTGCAGAGCGACAACGTGTAGGGCAACGGCGTGCAAGACGTTGGCGTGTAGCGCATAGCGGTGTCTCCGCTGGACGCGCTCAGGCCGCGACTGGGTTGGTGTGCGGGGAAGTCATGCGCGGTGCGGGAGGAGCTACAGCGCAGCGGCAAGGCGGTCAGGGCAGAAGCAACGCGGCGTGGGTTCGACGCGCAACGCAAGACCGGCGGCGGTGGTAGGCCGATTCGGATGGCGTCGCAGCAGGTGGAAAGGGCGGCAGAGCTACACCTTGTGCGAGCGAGAGTGGCGCACAGGGGCTGCAGCCAGCTACGGCGGCCCTGCAAGTGACTGCGCGGGCATGCCGGATGTGTTTCTGCAGTGCATGTGCGTGAGCAGAGAAGGCTCAGCCCGTGAGCAGGAAAACCCTGAGGTTCGCGGAAGGGATGGCATAGCGAACCAATCCGGCCCTATCGGCTTCTTCCATGAGTCCACGACATCCAGCAGCTCTTACCTTTCACCGATCGTCCAAGCAAGACCACAACACCTCAAGGAAGCTCCTGAACCCTCTATTCGAGCTTCTTCGAATCCCTTCGCCGAAACATCGTCACCGTGGCAAAGTCGACTATCGTCACCACGGATCACCATGAGGAATACCTCTCCGGTTATCCTCCACCCACTACACTCCCTTGACAAGCTTCTTCGTCACCCACGGAACCTCATCACCGTCGAGCACTGCTCATCGCCAATCCTGTTCATCGCGGGAATTCACTTTCCGCTTGTTCTTCTCCACAATCAAGGCTACCCCAAGGTTTGCCCTGATCCACTGAATCTTCCTAATACCGGCAACTCCTTTGCCGGAATATCATCGTTATCTTCCTGTTCTCTGTTTTCCCCGACCAGGGACTTAATTGCTTCGATTTAGAAAGTTCTAGGGGGTTTTTCTGTAAAATTTCCAGAGCTTTCTTTATTTTCAAATCAGTGAACTTCTACATTTCATAGAATTTTGTAAGAAGTTCATAAAAGTACAAAATCATTTTTGTTTGAAACCCTAGGTCAAAATCTACAAGTTTTATGTTGTGATCTTGAGTGAAAGTCTTTGAAGTGTGGTCTAGGTTAAATATTAGGGAATGTGTGCTTTACTTGTACCTTATGTGATAAGCATGTGTTGTAGCTGAAAGGTAACTCATAGAATGTATGTCTCAAGTGGAGATGTGTGATAGTTAGATAATCCTTTCACACGAGTGCTCATGTCCCTGCCATCAAGACGTCATCCTTGTCTTGATTGCCGTTTCCTTAAGTTCTTTGTGTATAAAGATCCTTGTTAGTTCATGTACATCTGCTGCTTATCCAATACATCTCTACAGCTATGCTTCAGCGTCGGCTATCAGCTCAGGTGCTAAGCATCCGTTTCCTTTGAGTCTATGGTGTTTCTGTGTAACAGCTATCAGCCGATGCTTTTCTTTTGTTATGCTTCTACCATCGGCTGGTTAGCTGATACGATTGATATCTTCTTAATATCGGCTACTGCCGATACAATTCTGTTGTTCTGTCCTACATCGGCTGCCACATAGCCGATCAATCTGAGGTGCACACACAATCTTAGGGTTCTTGCTATCGGCCGATCCAAGCCGATTCTAGGTGTTTTCCATATCGGTTATGGCCGATCAATCCTTAGTTTTCCCATCCTTATCCACACACTTCCATCAGCCGATTTATCGACTGAGAGATCGGCTATATATCTATCGGTCACATACCCTCAACCACACTCCAATCGGCTGTACGTCACTCAATTGTTGTGCTGACGTAATCGAGCCGACACAACCACACCTAGTTACCTAGGATAACACTTAAGCACATCTCAGTTAAGACACAACTGCTTTAGGAATCACCCCTCTGCTAAAGTAATCGATGCTTTCATCGATCAATTAGGAAACCGATGCACCTTTCAATCGACTAAACCTCTGTTGTTTCCAATCGGCTCTGTTGTAATCTTCAACGAGTAGCCGATTCTAATTAGTTGTCCACCTAAAGCTCTATCTAAGTTTAGTTTTAGATCTTTTTGGTTGTTATGTGAATAGTGTATTATATGAGTGCTGGATTGCAACTGTATTGTGAAGTAAGGTAGTTTTACGTGCACACTTTGAATGAAATGTTGCATTGCATGTAGATACGACTACTTCCACAACCGGTACCTACAAAATCACCCAGGAGTCTGCAGAGGATGTTTCTGACGACCAAGTGAGCATCACCAAGGGATTATCTGAAGTCCCGAACCAAAGTTCGGAAGATAACAATACTAACATCCCTGACTTCAGCCCCACCAGTAAAGGCAAGCCCCGGACATAAACCCTACTTTATTTACACTGCAACCTATGTTATTTATATCTATCTCTGCATTACGTTCTTAGGAATTGCTTGGAACCCTAGTTGCATAATTTCAGGAACCGATGTACTGAACACTAGAACTTGAGTCCGACTAGCTGCTATGCTAATAGGACCGGTAGAAGTCGGGTGATTTCCTGTCACTCGCGCGATATAGGAGTTGTAATGTTTACATTCCTGTTATCACTATAAGGATGACGGACGGGAGTTTTGTGAGGTATCATGGTCGAGATGATACCCCGTCTGTGTTGATGAATTTGATAAGGTCGCAGTGTGTGGTAGTGCGGATTAAGCATTTGAAAGTACTAACCGCATGCCGCGAAATATGGTAAGCGGTAAGCCTAGTAACCAATCGGCTCGAGGAGTGGACATACCTCCCACCACTCGTATTTGCTTCTTCTGGTTACTTAGTTCGACGTGTAGGAATACGTGTTGCAAGGGCAACCAGGAGTACAGTCATGTAGTCACGCTACAGGCGTACGTCCTGCACTTTGGAAGTGCGTATGGTCCTACAGTCGCTTGTGGTAGCTCTGATCCACGAGTCGGAATGAAAGGCAAACAGTTGCTTCGGAATGACCCTTTGGTGTTCCAAGCGTGTGAGTTAGGTTTATCCTTGCAAGGTTGAAAATTCGATTCAGAATCGTCCGCTTCTCACGAAGATTGAGACTGCTTGATCCCTTTACCACATAGAGTAACAAGAGAAATTTCATGATTATCAAAGATGATGTTTGGCTAAAGTTTCTACCATGCTTGAATGGCTATAGGTGCCTACCTAGAATGAATAAACACATAGAATTTGAAAGCTAAAAGTTGACATTAAGGATCTACTCTTTGATGCTTTTCAGCTAAAAACTCTACCCAAAGCTAAAAGCCTTCATAAGTCTAGTTACATGGCTATGTATACCATGAACGGGTAAGCCTTGCTGAGTATTAGTATACTCAGTCTTGCTAGTTACTTGTTTTTCAGGTAATGTCTTTGAAGACCCTACTCTTCCCTTGCCTTGGCCCTGTGCTCTTCCAAATGATTGGTTCGTGGAATGGGATCCATCCCTGGCCAACACTGATGATACCGAGTGATGTCGTGCCCGGGCTTAGCATGACATCCGTCTTGACGATGTGCTGTAAATCATCGCCTATGTTTTCCGCTGCCAAAAACCATAACTTTAACAGTTTGTAATAGTTTTACTAAATTTGAAATTTCGTACTACTGTTGGAAACTTTTGTAATGTAATTCCCTGTGATGTAAAATATGATGGTGACTGTATCTCTAGACTCACCTTCGTGTGAGGTAACCTTATTTGATCCTGTGTATCGGTGGTTTATCGGAACGTTACCCGACAGACCAAGGGATTATACCGTTTGAAGCACGTTGGAGCCCTCGGGAGTGGACTCGCGTACTGGAGCCCTCGACAGAGCAAGAGGTTCACCGTGTATTGTGATGCTTCGAGGGATGGTCTTGGTTGTGTTTTGATGCAGGAAGGCAAGGTCATAGCTTATGCTTCACGGCAGTTACGCCGGCATGAGCTGAACTATCCCACTCATGACCTCGAGTTGGTCGCAGTTGTGCATGCTCTGAAGATATGGAGGCATTACTTGTTTGGGCAGCAGTGTGACATTTACACTAATCACAAGAGCCTCAAGTACATTTTCACGCAGAGTGAGCTGAACATGCGGCAGAGAAGATGGCTAGAATTGGTCAAGGATTATGACCTGGAGATTCATTATCATCCGGGTAAGGCTAATGTTGTGGCGGATGCTCTAAGCAGGAAGAGCTATGTCAATATGGCCGTTGCTTTTCAGATGCCTCCAGAGTTATGTGAGGAGTTTGAGCAGTTGAGTCCGGGTTTCTTGCATCACACTTCGAGTGCAGCATTCGAGGCAGAACTCACTCTAGAGGCGGAGATCAGGCAGCATCAGAAGGATGATAAGAAGCTGCAGGAGATTCGTGAGCTGCTTAAGATTGGCAAAGCCCCTCATTTCAGAGAGGATGATCAGGGTACCTTGTGGTACAAGGGTCTTATATGTGTGCCGGATGTGAAGGATCTTAGGAAGTTGATTCTGAGTGAGGCTCATGATACAGCATATTCTATCCATCCTGGTAGCATGAAGATGTATTACGACCTGAAGGAACGATTCTGGTGGTATGGGATGAAGCGTTCAGTTGCAGAGTACGTGGCTATCTGTGACACTTGTTAGCGTGTCAAGGCAGAGCATCAGAGGCCAACAGGGTTGTTGCAGCCGTTGAAGATTCCCAAGTGGAAATGGGAGGAGATCACCATGGACTTCATTGTTGGCCTGCCTCGTACTCATAAAGGGTACAACTCCATATGGGTAGTAGTGGACCGGTTGATGAAGGTTGCCCACTTCATTCCGGTGAACACTACCTACTCCGGCGCTAGGCTTGCAGAGTTGTATATTTCCAGGATTGTCTGTCTGCATGGAGTTCCGAAGAAGATTATATCTGACCGAGGATCTCAGTTCACTTCACGGTTCTAGGAGCAGCTGCATGATTCGCTGGATACGAAGCTGCGTTTCAGTACCGCTTATCACCCTCAGACAGATGGGTAGACAGAGAGGACTAACCAAGTGTTGGAGGATATGCTTCGAGCTTGCGCTATTCAGTACGGTACCAGCTAGGATAAGTGCTTGCCTTATGCAGAGTTTTCGTATAACAACAGTTATCAGGCCAGTCTGAAGAAGTCTCCTTTTGAGGCTTTGTACGGTCGGAAGTGTAGGACTCCGCTGTATTGGGATCAGATTGGTGAGAGACAGGTATTTGGTCCGGAGATTATTGAGGATGCAGAGCAGCTGGTACAGCAGGTACGAGAGAATCTGAGGGTTGCCCAGACTCGTCAGAAGAGTTATGCGGATGTTCATCGTCGAGATCTGACCTTTGAAGTGGGAGATTATGTATATCTGAAGGTCTCGCCGATGAGAGGGATTCGCAGGTTTAATGTGAGAGGGAAGCTAGCCCCTCGATACATCGGTCCGTTCAAGGTGTTGGAATGGAAGGGTGAGGTGGCGTATCGTTTGGAGTTGCCTCCCAACCTCTCGGGAGTACATGATGTGTTTCATGTGTCTCGGCTGAAGAAGTGCTTGAGAGTGCCAGAAGAACAAGCACCGCTAGAAGGGTTGGATGTACAGGAAGATCTGACTTGCACCGAGCATCCAATGAAGATTCTGGAGACATCTGAGAGAGTTACTAGAAACAAGAAGATCAACATGTGCCGTGTTTAGTGGAGTCATCACACAGAGGATGAGGCTACCTGGGAGCGAGAAGATGAGCTGAGAAAGACATATCCCGATCTCTTTGCTAGCTAGCCTATTCGAATCTCGGGACGAGATTCCTGTAAGGTGGGTAGGTTTGTAACACCCTAATGTAATTTTCCCAAATTTTTATGAATTTATTTTGGCTCAAATAAAATTTCCAGGGTTTTCTCTAGTTTTTGTGGCATTTAAAGTAATTTTATAACACAAGAAAATAAAATTTAATATAAGATCAACTTGTTTGTGCATCCATGCTGGAGCATTGTTTTTTTTTGTGTTGAGTGTATAGGGTTTGAATTCAAATTTTATTTGAATTCAAATAGATTTGTTTGAATAAGTTTGAGTTTGGAAAAGAGAAAGAAAAGAGAAGTAAAAGAGCAGCTAGCCCAGCCCAACAGCTCCCTCCCCTTCTCTCCTTCACGGGCTACCTCTCCTTTTCTTCCTGGCCCAAGCCACCCGAGCGCATCTCCTCTCCTCCTTCCGCGTGGGCCACCGCCGGCCCAAGTTCTCCTCTCCCTCTCTCTCTCCCGCGGGCTCTCTTCTCTCTCTCCTCTTTTCCCTAGCCCGAATCTCCCCCTGGCTCGGTTTCCCCTCCCCGAGTGGGCCGCGCCCCGGCCCAGTTCCTCCTCAGCCCCGCGCCTCTCTTCTCTCTCTTCCTGGGCCGCAGCGCCTCCCTCGGCCCAGCCCGCATGCGCTGTCTTTTCCTCCCCCTCTCTCTCCCTCACGGTCGCTGACAGGGGGACCCCACCTCTCGAGGTCGTCCCCTTCCCCACATCCGAGCCGGACTCGAGCTTGAGTCCGAGCTCGACCGACCCCGCCGCGCCGTCTTCATCTCGGGCCCGCACGCCAGGGCGCCGCAGCCGCCACTATAAAGCCCCGCCTACCCTAGGGTTTCTCCCAGGTCGCCGTCGTGCCCTGCTCGCGCCAAACCCTAACCGCTGCTGCTCGCCATTGCCGTGTGTCTCAGGCCGCCGCCGCGCCGTCCCCTCGCCACCCTCTGCCGTGGCCTAAGCACCGTGGGCTTACCCCGGTGGGGGTAAGGACGCTCATCCTCCTCGTTTCTCCCTCGGTCTCGCTTTCCCGGAGCCGCGCGGGCTCACCGGAGCTCCCGAGCCGTCCGCCGCCGCCGCCCGGCCGCTACGGCCAATTTGGCCATCCCCGAACCCCCTAGGTCTATTCCCCGTGCTTCCCTCTCTCTCCCCGTGCCAGCCGTACCCCGAATCGAGGCTGGAAGCGTCCAATCGCGTGGCCTCCGGCGAGCTCCCGTCGCCCTCCGCCGCGCCCAACGTCCCGCCACCACCGGAGCCGGCCGGAGATCCCTCAGCCGCCCGATCCGAACCTAAAGGTCTGAATTAGATCCAGACCGGTACCCAACCCAAGCCCTATACCGGTCAGCCGTGCGCTTTTTGCGGTTTAGCCCTTAAAGTTTCCTGGAATCAACCCGCAGTCCTTTTTAGTTCAAAAGTATTTATGTTTTAGTCCTGTTTCTTACGTTCAGCCCCTTGTAGTTTTTCAAAATAGAACCCGCCGTCCTTTTTTGTCTATTTTACGTGCTAACCCTTCTGTTTAGGGTTTATTTTCAATCTAGCCCTCGGTTTTTCCTCAGAACCCCCTAGGTTTTCCTGTTTTCTTACCGAACAGCCCCTGGACCTTGTTTTAGGCCTAGTTTTTGCGTCTTAGCTCCGTTTTAGTTGGTTTTCGCGCTCACGTGATCGTTGTAATGCGTAGAATAGTTCTAGGCTAGTTTTGTGTACTGTTCTATTGTATTGGTGTACTGTTTTCTTATAGTTTGCTATTGTTTGTGCATATGTGTATGTGTGGACCATGCTTGATGATCGTGAGTAGACATCGAGCCTTCGGAGCAGTACCAGGAGCAGCCATCTTCCGAGCAGTTCGAGCAGCAACCGGGAGAGTACGAGGAAGGCAAGTATAACATGAGTATCCTATCATCTTTAAATACAATTTCATACTGCATTTTAATACTGTATGCCTATAAGGATCTCCTAGCCACTTTATCCTTTATATAAATACCTTGGGTTGCATTTTTGTTAGTTGTGCTAGGTGCTGCGCTCTCACATATTAGGGTCCTTTTTAATTAAATTTGAATAATGGTTATATGCAACTTAATTCTGAGAGTGGCCCTCTGTGCTGTGTGCTTGAGCGGCTCACGTCTCCTTAAAATATGTTTTTGTTAGAAACATGGTTTAGGGGGCCAACACGGTGCTTAGTGCTTGGTTGGCCACTCTCCATAAGGACCGGTTCATAGAGCGACAACCTAGGACAACCGCGCAACCACAAGACTGGAATGGGACGGTCTTGACTTACTAATTAGGTCATTTTGGTTTGGGAGTAACTTACCTGCGGGGCAAGAGGGGTGGTAAGCTTCAATGGTCCCTGCTCCTCCGGCTTGGTCTGTGCTGTGTGTCTTGCACCCCCGTGAGGTGGGCCCCATCGTTGCTGATCCAGAAACCTTAGCGGTTACACCTTACTAACATGATCCTTTGTAACGGTCTCGTAGTGTGCTTTCTAGTCATCTCACCTAAGGAAGTGTGATGAATAACTAGCGTAGCTCACGACTTGTGGGTAAAGTTGTGCAACCTCTCGAGAGTGTAAAACTGAAATATCAGCTGTGCTCACAGTCATGAGCGGCCCAGATCCTCCGTCTGATTAGTGGGGTTTACCCTTGGTGGTTTGGCTTGGTTCTCAGTAGACTCATGGTTAATTTTGATTAATTACTATGTAACTGGGGTCAGTGTAATTCATCCACTTGTAGTTATTAGCTTTAATAAAATTTGCCAAGATTAAAAGCTAATGCAGTTGAGTCAGCTAACCTTAGAGCCTCATAATTCATGTTATACTTGTTGAGTACGAGTTTGTACTCACACTTGCCTCTCCACTCTTCTGTTCTCTTGGATATCTTCGACTGCTACTCAGTGCCCGGCAACGTGGAGGACTACATCAGCGGACTCGGCGACTTCTAGGCGTTTGTCTCCCAGTCGATGTCCCTGTGGCACCCAGCTCTTCATGTATCTCTTTTTACGCTTCCGCACTCTTGAAACCGATTCTTGATTCGGTTGTAATAAAAGACTTCATTTACGATTTATATTAATGTTTTACGTGATATGTGTTATGATATCTTGATGATTCTGTTGTATATATGCGCGACTTGATCCTAGCGCATATATGATTGCTCGATTTGTGTTTTTTATAAATCGGGTGTGACACTGCTGCTCCTGTGTCGACTAGCATTCTGCTGACGGGTTGGCCGTTGATGTACCCTCTGAGATATAAAGCTTTAAGGTGCCTGTAATTCTTTTCTCGGGGCTTCTCGAATATAACTGGTCGTGGCCCCAAGTCAAGCTGAGCCACTGGCACTTCCTCACGGCCTGGTGCATGGAACTCTGCAGGGAGAACAAACACCATGTGTGCATCAGCCGATGTCTTCACATCGGCTTTCGACTTCTTGGGCCGCCATACCTTCTTGGAAGAACTCTCTTCTTTTCGAGGATTATGGACCTTTTCCGCCAAATCTGGCCACGCCTTCCTCAATATTTCCAAGTATTGGGCTTCGGCTTCTTCCAGGCTACGCAGCCGCGGTACCCTCCGCTTCTGGGACCAGTTGAGCCCATCAGGGCACCAGTGTGGCCGGTGACATCTGTCCTCTTCATCCTCAGATTTGCCCCCCGCGCGTGATGTCTCGACTTGTTCATGACGAGGCCGTTCTGGTCCCAAACGCTGAAAGACTGAGGCGCTTCTCGCATCTTGCTTCTGAGAATTGCATTCTAGACAATCTTCAAGAGTAGGTAGTCTTTTCATACCAGAATCCCAACAGTATATGAAGAAAGGGCAATGCCAATGATCCCGAGTATCTTCTCGCCTTCTGAGGCGTTTCCCAGTGCGTCGCTCGTATTCTTCTTCTTCTGTTTCGTGTTGGAGACGCTACTGATACTGATATTGGTACTTCCTCAGAAGATGAGAAGAAACTGGCCGCTGGTTCCTGACATGCCTCACCTGCTCTTCGGTGATATAATGCCTTTCCTCTTTTTGGGGCCGATCACGGGAATCGGCCTCTTGCCTCCTTGATTGTTGACGGGATGTATGTCCTACCATGTTAATACCAAGCGTGAAATCAAGCTGCCAACACGTTGATCGATTGTACCCTTCCACCATATTTACGTTTGGGAACGGCTGAGTATCAACCTTCATGGCATACTGCCCCAAAATTAATCGGCCTTGCTCAATGGCCGATTGTATCTATCGCCGGAGTTCTTTGCAGTCGCCGGTACTGTGGGTGAAGGAATTATGCCATTTGTAGTATAATCTCCCCTGAAGCTCCTGGGCTGTTGGGATCTTAAAACCTTCAGGAAACTTCAGCTGCTTTTCCTTCAAAAGCAAGTCGAATATCTGTTAGACTTTGCTTATATCAAAGTCAAATCCTTTTAAAGGACCCTGTTGTTTTACCCACTTGCAGGACACAGGCTTTGCCCCCCATGCCCACTCGACGACTGCAATCTCTGGGTCATCTTCAGAGTCTTCGGAATCTTCAGCGTCAACCATTACCACCTGACGCTTGAACTTGTCTTGGTACAACTCTGGATGTCGTTGCTTGTATATTGTCATCTTTTGTACCAGATGTGCCAGAGAGTTGAACTCCAGCTGGAAAACCAAATCCTTGACTGGTTTTACCAATCCCAAGATTGCTAATTCAACAGCTTCTTTCTCTGAAATTCGAATCGAGTAGCATCGATTCTTGACTTCCCTGAAACGCTGGATGTACTCCGCCACTGTTTCACCTCATTTCTGGCGGACCTGTGCCAAATCAGCAATCCCGGCTTCTGCAGCTTCTGAATGATATTGGATATGGAATTGTTCCTCTAGCTGCTTCCAAGTGCGGATAGAATCAGGACCCAATGATGTATACCATCCAAAAGCCGGCCCTGTGAGAGACTACGAGAAGAACCATACTCGCAATGGATCTGATACCGAAATCATCCCCAACTGCGCTAGATATCGGCTTACGTGTTCTATGGAGCTAGATCCTTTTGCTCCGCTGAATTTGGTGAACTCAGGTAGCCGATACTTGGGCAGCAGATGAATCAAGTCGAAGTCACTTGGATACGGCTTGGTGTAGCCGATCGCTCGCCTTCTTGGGAGAATGCCAAATTGATCCCTCAAAATGGCACTGATTTGATCTACAGAATGAATTCCCGGGGCCAAGTGCGTACCTTCATGACTCGGCCTCGTCACAGTAGCCAGCCATGCCTGTTTGTCGGCATCGACTACAGATGTTCCTCCGGCTGCTCTCTGCGGAAGTTGCGCCGGGTGACCGCCATCTGGAATATATGCACAAACATATCCGTGCAGCACCTCCTTGTGGGGTTCGCTGAAGAATTGGTGATCAGCCGGGTCACCTCCTTCCTTGTATATAACATATGCCGGGGAATTCTGTTGCTCTGGGGCAGCAAATGCATAAGACACTGGTGGCCTGGTTTGAGAAGGCAACTCCCCTCTGTGACTCCCCAAAGCAGGTCCTGTTGGAGAATACTAGTGCTTCATAATTTCCTGCACCACGCGCAGTGCAACGCGCTCAAGGGTATTCACCAAACTTTCAGAATGGCGATGTAACAGTGAGCCACCATGTAATTGACCTCCTGACGGAGCGCCCGAGTACATTCTTCCGTAGGGGTAGACAGATCCACTTCATCGAGTGCCCCTTCAGATGAAAATCCCTTCCATCTGATGCCATGGTGACGGGTCCTCTCAAACGAGCCGAGGAGATCGGCCTCAAAAGTAGCCTTTATTTCATCATACTTCTGCTTATGTTCTTCAGACAACTCCTCATAAGTGATCGGGTTCTCGTTCAGCATCTTGTCAATGGAAGTTGATGAAACCGAAGAAGATGATGTAGCCGACTGTAGTTGTAGTCGAAGTAGTCACTGAAGTAGCCGATGAAGTCGACGCAGTAGTCGATGTAGTCGACGCAGTAGTCGATGTGGTTGATGCGTCAACGCAGTAGTCGATGTCGTTGATACGTCAACGCAGTTATCGATGAAGTCCCACTGGGCGTGCCAGAATGTGTTGTCGGTCAAAACCCACCGGCGAGCAGCGACAGGCAACACGAGGAGCGGGAGGCTTCCGGGACTGCTGGTGGGCCCCGGTCCCTCGGTCAACGGCCCAAGAGTCCGGCACACGCCCTGGCTTGGTGAAGTGGTAGGCGTGCCACCTGACCTATACCTGATCAGGAAGGTGTAGAAGTCATTTGTCAGCTATCTTCCTGCATGCACAGACATGTTAAACATTAGTCCGAGCCGTGATCGGCTCTTACAATGACTCTCAAGATCAGCTAAAGAAGCCGACGGAGTCATTGTACTGGTCAGACCTGTCCTCGCGCCAGGTTGGACCTTTGGGTACTTATCAGAATCGGCTAGAAGAAGCCGATTGCTATGTTTAACAGATCGGCTCTACCAAACATATGAATGCCTTGTATGAATCCGATAGAAAAAAAGGTGAAAAACATGCTCTGCCATTACCAAGTTAATCTAATCCGCGACAGTAAAGCTCTCACCGTATAACCGGAACATCCTACGCGTGGTTAAGCCTAACGAACATGACAGATAACAATATGCTAACCCAAAAAGAGGCCTAAAAACCAACTAACAAGTCGATTCCCGGAACAATCCCTCGTTAGGCTATCATAAGGCATCCAACATGCAGCCGGAACATTTAACCCGTTTGAAGGGCCTAATCATACAGATGTTAAACCAATTCTTCGTAACATGAAGAACTACCATAATAGATTAGATCTACTAAGCCATAACAGAGCTAGTTGCTGCCCCTGCACCCGAAACCAAACGTAAGGACAGCCAAACGATTATAAACAGCAAGCAAAGTTTGATTTACTATTTAAAATTATTGCAGCATCATAATCGTTTAAAATAACTAGTGCTACTCGCCATCAAAAATGCTTTAGTACGAGCAACACAAAGATGAACAGATAAACGTGACGCTGCTCCGACCATGCAGGACATGATCGGAGCAGCATGTCAATTACCTGGAGAAAGCCCTTGGAAAGGGGTGGCGATGCGCCGAGAGTTTGTTGTGGATGATTGATTCCCTTTATTGGTTCTCACGATACATATTTATAGTCCGGAGACTTTGATATTAACTAACCCTAGCTGGTTACGATTCAATCTCTAACTTACTATATTTAAACTATCCTTACGACCATTCTGGCCCTTGACACGTTTGCACAGAGGCCGATTCGCAGACCATTATGATGATTTCCTTCAGCCCATGTTGCTCTCGGCCCATCCTTTGGTCTAGTCAAATTATGGCGATAACAGTGTCCTACCCAACCAACACACATCGGTAGCAGCGAGCAAGAAGATGCGAGTGTCAGTGAGGAAGAAGATGTGCGTGGCTGCAGGGAAGAGCATGGGCCATTCAACGAGAACGAAGCGAATGTACAACACAGTGATAGTCGATCATCTATGCTGGACACAATAGATAAGTTGACAGAGCCAACCAAGTGCAGCCTTTTGGATGGCACCGGGCATAACTTGGAGCTCGCAGTAGCCACTGTCTATCCATATCAAGAGACTTGCCATTGTGTACCGGTGCAGGAAGGGTATGCAGTGGTGCAACCTACTTATGTGTGGTCCAATACGAGTCACTTCCGTCTGCCTGTGCCAGTAGGGGGGATGAGATAACAACCTTAGGTGAGGCTCTCGGTACAAGGATCTAATGGTCAAAGTACAGGATCCTTATACAATCTAAGACGAGACAGCCCAACTCTGTAACCGCATCAGGTAGCAGGGGTACAGCATCAGATGCAGGTACTGCAGCTCAGCGTCTGCAAGAGAAGGCTCAGCAGCAGCAGCAGCAGATCAGCAAAACTACGCAGCAGCAGCAGGAGAAGCAGGAGTCACAACAGGAGCCTCGACGACAGGAGGAGCCTAGGCAATCTCCGCCTAAGCATCAACCACAACCGGAGCCTCTACAACAGAAGGAGGGAGAGCGCAGCCAATCTCCACCTGAGCAGCAGTCACCGCGGGAGGAGAAGCAGGCCAGGAAACCTCTGCCTAAAGATGAGCTTGTTAACGCTATTTGGACAACACAGAATCCAAAATACAAGCGTGGTGTGCCTATGTTGTCAGAAGCGGATTTAGAGGCTGCTGGACCAAATTGTGCTAGGTTGCATGCTTACGTCATGGAACACAGTAAGGATAAACTTGGCTTTCCAGCAAATGTGGCTCAAGCCTACTTTCAAGGTGATGGTGATTTAATGTTAAACATTGCATTCAATGACGTGTACGACCTTATAACCCTAGGTGCTCTGGATGTTAGCTTCTTGAGGTTGTGGACATTGTAAGTCCCTTCAAACCAAAAAATATATTTATTTAATTTTGACCACAAAGTTCATGCATGCTAACAATTGGATTATTTGTAGGAAAATGATGCAGAATGCAGTAGAGATGCAGTGCAGTGTTGGGTTTTTGGACCCATAGGTTTTCACCGCCACAGTGATTTCTCACCAGCCTAGCACTGTAACATAAGCAATTAAAAATGCTATGAAGAACGACTATGTGGTGGGTGCCTACAACACCGGTGGCCACTGGGTAACAGTGATCATCTCTATGAAGTACAAAGAGGTTTGGTATTTAGATTCTGCTAAACTATTTCCCGGTCGAAAGTTCACAGACGTCCGACATATTGTGAACTGGTCAGTATCTTGTAGGTTTTGTTCAGGAAAAATCAATCTCTTACTGTTTCTAATCGGTATTGCTGATCATGCAGGGCCTTTGATGCGCGCATGGAGGAAATGATGAAAGCAAATAAGTAAAAGCCAAAAACCAAACCTAAACTCACGCACATGATAGATGTTAATGTAAGACTGAGGTTTTTTTATGGTCCCTTCATACCTATTTGGTTACTGCATTAACTTGTCATTTTGGTACCTTCTTGCAGTGCGCTCAACAGCCATCGGGGACCTTTTTGTGTGGATTCTATGTGGCATTCAATATGCTAAAACTAGTCGGTGACATACCTATAATGAAAAAGGCTGCTGTAAGTATATACTGCTCAGCCTTGTCTCTGCTCATATTCTCCATTTGATTTTAGAAACTGATTATTCTCATAATGATTGTATTTTGCAGGATTTCAATGCTGCCCTAACAGTTTCTATAGAAGATCTAAAGCCGGTCCGGGAGATGCTATGCGAGTTCATTCTTAAGGAGACCCTCGATCCAAAGGGCAACTTCTATAGCGCCTTCTATTTATGATGCACCGTGAGTTCATTGTAGCCAGAAACTTGAAACTTGTTGCATTCAGGGCTTCAAACTTGTTGCATGTCTGATGAGGAACTTGATGTGATCTTGTGTATATTCGAAATATCTACTTGCTTGTGTATATATGCGATGAGAATGTGTTTGTGATGTCTACTTGCTGGTGGCTGCCAAATCCAAGCTGGTTCCAGGATGCAGCCAATGATCTGGTGGCTGCCTGGCTGGTACCAGGATGCAGCCAGAAAAAAGCCTGGTTACTGTAGGGTGGCCTACGTATAGGTAACGGGCGTTAACTAAAGCACGTTACAACAACTGGTTAGAGAGTAATGGGCGTTAACTAAAGCACGATACATAGTAAGATCAGAGAATAACGGGCGTTAACTAAAGAACGATACATAGTGAAAGAACCATTACAGATATGGTCCAAAGGTAACGGGCTTACCTTACGGACATTACGGATACTTCTTAAAGGTAACGGGCATTACTTAAAGGCCGTTACAACCTTTGACCAGTGGGCCCATAGAGAAACGTGGAAAAATGTATTTGTAACGGGCAGCATGCAAAAGACCGTTACGTTTCTTTGGTTTCTGTAACGGGCGGCGTGTCTGTGCCCGTTACCAAAGGTTCCTGTGGGCCCAGAGAACAGTCATTTAAGGTGACCGGTAACTACATGTGGTAACGGTCTTTGTTAGATGCCCGTTACAAATACGTGTTATCAGTAACGGGCAATTGCCCGTTACCTTTGTTCACTCATTTGTAATGCTAGATCGGTAATGCCTCTTTGCCCGTTACCAAAGGTCGTCTATGCCCGCTACCAATGTACCTATTTTCACGTAGTGCATTGGCTTTCACTCGTCATCAATGTCAAGAGCAAGCAAGTCTTTTACCTTGACTCGAGAATTCCATCAGATGAGTGGGGAAAGCCAAAGATACGTGATTATTCTCTAGTCATCTCAATCCTTGACAAGTAAGTTTGTTGTTTGCTTTAGTTTTTTATCGTTTGCCCATTTCACAATCATTTTTAATATAACATCCGGATGTCTGTGTTTAGGTCTCTTAATAGGCATCTTAGGGCCGCAGAAGGATACAAAGAGCAACGTCGAGTTGCGTTTACACATCACACCGCGTGGACAGTAACTAATATAACTAAATCGCTTAACTATTACGATGTTTTCTTGGTTCTAAGTGTCGCAAAATGCTAATTTCTATCTATCTTTGACATGTAGTGCACACAACAACTCTCGGGTAACGCATATGGGTTGTATGTTTGCAACAACATGCTTCTAGTTGCAGCAGTACCGGATTTCACGGTAAGAATTCTCACGTGTTCTAATTAAATATATCTGTCTTCATCTTGTATTCTAACTATTTGTAATTATATTTCGAAGGACGAAGATGATTATTTCAATCATAGGACGATTGATAACATGAAGGATATCTGAGAGAGGCTAGCGGGGTTCCTCACGATCGAGGTGATCAACCCAAAGGGGGAGTTCCATTTCTCACAGCACGGCAGGCGACATTGAGCTAGATTGAGACTTGCTTTGCTTTTTTTCTATTGTTCTTGTCGATGATTGTTGTTTTGAGTTAGGTTGAGCCTTGTTTTGAGTTTTAGACGAGGCTAATTGTTGTGGATGATTGTACATGTGTTATATAATACTATCTTTGCTTGTGTGTCTCGCACTGTGTGAATTGTATGGATGCGTGCGATGATTGTGGTGAATTCTGTGAATTGAAATCTTTTGCAGGTATTTGATTGTGGCTGCCAAATCCTGACTAGTTCCAGGATGCAGCCGGGAAGAAAAAAGGCCCCTGTTGGGGGTAGACTAATGCGAGACGCGCCTTACTTAAGGCGCGTCTGGCAATTGGCTCCCAGGGAAGCCTGTGTAAAGCAAAATGGCGCGTCTCGCATCTCAGTCTAACGCGGGGGAGCCAAATGCGAGATGCACCCTAGGGGAGGCGCGTCTCGCATTTGCGTAATCTGAGACGCGATAATGGGGGATGCGACCCATGTTCGTCTCGTATTTTGCTTAGGGCGCGTCTCAGATTAGAGATTCTGGCGTAGTGAAGCACCACGGACAGGGTTCGGTCCTAGCTAACCCATCTGGTACCAAAATCGATGGTGAGCTCCCGCATCGGCGGGATGGTTTCCATGGCAAAAACTATCAGGTGAGGGAACGATTCGTCCTCGTTGCCTCGGACTACATACTGAAGAAACACATTGGGAGTGCAGCTGTTGCCAATGTAGCAGGCCACGTTCATTTTCTGGGTGACGTAGAGAAGGTAACCTGGCCCTGCAAATTCTGCGAACTGGGGCCGCACTATGTTTGGGTCGACTGCCATAGCATCCCCCACTCCTTCCAGCGCGGCGGAAACCTCATTGGATCGAAGATGGCACGGCCCTGACTGACCGTCGTCCCTAATGACCACGTCCCCACTGTACTCGTAGACAAAAGAGCCTGGCTTTATCAGGTCCAGCGTCCTGACACCCCAGCTGCCGGTCTCAGCGTGGCAGAACACCTCTAGCCGGTGCTTCATCCCTCGCTACGTCACCCGGTTGATGCAGGTCATGGGACACCTACACAGAGCACCACACTCATACACCACTGGCCTTCCCATCACAAGAGTGCCATCCCTATAATAGACCCGTCCTCCACCACTGTTCTTCCTCCGGCACCTGCACTTGGAGCTACATCCAGGCCCGCAGTGGCTGCCCCTCTGCTGTTTCACTGGCACAGGGAACTCGGGGCAGTCAAGGTACTCAAATTCCAGGGGAAGATGGATTCTTGCATCCATGGTCTCCTTGAGCTGCTGGGCAGTGTGCCAGCTCTTGCTGCCCAGCTCAACCTGGCCAGGTAGACGGAGGAGTCTGAACATGCAGATGTCATGGCCGCACTTGCCGGGGACGAAGCTGGCCTCGACGACCCTATAGAGGCCGTCGTAGACGTAGACCATTCCGCTGGGGCTGCGGGGCCGGCCACAGTTGTGGCCGCGGATGACACGCACTTCGATGCCGTACTCATAGCTGTTGTGGAGCGTCTGGTCAGCGTGGTGGACAAGGCTGTTTTGCTCGCGGCGGCCACTGCCGGTGTAGTAGAGGACGTCGCCGAAGTCCTAGCTTGTCGTCAAGGTACCCGCGGGAGGAGACGATGCTGGTTGCGATGGGGACGCCCTCGTCGACAAGCCTGGCGGGGACGTAGCAAATGCCGGCCATGTTCGAGGTGTGGAGGCCCAAGACGCAGAGCTCGGTGCGGTACAAGAAGGTGTCGCCTACGAGGACGCCGGGGATGTCGCCGACGATGCGGACGTCTCGATGGAGGCAGTGGTGGGTTGAGAACATTTTGGAGTAGGCGCGCATGCTGGGGCGGATGCTGTTGTGGGTGATGACCTCCTCGCGCTCGTAGGCATCGCGGAGCGCCTCGAAGGTGAGGCGCGTGCGGCGGACGAGGGAGCGATAGATTTGTTGGTCCATCGGGCTGATGTGGGCGACGCGCATCATCCTAGGGCCGGAGTGAGCACGCCTCTCGGTGTTGGAGGGATTGGATGCTCCTCCTGCGCCTGGTTCTTCTTGCTGCTGCGGGTACATAGGAAGAAGATGACGAGGAACTGGAGCGGGAGCTGCACTGAGGGATTCGAGCTTGTATTTTGTGAGCGGCGGTGCTGCAACGGGCATGGTATTTTGCTGTAGCGGCGGCGGAGAGGATCCATTGCCGTGAGAAATCCATTGTTTCTATTCTAATCACCCTTACTCTAGATGGGTAGACGGAGTGGGATAACAATATTATAGAATATATCCTTGCGAACATCCCATCACTACTAGTTCGATAAACCGACGGTAATAGTCTATTACCGCAGATAAATGGACATTACCATTGGATCATAACTGCCTATTTGTACCGGCGGTAATGCAATCTACCCTAGTTAATTCTCTCTTCTTCTCTCTCACTCCTCTCCCTCACATTATTCTCTCCGGTCTTCTCTTCTCCCACCTCCCCTCCCCTCCTCTCCCCAACCTCCAGCCCTCCTCTCCCTACCCATGCTGCCTCCCTTCCTCTCCGCCGCCATCTCCCCTCCCTTTCTCCCCGCCGCCGCCTCCCCTCCCCTCCTCACCCCCGCCGTCTCTTCCCCTCCCCTCCCCCATTGTTCCCCACCGGCACCTCCCCTCTCTTCTTCCTCCGTTGCTCCTCCCCACACCTCCCTTCTTTCCTCGCCACCACCTTTGACGCTCCTCCCCTCCTCCTCTCTTGCAGCGCAAGGCTACGGCAGCCGGTGCGCGGGAGTAGTGGAGGTTTTTTATTTTTTTCTTTTTTAACCGGCAGCACCGCCAGTTCTGGACCTGAGGGTGATGCATCACACCATCACTGCCGACCCTAATCTAAAGGATGGTCAAACCGGCGGTGATGGGGTGCACTAGTGCAACTCAGGCAAATCTTCCCTCACTCGTAGCTCAGGTTTAATTAATTTTTTGAGATCCGCTAGATAGCACCCACCAAAAATCAAAACAAATTTGGAAATAGGATTTAGTGCAAGATTTACCTGCTCTGGTAGCTGTTGAGGGTCATCATTGGTAAGATCCATCACATAGTCATCATCAGTAAGCTCCGGCTGATCCGGGTGGGAGACGGTAGTGACAGTGGCAGGCACATACAACACGGTGATAGTGGTAGGCGTGGAGATTGCTGCTGTCGCGGAGGAGACAATAGGCGCAGAGAAAGTGGTGACGCCACCTAAGTCGGTCGTCAAGTTCGATCCATTGGTAAGGTAAGGAGATGGTCCTCGCTTCATGGCCAAGTTAAGCGGTGGCGGCTGTGACACCTCAGGTATATGGGAGCCAGACTTAGTTCATTAAGTGTAGGATGTGCTCTGGTGTGCTATTTAAGGACAAGATTTTAGGGTGTTTTCTGTAATTTTAGAAAAATATAGGGCTTAATGTGCAAAATGTGTGTGTGGGTGGATAATTTTGAAAAATAGGAAGGGCTGTTATGCAATGATGCTTTTACCTTTAAACCATTGTAAAAAGTGAAAACAAATCAGGGAGTTGTTTGAAATGTAAAATTTAAATAGGTTTTAAAAGAAATTTGACTAGTTGTATGGTTTTTAAAATAACTTTGAAACCTCAACTCTTCTGAAGGGGAACCCTAAAGCAAAAGTGTAGATCTTTTTAGTCTCTACACTTTTGGTTTGTGGATCATTTTCATTTGAGCTCTGATTTAAAAGTTACTCAAGCTTTACAGTGAGCCCCCTAAACTTTTGAACAATTGCAACCGGGTCCTCATCGTCCACCTCCAGCTGCTCTGCTCTGCTCTGCTCCGCCCATGAGCTGCTGACGCCGCCGCTTAACTCCGGCGAGCTGCCCCGGCCGCCACCTGCCCCCGCGCTGCTCACCAGTGCCACCTCCACCTCCAGCGCACCTGCCCCGCCGCTTGCCTGGCCCTGGTGGCCGTTTTCCCGAGCCGCCACGCCATCCCCGAGCGTGCCACGACCGCCACGACGTCGCCGGCGTCTAGCTCCTCCTTGCCGCGCCCCAGTGCTTCTCCGAGTGCTTAAAACCCTTCAGTACCTCGTGAGCCACCTCTTTTGCCTTTTCCCCGAGCTCAAATCACCCCCGGTCGTCTTCTTCCTCATGCCGCCGCCGTCCAAGCCGCGCCGCCGTTCGGCCTCGCCGTCGGTAGCTCAATCCCGAGCCTCCCCTCCCCGACTTCTTGCTCCACCAGCACCACCTCACCCTCCTGAAGCTCATCGCACCGGCCGTTTTCCATTTCCCCCACCAGAGCGCCCTGCCCACGAGCACGCCGCCGTTCCTCCGCCGCCGCAGCTCGGCCTCGTCGCCGTCCCACTGCTCCGCCGTCCCCCAGCCCCTGCCAAGTGGAGCAACAGCACCACATCAACCTCACGAAGCTCTCCAGGCACTTGTCGTTCACTCCCCAACCCTCCAGCCACCGGAACGCCGCCGCCAAGCTTCCAGCCGCCGCCGCCACCTCTGTCCACCATCGCGCCACCGCTACAGCTCCTCCCCGGCCCAACTCCGGTCACCCCTGAGTACGTTATAAGCCCCTGAGCATTTCCCCTCCCTTTCCCCTCGCCGCCGGCGAGTTATCTTGCCGGAATTAGGCGCCGGTGATCCACCCCGAGAGGAAAGCCAGCCAGGGACCGGATTGCTCTGTTTTAAAAACTTCCAGGGGTCTGTTTGTAAAGGATCAGTCCCCTTTTCCATTTCTTTTTCAGCCAGCTTTGAAAATTCATAGGGAATGGTAGGAAAATCCAAAAATGGTAAAACTAGTTCTGTTGTGTTCATAAAAATAAGATCTACAACTTTTGTTACTAAGGTGTAGTTTGAAATCAACTAGTTTTGAAGTTATTTAAATGTTTTCAAAAAGGGATCTTTTGTGTATAACTTGTGTGATTTAAGTTTATTTCCTGCAACTCTTGGCTATTAGTTAGCTTAAGTAGTGTTTAGTTTTGTGTGAAATATTCAAGACCAGTACAATTTTGTGAATTGAATAATTTCAAAATTTGTCAAAATGAGTTCAAACAACTAAGATTGAAGTATAATTACTACTAAATGTGTTTGAACCTATGATTAGGAATAATTGCTTTAGTTTTGTGATATTAGTTGTTTGATGATTTTGTCATTTTATTGTTGATGCTGAGTGTGTATTCATCGGTTAAATTACAACTTTATCGTGAAGGAAAGATTTAACATGTTTGTTACTAAAAATCAATCCTTGCATATCATGTAGACTCGTCGACGCTTGAAGACGGAGACTACGAGTTGATCTTGGAACCCAAACCTGGGCTATCTGAAGACTCCGTCCAAGCTACCGAAGAAGTGACTGAAGCCCCGAACCGACGTTCGGAAGTTTTTAACTCGTCTGACCCTAACTTCGCTTCCGAAGGCAAGCCCCGATGCACATCCCAATATTTCAAGTTATTACAAATTCATTCTTATATTATATATTTTGCATTACGTCTAGGAGTTGAGATGAAACCCTAGTTGCATGATATCTTAGGAAACCAATGTGTTGTACCCGAGTCCTTATCGCTTAGGTGCTCTGCTAAATAGGACCCGTAAAAGTCGAGTGATTTCCTGTCACTCGCGCGATATAGGAGTTGCTTGTTTACAATTCTGCAACCACTATAAGGATGACGGACAGGGTCATGTGTTGTATCATGAGCTGGAAGTTTACCCTGTCTATTTTGATAAAAGCTTTAAGGTCGAAATGTGTGGTAGTGGTGGCTAAGCGTTTGAATGTACTAGCCACATGCCGTGAAATATGGTAAGCGGTAAGCCTAGTAACTGATCGGCCCGGCAAGTGGACATACCCCCCACCACTCGTATTTTGGTTCTTCTTGTTACTCGATTCGATGTGTGGGAATACGTGTTGCAAGGGCAACCAGGAGTACGGGTTTGTAGTCGCGCTACAGCCGTACGTCCTGCACACATTGGGTGTGCGTATGGTCCTGCAGTCGCTTGTGGTGGTCCTGATCCACGACCCGGAATGAAAGGCAAACGGTTGCTTCGGAATCATCGTTGGATGATCCAAGCGTGTGTGTTAGGTTTACCTTGCAAGGTTTAAATTCGGTCCGGATCGTCCGCCTCTCATGAGAATTGAGATTGCTTATCCCTTTTACCACATAGAGTAAAAAGTGTAATTGATGATGGAAGAATCTTGTTGATTGATAATCTCTATCTTGCTTATTTAGTATAGGTGCTTACCTAGAATGGTTAGTCAAACTAGAATCTGAAAGCTAAAATTTGAAGTAGATTATACTCTTTGTTGCTTTTCAGCTGAAAATAAACCCAGAACCTTACCATACCTTCATGAGTCTAGTTATGGGCTAAAGTATACCCAAACTCGGGTAAGTCTTGCTGAGTATCATTATACTCAGCCTTGCTAGAACTGCTTTCAGGTATGCCGGTTGAGAACCAGGCTGATAGTGCGTCCTGCCCCTTTGCTGTTCCGCTTGGTTGGTCCGTGGAATGGGATCCGTCCCCGGCCAGCATTGACCCCTCGGAGTGACACCATCGACTGGGCTACGCATGGTGCTGCTGATGGCGACATTGTTAGTCGAGTTATCTTTTCGCTATGACTTTGGTCAACGGGTGTTTACCCGTTGCTTTTAAATAATCCTTTGTTTATTTTGCTCCAGTCAGGGCTGGAGAAAACTGGTTTGTATTAATACTACTTACTATGTGATAAAGGCTTGCGCTGTTATGTACCTGGAGTTCATCTTGTATGAGTATAACCTACTCCGATCCTGTGTAACCGTGGTTGTATCGGGCGGTGACCCGACAGACCCATGGGTTGTTCCGTTTGAAGTGCGTTTGAGATCATCTTGTCTTTGTAAATGATGATTAATGCACTTGAACCGGAATAATTCAGACGGTTCTGCCACAGCTGGTATCAGAGCTGTAGGTTTACCTACACTCTGTACAGGATACAGGAGAAATCCAGGGATATTACAGTGCTTAAAAATGATTTTAGAATAAAATTTGGTATAATAAAGAAATTTACAAAAGGCGTTGGATTCGCTAAGGTTGTGTGCCTAGTTCGTAGAGCCCTAAGGGTTAGTTTGGGAACTACCAGGTGACTGCTAGTTACTATACTAGGTTTCTAACTTCCAGCACTACTTCCTGCAAAAATTTACTTTCAAGTACAAGCAACCTTAGAATTGTATAAGTCATCATCCGCCACCAAGGTAAGAAGGTAAGGATCCTCAGCCAACTGAGGGAGCTTGGCCTTCCCGTCGGTGATGCGAACCGAACGCTGTTTCTCAAGCAGTGGCTTACTTGAGATGCTGCCAATGTACCAACTTCGGTTGACTACATTGGGAGTATATGGTTCGGCGCAGGGTATGGCGATCGCTATTCATACCCCCGCATTTTGCGGTACCCCCGTGAATACGTTATTCAATAACGTATGTTAACGTTGTCTGTACGGCGAAAATTGTACAGATGCTGTTTCTATAGTGAACAGTAATGTTTGGGGACGCTTTCATGACGTGCTGGCATGAAAGGTTCATTATTCTACTGTGATTTTCTGCAGGTACACTAACCACGAGTAAAAGACTTGCGCTGTTATGTACCTGGAGTTCATCTTGTATGAGTATAACCTACTCCGATCCTGTGTAACCGTGGTTGTATCGGGCGGTGACCCGACAGACCCATGGGTTGTTCCGTTTGAAGTGCATTTGAGATCATCTTGTCTTTGTAAATGATGATTAATGCACTTGAACCGGAATAATTCAGACGGTTCTGCCACAGCGGCTGGATGGTGCCGAGATGAAGAAGAATTGATTGATGTGAGATTGAGGTTCTGAGGCTTTGACCATGTCTCCCGAACAATTTCAGTACAATATATAGCAAGTGCAGCGGAGTCTAACCCTAAGTTTAGGGACAAATCCAAGATCTGTGAGACAAGGTTAAACGCCCAACGAGATTTTGTTCCTAGTGGGCTCAGATTTTTTTCTGTTACACTGTGAAGGCCTTATCCGAAGAGGTCCCTTCATATTTTGGGCTGGATCTGCCCCTTCTCTGTAACATAAGGATTTTATGCTAAAACATAGAAACTTCCATGATTTTTTTAAAATATAATAGAGCATGGATGTATATAACTCACTTTGCAACTTTATCGCTACCAGAGCTATAACGATACCAAAGCACTTGTGTGGTGAATCAAAAGGCAAAACTTGTGCATACGAATGGGATTGTATGATAGTATTTGTCATTATATTATCATATTGTGATTGCTGTGTAACTCCAGCTTCCACTATAATAGTGTGCTTTGTTTAAAAATACCATATTCATTTATCAACTGCTATATAATGATACAAGTCCTCTGATAGTCAATGCTCTATACTATATTTGGAATTATATGTATATTTTTGAAATATTACAAGCTTATCGCAAAATTGCTTGGTAAAGGATTTCAATATTACAGCATTTGGACATTCTGAAATTGCTACAATCCTAAGAATAAAGATGATACCGTGTTTTAACTTATCAAATTGAGTTTAACGCACTATATGTCATTAAATTCTTATCCTAAAGTATGAGGAATAAACTGAAAAGGAATATGTTAAACTAAAAAGGAAAAATTAAAGGAAAAGGTAGGAGTATGCTTCCACCAATTAGAAAAATCATGATGATGGTAGTGTAGGGGAAAAAAGCCCCTAGTTTATTACCATGAACATTCGCCGATAATTATGTATCATGCCTTTGTCGTTATTGATAATTTTATCATTATTGTTAATGAGTAAAATTTCATATTTTTGAGTTTCTAAGTTGCAAGTTATATTTGTGTCATCCTCTTTTTCTTACCATAAAATGTAGAGATGATACAATTAGCCACTATACAAGCTAATATTAAGTAGCAAGTCCTGTTTCTATTTCTAAAACAAATTAATATTTTTTGTTTATGAACAAAATCATATCAAAGCTAATATTTTAAAATTTAGACTCATATTAGGTTAGTATTATTATAATAGTAGGATGAACAGTCTCCCTTTAGGGTTCACCAGACCATGAGAGGTGGATTTCATGCCCATCCTGACCAGAATGGAAAAACATCTCATGGGTATATGAAAGCTCCTTTCTTATGCAAGGAGATTAGTGCTGATAAACTCTGTATTCCTCCATGCCAACTTTTTACTTAAATACTATGAAGTTCCCCTCCAAATTAAAGTGCTGAAACACATTGATAAGTATAGAAAACACAATCTATGGAATGGAGGGGATATTAACAAGAAAAGCGGCGGTCTAGTAGCTTGGAAACATGACTGCCGACCCAAGAATGAGGGAGCCTTGGTATTATTAATCTCAAAACCCAGAATAAAACCCTTCTCATGAAGTTTCTTCACAAGTTCTATGACAAGGCTGACTTACCTTGGGTGCATCTTACTTGTTCTTGCCTGTACAAGAGCAACACTCTCCCACATGCCCGGCAATCTGATGGATCTTTCTAGTGGAGAGATATAATTGATTTGTCAGAAAACTTCCTAATGATAGCTACCTGCAAAGTTCAGCAACGAAACTCGGTTATTTTCTGAAAGGACTTATGGAATCTTGGTATTTTACAATGGAGATGATATATATCCTCAACTTTTCTCTTATGTGAGATACCCCATTTTAGACTGAATAGAAATTCCAAAGAGGTGAATAGAAATTTTAGACTGACGCTCTTCTCTCAAGCCTCGGCACAATTGTCTCTTATTAATTCCTCTGTAGCTCAAGTGGACAAGAACCCTTTACAGCCTGATGAGTGTGGTCCTATATTTGGAGGTCAACCGGATATACATCAAAAAGAGCTTATAAATTGTTGTCGCTATTTTCTTGTTTGTTCTGTCTTTTATGTCATTTGGGCAAATCTTTTGATCTTCCGCCGTAATTTAGCAGCTGGTTCCTATCACCAGCCCTTCTATGATCCGAACATGACATTGCTACTACAAATTTAAATTTTCCTCTTATTGGGAATTCTGTCTAGGATTACCAACAACAGTAGAGTTGTTGGCTTTTCTAAAACTGTCTGAACAGAAAAAATGAAAAGACAACCAATTCTCATGTTGTATCTGCCATAGTGCTCCTTCGGAATGCTTAAGAGATGAATTGCGAAGTGGTTCAGGAATCTAGCTCTCATATACCTCTAGTGTGCATCAACATTTGGGTACCACAACTCCTCGGCGGCTCAAATTCACAAAAGGAACATGACAATGACGTAGTTAAGCAGCGTGTCATGGGTCGTGGGTAGTCAAATTTGCAGCATTTCATTTCTTATAATATGTTAGAAAGACAACAGATCCAATAGTCACTGTAAATTCAAATATACTATTGTCTATAAATTGAAGAGAAATAAAGATTGTCAACGGGGATTATCGTCAGTATCTTCCTATTATTCCGTACCTCTGCTAAAGAACCTGTACTAGAGATACAGTTGAGCTTCATATTGTTCATACCAATTTATTATCTCCTAAATTCTTCCATGTCTGTAACTATTTAAACAACTACCCCATACCAGTTAAAAAAGAAATCAAAAGAATAAAAGAATGACAGCCTAAGAGAACGAAAGCAAGTCAAAAGGTCCATTACATAGCTCAGTACCAATTCATGGATGGATCTAGATTAGGAGACACCATGGCTGGATTCTTATCGTTCCTAGAGCTAAGGAAGAGGATAGTGGCAATCTTGAAGGGGCTCTTGTACATATCAACAATGCCCAGATCTTAGCGCCCCGGGAGTGGTAGATGGGGCATGCCCAGATCTCAATAGCTCTAGAGTGGAGCAAGGAGATAGAGCTAGCATCTCACTGTCCCTAGAGAAGAGGAAAGGGATGGAGCCCCAATCTCACCATCCCAGAAGCCTAGAGTCGAAGAAGGGGCAGTGCTATGGCATTGGTTGACCGATGAGGCAAGCGACAATAGCGGCCTTGGGAACATTGTCCCATGGGAGTTGCAACTGCCTGGCTGCCTGCACTACTAGAAAAAAGGCCATCAGTACCAGGTCAAAAGCCCGTTAGTACTAGTTTCACAACCGGTACTGAACAATCGATACTAAAAGTCTCGGCCATCAGTACCAGGTCATGCCACCAACCGATACCAAAGCATAAAACATCAAAAAAAAATCTCAAATCCAGGAAGAGAAAAAAGTTTTAGTATGGACCGATAGCATGTTTTCTAGTACTGTTGGCTGAGGCAAAATTCTGACCCGCGTGACTCTCCGTCCTCACGAGGCATAGAAGCGCCATGCAAAATGTTGGACCAAGTTCATTTTAATACAAAAATGGGGCAACTGGTATGCCATGCTCACACATCCCGAGGCAATAGATTTATGATAGAAAATTTGCATGCCCGAGCTAGTGCCTCTGGGATACATTTACCCCTCTCCAACTGAAAGGACCTTGATGTCGCCTGGGGGGAGGTGAATAGGCTTTTTGCAAATTACAACACTAATTTCAACTTTCAGCACCACAGACCGGTCAGACCGGTTGGGTTGACCGGTCAGACCGGTCCAAGACAGCGAATACACGAAAAATAGAGAAACTTCCCTTCTTGAGCTCTAACACAAACCAAACTTGGTGAAGTGCTTCTGTGGATGATTTCTAATGTTTTCAACTAGTCCTGCACACAGGACAAGAACAACCAAGTAATCGATACGGAATTAACAAGTAAGTTCGAGAGAGTGAAGAATCGAGACAAACCAAATGTACACATAAGGATTTGTTTCCCAAAGTTTAGATTCACTGCTATGAATCCTATGTCTCCATAGAGGAGCTCGATGGGTTTGAGTCTCCTTCAACTTGGTCCCTTGAGTTTTCTCTATTTCAACCACTCCTCGTTTCCACTAGATGTGATCTTTTTCCTTGCGGAGGTAATATCCTGACCTTCACAAACTTGCCGCTGCTCACCACAAGCTTGGGAGCTAGCCGGTGATGCCTAGCTGCCTAGAAGGCTTCACCTCTAGGAGTAATAAATGCTTCATGAGTTGCCTTGACGTCAACCACAAGTGCTCAACCTATGGAATGCTCTCTAGTGCTCTCACACACTCAATCTCTCAACCCAACTCAAAGATTTGTAACCTAGTTAGCACAACTCACAGAGAGAGGTTGGGGAGAGCTTGTTGGTAAGAGAAATGGCTTTGGGAAGCTCAGGATGCAAAATAAACCAGCAGCACACAAAGGAGGGGGCCAAAGGCTATAAATACCCAACTTCCCAAAACTAGCCGTTGTTCTGTCAGAGGCCGACCGATCAGACTAGTGTGACCGACCGGTCAGACTTGTTTTCAAACTCAACTAGCAGTTAGATCAGACTGGTGTGACCGACCGGTCAGACTTGTTTTCAAACTCAACTAGCAGTTAGTACTCAGACCGATTAGATCGGTCCCTCACACCAGTCAGACCGATGTGAGCCAGAGCAGAGACACCACCAAGACAGAGAGTTTCACCTGGTGAACCAACCAAAAAATTGGTCGAATAGGTTTCTCACATTTAATAACCAGGAGTTTCTTTCAAGGATTCTCACTTGGGTAAACCTATGAGCACTTTGGGTGTTGTCAATCAACCAATGTTGTATCTCTCTTGATAGTATGACATTTCTATACTCAAGATCAAATATGAAATCTAATTCAACTGCTTGAGCTTGAATTACTTAGTTCTTGCCATACTTTAGCTTTCTCAAACTTGGGACCAACATTGCTTATCATCTCCAGCACTTCCAACTTGATCTAGTGAGTTAGAAATTTTCATGATCAATAATGCTCATCTTGATCTCTAAGTCACTTGACCATATGAGTTGATAATGATTAGATGCTTCACATTGCTTAGCTCTTCCAAGACTTGACTTGATGCTTCAAATCCTTCAAGTACTAGCCACTTCACCCTAGCAAAGATATCATGATCCAAGTCGTCACTTGACCACACTTTGCTTAGTTCCTCGTTGCATAGTCCCTTGCTTGATTCCTTCATCCTATCTTGCCTTCATTGAGCTTAGCTTTGTTATATCATCAATGATGAATATCCAATCTTAAATTCATGTTTTCATATACTTATCTTTCTCTTGCAATCATATATATGTAGCAAACTATTTTTCATGATGCCAAGCCATAGATAGAAACCACTATAGATATCCATAACAATTTGTTTCTATTTCCCATTGCATATTGCTTGTCATTCTTCGATATATCTCTTTATTTGATTGTATAACAATTGGCCATCATCATAATTAATCCAGAAATAAATTCTTGCTGAACAACTCTTTAACAAAAAATACGTTAGTCCTTTAATCGTTTTGTCATTCCATTCATGAAAACTTATTAGGGGCCTAGATGCATTTTCACAAACCCCCGCTGCCCCCACCCCTGCTGAAATCCTCGTCACGGCAGCAATCATCCCTCCTCTGGATGCTGGAGTGGCACGTGAAGAACAACCCTGGCGCCCTATGCTCATCATGTCTCTGGAAGTCCAGACCTTGTTTCAGCTCCCTACCATGTCCAGCGCCATTGAGGACCAGGAAAGCTCCTCAGGGTTCAACTTGGTGTCCATTTCTTCGTGGACATCATCATCACAATGTGCTGGTGTATTTGGATGCAGCCTAACGATTTCAAGAAGGAATTTATCTTAGTTACCATAAGGGCAAAGCCTAGAAATAGATCCGCAATGTCTGAATTCGAATGCCTAGCCATTCGAATGGCTAGAAGCCTTATTGTAATTTTTCTTATCTTCTTCTTTTCCTTTTTTGTGCTGTGATGTGCTCAGCTAATACTCTGAACTTCTTTATTTTTCTTCTAATATATATCCAGTAGGGGAGAACCCCTCCTGTTTTATAAAAAGAACGCTTCATGAGGCACTTGAAGGCGTTTTTCCAGCCTGCCACAGACTTGGTCGGGGTGTGGCCGGCGCATGCGCATGCAGGTAGTGCAGCGTGGTCTGCTCCGTCGCTGGACAGGCATGCTCCATGGCGCCATAGTCGTCGATATGGCCAGGCGATGCATGAGCACATGCAGTTGGCGCACCACTCCTCAGTGGCGTATCCAGGTTTTGGAGCTAGAGTGGTTCAATGAGGCAATTTTTATTCATATGATCATATCTAATGTGCGAGCTTACAGTGCAATCGCGCACATTCACACAACAATCTACAAATTTGCTAGAATCCTAGTTTCCTATTATGGCTATCAATTTTCAAATTTGCGAGCAGTTGGAGCTAGCTCGTTAGGCTGCAAGCCGTCAGTTCAACCAGAAAAATCACGAGATGGGAGTGGCCAAAGACAAGCAATGATTCTCACTTCCCCACTACAAGCATTGTTTTTTTTAAAAAAATGCTAGCATTGGCATGCAGAAAATCAATGGGAAAAATATCTACAATTGGATCCCAAGCCTCACAAGATGAAACAGAGGGCCACCTATCGATCTGCATCCTCACCCGAGGGCCTGATATGATGAGCAAAATCAGATAAAAGTACAAAACGAATGAGGTGAAGGTTTGCACTTGCACCAGTGAACGGAAAGGTGAGGGACAGGGGCTAACGTTCAATCACTCCTAGAAAACATAGTAGTAATACCGGGCATATGGTGTGTTCAGTACCGGTCGGGCTGACCGGTACCGGCTAGTCGGGTAGTAGATGAAGGACCGTTTAGTACCGGTTGCAACAACCGATACTAGACACGTCACCAAAAAAAAGAAAAAATTATTACCAACAACCAGTACAAGTCACGTGAATTTTTCACACGTAATGCGCGGGTGCGGTCACGAGGATTCGAACCTACGTAGGCCTCGCGTAGCTTTCTTACCATCCTATCAACGCACCACATATTACTAGGTGGGAGATATTTTCCTTTTGAAGTAACCCGTGGAGGACCATTTAGTACCGGATCAAGACACCGACCGGTAACTAAAGCGACATTTAGTACTGGGTGGTGTCATTGACCGGTATTAAATAGACGTGCCATTTTAGTACCGGGCCAAAACACCACCCGGTACTAAAAGGTAATATTTAGTACCGGAAAGTTTTTTGGTCCGGTACTAAAATAGCTCCGTGTTAGATTTAGTATCGGATCAAAATGTATCTGGTACTAGCGTGCGCGATGAAAGGTTATTTTTCCTGTAGTGAATGGAAGCGCACGGGAGAGAAGCCAGGAGGGCCACTGAGAGACAGCAATCGAGAGGGTTACAGACTTACAGGAAAGAGGAGATAGGTAAGGGGTACTTGAGCTGGATGTTATAGGGTGGGCCGTGGTCCACCGACCCACCCCCTAGATCTGTCCATGCCACTCCTCGCGACCTCCCCGCCTCCGCTGCCAGTGTTGAGCAGCAGGGAGCTCACGTGCTGCAAGGACGACGGTATGCGAGTAATGCGTATCTCGCTAGCAGGCCGAAAAGAAGCTAGCTGAGCGTGTTTGCGGGTTATGCGAGTCATGCTTATCTGCCGCAAAGCCCATGGGATGCTAATTAGTGGACAGCCACAAACCCGCTTGATTAACTTGTGGCGAGCATGGTGGCCCTCGGCTGTCCTCAACCTGCCTCACCTGCATTCCATGGATCAACATAGACGTGATTTTGAGTCTTTGCTGCAAGTTCCCAAAGATATGGTGATCTCACACACTACCCACATCAGCGTACAATGGATTCCCAATCGTACCTGACTTCATAAAGTGAAACCAAGATGTTCCTGAATTTTCGTACATGTGTATCCTGCTACTCATTCCCCACTGTAAAAAAAGGTACATATATATGGAAAATACTTGCCATGATCTTTGTGATAATTTCAATGCCTCCACCATCAGATCATGATAAAAGTTTCCAGTGTCTTCAATATAACATTTTTGGAACGTCTGAAGCTCAGAACTTCATGGTGATGGTAGCGATTTGTCAAGTTGTACTAAACAATGATAGAATTTTGCACCGTTGATACATTATTTACTGCTGCATTAAGGACATGTTCCACATATCTAGTTTTGATTTTACAGAAAATTAATGAACCATAAATATGCCATGAACTCAATCATGGCAATCATATGTTTGATGGGCTGCCCTCTGAAATCAGGTCATGACTCACGAATGATTCATAAGTTGGAGGGCAGCAACATTTTCTTTCTATTACTAGCTAACACAGTACAAATGTAGTGCTTCAAATGGAAAATGTAAATTAAATGGTAATCTGTTTCTAATAAACTAGATTTTGTAACATTCTATAGTTTTTCCAAGAAGAGCTTGAAGTGTGTTTGGTATTGTGAAAGGATTTATGTTTAATAAACTAACCTCGAAACAGTTTTGTAAAATGATCAGGGAGCAGCTAATCACGCAACAAAGGCAACTTGCTTTGGCTGAGTCTCTCCACGTGAATGGCAGAAGCACCTTTCCATATGATTTCGATTCAAATCTACGTGTCCCGGTACCTCCCGTTCCATATAATGATTAGGGAACTATAGATAATTGTTCTCAACTCGATCAACGCAGGACCATTAAAATCCAACATCACAACTATATGGAGTCCGCATATGACCGTTCAAAGATCTCAATGCTAATGTTGTAGCGAGGCAGGAGTGGAAGCTAGAGTTCAAATAAAGAGGCAATAAGATAAGTGTAACTGCTGGTATACCCTGCAGATTGTGGCAGTAGTAGTTGTAGGATAATAAGTAGTGTGGTAATAACTTTGAAGGATAATAAGTTCATTCAAAATAAGTTCATTCAAACTAGTACTAGTGTGGTAACTTGACTTCAAACAATAGCAATGAGCATCCGTTCCATTCAGTCGCCCACATGGAAGTGTTCAGACCCTATAGATTAAAGCGAAGATTAGTAAATGAAATTGTATGTCGGTGTCCCTGGTGAGGTGCCTATGCAACGTTATTAATTATTTGTAGTTGCTTTCATTTTTCTTATTACCTTGCGATAGTGATCAATATGGTATACTAAGGAGTATCTAATAACTTTTTTTAGTAGTTCATGAAATTTACAAGGAACGAAATGTGAGAATTACACCTTGATTTCTTCTCCTAGCCTGCGGTGCCAAGTGATAACTCTATAGACTGAATTTATGAAGGGGTCGTATCACTGACCAAACAATTTGAAATCAAAGTGGTTCATATATAGACTGAATTTGAAATCTCTGAAGGTATAATAAATCTCTGACCAAACAATTTGAAATCAAAGTGGTTCATATATAGACTGAATTTATGAAGGGGTCGTATCACTGCGCGGCATCTTTGTGGGAGTTCACACTGGCTCGTGATAACTCTATATTTAGTATTTTCATGTCCTGACTTGTACCATTGACAATACCAATTGTGGACATTAAGATGTCTAAAGGGAAGAGGAGTCTTCTACACTTGACAATTATCATCTTTGTAAGAAATCACATCTGCAGATCTGCTAGCAGTTCGTTGTGATGACTACAGGATAATCCGAGGAGGGATATGATGTGATACTCTCTCGCACTCTTGGTTCTAGATATCTTTCATACCTTCGTGCCGAAATGCTGATTGATATATGTGATTTGTAACCGGAACTGTGGAAGATAGTCCGGCTCCTACATATCAGTCTGTTGGGTGACTTGTATGCCTAAACGCTGATACTAGTCCTAAAGCAAGATAGAAGATGTTGGCAAAATCCATGTCTTTGAAGGCTGGATGAAGTCGATTCCATCGCAGCATCGAGTGTCCCGGGGCCTCCCATGCCAGACTATAGATAGGCAGATGATATGAACAAGAATAATAGAGGAACATCCTCATCCTAGCAGTTCATACAGAAATCGTTGTAGAGCAGAATAACATCTTCAAGGGTTCTCAGCTTATGACAGGATTTTCCTTTTGTATTTCTCATATACATAGTAATCTCATCTCCACAGCTTATGATGGGAAGAAGAGGAGGAATTTCTCTATCTTAATAATTTTTATATAAAGCGACAATCCTCATACTAAGTAATCTCATCTCCACACATGAACTTATGATGGGAAGAAGAGGAGGAATCATGTCTCTTTCAGGATACAATAGAGCCTTCTACTTTTTAGCTACACAAAGAGATAAAGAAGGGGATGGAATCCCTTCCTTTTTTTTGAATATTCAAATATAGGGTAGAGAACCGAATTGCGTGTACCTCACCTAATAAGGTTCCTTGCGGTGGAACTTGTCCACCTAGGTACAAGTTCTCGACTCGGCACAGGTTCAAATTCTCGACTTGGCACAAGTGTTTGCATTTTTCAAGATTTATTTCAAGATTTAATCAGCGTTATTCTTTCAGTGGTAGCCGACGTGCCCATCAATAACGTTGCATATATGGTGACTTCGTCAATCTGAAGATCTACCGGCTCAGTCTTTCAGTACTCATATGTGTAGGGTTGCGTGTGAGTATTCATAAGGGTGAGTGTACACGCATGTGAGAGTCCACATTTGTGTTTCCTAAAAAGAAAAGTGGGGGCAGAGAAAGCAAGGATAGGGTATGTCAATCAATTTGGTAGTGTGACAAAATAAGAATGCCCGTGAGGCTGATACCACAACAATGTTAGTGGAGCACTACTAGAAAATGGTCTATCGGTACCAGCACGTTAGTGCCGGTCAAGTACGAGCCGGCACTAACGTGCATCAACAGTGTTAGGCGGGCACATTAGTGCCGGCTAGAGATACCAGCCGGCACAACGTGCCATCCCCCCAACTGTCACACGGCTGCCACAACGGTCGAAACGCACGTTAGTGCCGGTCGGCATATCTAGCCGGCACTAACTTGGTCAATTACAAGTTAGTGCCGGCTGTCAGCTACACAATATGTTCCCTTCCGAGAGGTTCATGGCAGTATTGAAGAAGTACGTGCGTAAACGTTCTCGCCCAGAAGGATGCATTGCTAAGGGCTATGGAACCAAGGAGGTCATTGAGTTTTGCGTTGACTATCTTCCTGATCTCAATCCGATTGGGCTCCCCGTGTCACACCATGAGGGGCGACTAAAGGGAAAAGGCACACTAGGAAAGAAATGTAATGTGCACATCCCTTGTAGTGAATTCAGCCAAGCAAACTTCACGATTCTTCAGAATTCATCCAAGGTGGCTCCATATATTGATGAGCACATGAATATTATACAGTCTAAAAATCCACAAAAGAATCTTTCTTGGATTACACGCCAACATATAAAAACTTTTGACGGCTGGTTCAGACGAAAATTATTGGGCAACAACACAGTTGATCAAGAACTTCAATGGCTGGCTAGGGGACCATCAATCACTGTCCAGCAATACCAAGGGTACGAAATCAATGGGTATACATTTTATACGAGAGCTCAAGACAAAAAAAGCACCAACCAAAACAGTGGTGTCCGTATGTGTATAGTAAACAGTAATGGAGAAAAGAACAACTACTATGGTGTCATAGAGGAGATATGGGAACTTGAATATGAACCCATAGTTGTCCCTTTATTTCGTTGCGAATGGGTGGCTGGAGGAGGCGTAACGAAGGACCGGTATGGGATGACCATAGTTGACTTTAAAAAGATTGGATATAAAGATGAACCATTTGTTCTAGCCAAGGATGTGACATAAGTGTTCTATGTGAAGGACATGTCGAGCAAACCGAAGAAGAAGTCAGATAAGACGCCTGAAGCAGACAAGGCTGGAAATGAGCCGAAACGGCACATAGTTCTTCCAGGAAAAAGAAAAGTTGTTGGAGTTAAGGATATTTCGGAAAATTCGGAAGATTATGACCAGATTGATGACCTTCCTCCATTCTCAGTTGACGTTGACCCTACCATCCTCTTAGCCAAAGAGGGCACACCTTACTTATGATGTGATCACGCTCAAGGCACTTTCGTCAAAAGGAAGATTATCAATGTTCCAGTAGATAATGATAATGAGTAGTAGTTTTATATAAATTATGTATTGAATTCTCTCAATCAGTGATGTAATGTAACGCACCGCATCGTATTTATCTCAATTCTTGATACTATTTCTCCAATGATGACATAATATCATCTTCAGATAATATTATATTTTTGCACGGTATAAATATTATTTACATTCACTAATTTTGCATTACTAGAAGCATTGAAACATTAAATTACAAACAAATAATCAAGTAATATGCAAATTGATTATATCATTGTATAGGCCACTATTGAAAAGTTTTTTGAAGAATTTTGCATGCATCAAAATAAAATGTTTTCGATTTATTATCAATAACAGAAACATATACACATATAAACCCTTTACGCTACACATAATTGATAATGGTTGCATATTCGTTAATTTACTTGAATTACTATTATTATTGTGTACATATAATTACTATAATTATTGTGTAGCTAAAAATAAGATATAAATTTTTGTTATATTATTCTAATTATTAAGCCTATGTTGAATAAATTTATAAATACTACAAATTTAGTGTAAATGGGAACTGGCGTGGCCAGTTCCCGCGCGCCAATTCCCGCGCGGATGGTACACGTTAGTGCCGGCTGGGAACACCAGCCGGCACTAAATTGAGCACGTTAGTGCCGGGTGGTAATACCAGCCGGCACTAACTTGTCCATCTGATGTCACTTGGGCGCGTTAGTGCCGGCTGGTAATGTCAGCCGGCACTAACCGCGCCATCCCCCCAACAAATTAGCTCCTTCGCCCATTCAGATCGACGTTGCCCCCAACTTACCAGCCGCCCCGACCCTCGCGCCATTGCTGCCGCCGCCCGAAGCTCCAGCCGCCGCTCACCTCGTCGTCCTTGCGCCATTGCTGCCGCTGCTCGAAGCTCCGGCCGCCGCGCACCTAATCGTCCTCGCGCCATTGCTGCCGCCGCCCGAAGCTCCGGCCGCCGCGCACCTCGTCGTCCTCGCGCCATTGCTGCCGCCGCCCGAAGCTCCGGCCGCCGCGCACCTCGTCGTCCTCACGCGCGGCCAGTTCCGCGCAGCCCGGCCGCCCGGCTGCCCCTGCCGCCTCGGGGTCCTCGCGCCACTGCTCCGCGTCCTCACGCCATTGTTGCCGCCGCCCGAAGCTCCGGCCGCCGCGCACCTCGTCGTCCTCGCGCGCGGCCCGTTCCCTGGAGCCCGGCCGCCCGGCTGCCCCTGCCGCCTCGAGGTCGTCCTCGCGCCACTGCTCCGCGTCCTCGCGCCATTGCTGCCGCAGCAGCGATGAGCACCTTGTCCTCTACGAAGTTAAATCATCTTGATCTATGGAGTAAATCAGTACATAGTGCTGTAGAGACGTGAGTATGATTAGCAGATGGCCCTTCCCTTGCCAATCCAAGCAGGACATTGGAAGCTTTGAAGTCACGATATATGACACAAAATTTTACTACACAATGGCATAAAACCAAAATAGTATGCCTTGTTTGATGATTCAAGAATTTCTTTTTCTCAATCTTTAACCCTTTATGTTGTTTGTTTATTACTCTCCTATTCTGCTCATCCAAATAACATCAGTTAAAGCACATGCCAGCTCTTTGACAGCTGATAATTCATCGGAGTACTGTCAGTGACCAATTATGCTGAGGGTTAGTCATCGAGCATAATAAATTCTCCAAGTTATCCTGGGCACAAAGTAAAATCATGGAACATATTTCTTTATCGAGAGACAAGTATTGTATTCCTCCTTAGGTACTATTAGAAATGAAAACCAACAGAAGTTGTTTCATATATATGACACTGTCTAAATGTTCATCTCGGTCACGGCCTTCAACACATGACAAGTGGCATTGCTAATCCAAATATACCCTTCTACTAACGATCCTATTAAAAATCATCCACATTCATTAAGTTTTTAGTTCTTAAATAGTTGGGAAAGGGTGCCTTAAATTTTTAAAATTCATTAAGAACAAATTAGCCTGTCCTAAAACTCCAATCAAACTTATGATGCTGACATGTGTGTCCAAAGAAATAAACCTTAAAACACTTTGTATATATAGCAAATGTCTGCAATTATATGCCTAGTTTTTTTACGGTTAGCTTAGTGCTTACCTACGGCCATCTTTGCTGCCAGGGAGAATATGGGTTGGCATGTTCCTTCTTTCCCGTCGCCTTTCATTCCGGGTTTACATAGACAGTCATACCCTAAAAGCCTGTTCTTGCATATCCCATCACTCGAGCAAGGATACAAATCAGGGCGCTTGCATTCGTCGATGTCTGGACACAAAACAAAGGTGCTTATAGCTAGGTTAATCCAACTCATTATTTGTTTCTTTCAAGTGATCCTCACCGCCTAAGTGGCATAGACTTCAGGTTCTTCTTCACTTGTTTTCTCCTCCAGTGGACTGACATTAATCTTCCCTACCACTGGCATGGTTTGTTATTTGCTTGGCTGCCGCATTTCGGAACTAAGGACAACATTCAGACCTGTTCTGACAAAAACCATAGGTGTTTTATCTGTATTTCTAGCAAATTAGATAGTAGTTCCAGCTGTCCTTATATAGCTTTCGTAAGCAGCAAGTAAAATAGTTCATTTCTAAAAGCTACAATGATTATTTGTTGTTCTATGCAAAAAGCAAAACAGCGATTTAGTTTCTCTTTTTCATCTGAATTTATTTCGTACACGTCTATAGTCTTTTTCCCTTTCAAATACCCTAGTTCCTTTCAAGTTAAGCAGTATGACTCACATGTTGAATATTTGATCAATAAATTCTCCACGTCGTGATGTTTTTATATATGCCATTAGTATAAAATTGATTTGACCAATGTTAACGACCCCTTCCTCGCGTAACCATGTGCATAGGCACATATCTTTGGTGAAGTCTCTCTGACAGCTCAGGCCATCAGGGCAAACCACCTAATTATCTTACTTGTTTTTTGAGCAAGAGATTCTCATCTTTTCATCCGCTTTACTAGTTCATTTTTATTACCTATCAAATCAGCACTTGTACTGAACACATATCAGTCATTTTTTATACGTATCTAGTTCATATTTGTTCTTATGATAAGATTTCTAAGGCTCTTAATTTTGCAAGCTCCTATTGTATATGTACTGAACACATAAAGCTTGGATATGGTTCAACTTATGAGTAGTTAGTTTGTTTCTAAGTTGTAACATACTTTATGGAGTTTTGTGTTTCGATGGATTCACACTGGCTGGTGACTGCTAGTTCCGCGCAGCCCGGCCGCCCGGCTGCCCCTGCCACCTCGAGGTCCTCGCGCCATTGCTGCGGCGCCCGAAGCTCCGGCCCCCACCGTCGACCCCTCCCTCCGGACCTCCTCCTCGCCCTCCGAAGAATCTGCTGAAGAAGGTTTATATCTGCATTTGCTTGATCTTCTCAACTTTGATCATTAGTAGATGGGTTATATTCTTCGGTCAATGCTTGATGTAAAATTTATGTCTGATCTATGAGTTGTATGACATATTATGTGTGGTCAATGCTTGATGTACGTGTAATGCTCAATGCTAATCCATGTTAGAACACCATTTCTATAATTCAAATGTCAATATGGGTACGTGGGGTTTAATGTGTTGGTTTCAGTTGATATCATCAAGCATCACGCTGCTGGAAGGTCTGTTGATTTTTTATTTTATTTTTTCTTTTTTCATTGGGATATGATTACAGAGGCTATTCTTTCATTTATGTGACATTGTGTCTAATTATAATATGTGTTCCTTGTACTCTGTGTATTACTGTAATTTTTTTTCATCGCCCGTAGCAATGCACGGGTATGAACCTAGTTGCAGTTAAACTTATAATTAATATATTTGACTTTGATAAAATCTAAAAATTGCTATAGTTTGGGACAAAGGTATAGCATATCATAATTAAAAAATGCATGTATGACACCTTGATGTCGAAATGTTAAGACTGAAACCTTGCAAATACATACATTTTATTAGTACTAGAAAATACTTAATGTTTTTTTTATTGTTTCGGGTAGTGGAAATGGATCCTACGGACAACCAAGACGAGATAATGCACGAGCTCATTTGTGGTAGTACTGGGCAAATAGCACCAGAGTTTCATGAGGACGAGAATGATGGCAGCCAATTTTTAAACTTGCATTATCATGGCGACGAGGAGCAAGATATTAGTGGGGAGGAAGAAGAAAATTTCGAGGAAGCCGAGGTATGAAATTTAGTGATTCTTCCAGGCATCAGGATAAACGTTTTGTCAATACCTGCCGCGACGTCCACTAGTTGCTAGCAACCCGCTTGATAAATTTGCGATTCTTTCAGGCATCAGGATCGATGAAGCCTAAACGGAAACGTGGCTCCAAGAGGAAGATGGTAGGATGTACGACCATCATGGAGATCAACGAAGCAACCGGCGAGCCACTAGCCCCTGGTCAAATTAAGACGACCATTGTAAATCAATTGGGATATCTTGTTAGGGAGAACATCCCCACAAAGTACAAGCTTTGGAAGAGAAATAAAGTCTCTGATCGACCTGAAGATATTGTGCCAGATTCAGAGAAAGATTTGTTATGGAAAGAGGTGTCGTTGCACTTCAACTTTCCCCCAGGCAAAGCTGACAAAGTAAAGGGATGGGCATTTAAGAAGATGGCAATTCAGTTCGCCTCGTTCAAGAAAAAATTGGTGGCAAACTTTGTCAACAAGGGCCTCACACCAGATTTTGATAAAGTCTGGAAGAAGCAATGAGAGTGGTGGAATGAATTCGTGAATTACAAGCACAGTGCTGACAGCATGGCAGCATCGATTCAAGGCAAAATGAATGCTAGCAAAAAGACAAACTTCCATAGACTTGGGCCTGGTGGTTATAAGGTTGCTGTTCCGAAATAGGAAAAGATGGAAAATAATTTAATTGCAAAAGGAATCATACCGCAGACCTTGAGTTGGCCCAAACGAGCAAGGTATTACTTCTATGCTCATGGAGGCACACTAGACCCCGACACTGGAATGTTTGTGACTAGCGACGTACTAAGAGAGGCTGCCCAAACACTTGACGACGCAATGAGGCGTACGGAACAAGGAACCTTCCAGCCCAACAGAGAGAATGACGAGCCGACATACGCTCTTGGGAATGCGGAACACACTGGACGGACCCGAGGCGTGGGCGTAGTTCCATGGAAATATGGCTTTTCCGGAGATCTTGAAACCTACCGAAGCCGATGCAGAAGCAAGGCAGTAGTGGCAGAGAAGATCTGTAGCCTAGAAAACCGGATAATGTCACTTGAGGCAGCAGTTGGGAAACGCTCGGACCAACCAGCTGCCAATGTGGAGTTCAGCACCCCTTCTCAGCGTCGTAGCAGTGTTGCTTCCACAGAGCACCCTACTTTGGGTGCCGACAGGACGAGGGACCCCATCGACGACATTGCCGTTAGGACCCAATGTGAGCTTCTGGTTCTTTATGGGAAAAAGCTCAAAGTTTGTGCTGAGGGTTATGCGGAAGTCCAAGAAGAAGGCAGGACAATACATTGCCAGCCAATTCCTGAAGGATTGCCAGAGTCTTTGTTGACCAAATTACTGAAGAACGCTGGGAAGACTTGGACCTCCCGATCCCTATAGGTCCTGAAGAAACAGAACTACAACATGCCGTACACACATGGATTGCGTGGCCAAAGCGCGACATAAGATTGGTGCAAGCAGCCACAGATTCCGCTCGGTGCTCAAGGCAAAGATCACCAACGCCACTTGATGACAGGAATCCTAGTGTTGGCCCACCTTCTCCACCGCCTGCACGGGACCCCAGCATGGATCCGCCATCACCAGCCACACAAAGCGAGCCAATTTCAGCATCATCACCAGCCGCACAACAGAATCAGAGTCAGCGATAGAAGGCATACACGGTACCTTCGGTCCAGCCATCTCATAAGCAGCAAAGAAAGAAGAAAGCGAAGGCTCCAGAAGAGAAAGAGGCAGAAGAATCATTTGAAACCTTCTTGCTGAAGCGCAAGCTACTGAGGGAAGCTGCGAACAAGAAGCCAGAAATAGATCCGGTTGCGAAGGCACACTTCATTAAACACTTCATTAAAGATCCCACCAAGGAGAAAGAAAGGGAGTCGGATTATGATCGGCAGATCAGAAAGTGTTACAGCAACCCCAAGAATCGACGGATCAATGCAAAGACCGTTCCCCAGCTCGGAGAGCAGTCCAAACAATCGATCCCTCCGTTGATAGTGCCGCGTGAAGAATGTCCTGATGAATCAAGAGATCCGTTGACCATGGCTGGGATGATAATGCAAACTGATCTAACAAGGGCTCAGTTGCTTGGGGAGGCCCTACAGAATGCCCGTGGCAGGAAAAAGTTTGTACTTGGTGAACCTTTGATATGGCCAGAATTGCTACCATTCCTACCAACGAGAATGGCCGAGTTACACAAATGGTATGCCGTGCAATCTAGAGCTAATGAATTAGAGATGTTCCCAGCCCGGATTAAAGATGAGCATTTCTGGCGGGGGGCAGGTGAAGTATATATCGAGTTTGAAGCACTTTACGATTTATACCATCAAGATGCCCTTGACAAGTCCCTCGTGAGTGTATGGTGCATGTGAGTATTGTCTCTTGTTTCATTATTTTTAGCCTTGTGTGTTGACTGATCCCCGTTTTTCTTGTGTCCCGTAGGTCAAAAATTCAAATTTGCCGAAAAAAGAACTTCCATAACGTCGGGTTCTTCGACCCCGATATTATACACGAGAAAACGGTAGAGCAAAACCCTGAAGAAATAGTTAATATTATATACAGGGGGTTGCGTAAGAATAGCATGTGTCCCTTCATTCTCTTGCCATACAACCATCAGTGAGTCGTTCTTTGTTAGCCTCTTTTTTTCAATCCCTTCGTATTAATAATACTATTTAATAACTATTTTAATCAAGATTAATTGGTTATGCGTATGTATATGCACAGCTTTCATTAGATATTGCTTTGTATTCGGATTGACGAGCACAAGGTCTTGGTGTACGACTCGTTAAGGCAAGATAAATCAAAGTACCAAGATCTCATCGAGGTGGTAAATACTGCATGGCGTCGCTACCTCCGCAAACACATAGGCTTGCCCATAGGTGAAATCGAGCCTCTTTGTTGGGTGACTGATTTTCCGGTATGAATATACTCTCGCTACTAATATCATTCGCAATAAACATCAGAAAAATTCTATATCTTAACCCACATTTGTCCATAGTGTTGGAGACAGGGACAAGGAAACAACTTATGTGGATACTACGTATGCGAGTGGATCAACACTTTTGCAAGTGAAAAAGGGCAAATGACAGTGGAAGCATTCAATGTACGTGAGCACAATCACATCTGCTCATCATTTTAATTCATTATCTTTTATTCTCATGTTTTTTTCGAAAAATGTGACAGCGTTGGCGGATGAAAGAAGAACTCATTGAAATGGCTCGGATTAGGGCAATTCAAGAAGCTATATGCGGATTCCTGCTCGATGAAGTCATAAATTCTAAGGGCAAATTTTATGGCGATGTCCGTACAAGCGTCGCCGAAAAAGATCCGACAACGGGGAAACTGATAAATTACTATAGTTGATATGATGCTCTTAATAATTTGTAATATCTCAAGTACTTTTAAACTCCTAAGTGTTCCATACATGATGAATATATATATAATATTAGTGTAATATGCTGTCCTAATATTACTGTGCAATGCAAAAAGTACGATTATGTAGTCGCATATGGTAGAAATACGCATAGCCATACGTATAAAAACGAAAAACAAAAGATAAATAAGAAAAAAGATTTAGTGCCGGCCAGTTATACCAGCCGGCACTAACCTTGCTGCCAGGAGCCGGGCCGGGTCGGGCACGTTAGTGCCGGCTAGAATAACGGACCGGCACTAACACGCGTCATTTAGTGCCGGTCAATATAGCCGGCACTAACGACTGTCACGTTAGTGCCGGCCATTTAGTGCCGGTCACAGGGACCGGCACTAAATCTCCCTGTGACCGGCACTGATGTGCCTTTCTCCGGCAGTGGAGTGGTCGCCTCAGATATGTATTCTACGTAAATAATGTTTAGATTTTCTAATAGAAAATTAAATTCATTTAACATGTGAGGGTTTGGTTGTTTACGCAACTATATATAGGGAAATGAACTCAATACTTAATATGCAAGAGTAAACAATGCTGCTCTTACTAGCAAATTTTATCTGCAAGCGACGATATTCCAGTACCTCTGGCGGAAGCATCTAAACGTGCAGAGATGGTAGGAATTTCCAGGTGACTTCTTGTCCCAATCAACCCATATTCTATGAGACTGACCCTTTTAATTTCGCTTCACATCATCTTTTAGTTTGTGTTCAGTTGCAGCGTGGACATGCATGCTGTGAGATACTGAGATGTACTCTAAGCACTCTGCATTGGCAACCCAAATATGTGGAGCATACCACTACATGTATAGTCCTCAAATTTATCAGACTTAAAGCTGGACTTCTGCAGTCAGGCAATAGCCGGCCAACGTGTAGATCGGTTACTGTACAATCTTCCCTACTGGCGCGGCCTCATTCTATCCCTAAATAATTGTTATATTGCCGCATTAGTTTGTTCAAAATTATATCGTTAATAAAAAACATTTCTATAAGCCAAGTGAAAAAGGTCAAATACATGAATGGAACACACGTTTAGTGACCCACCAAGCAACAATAAACCAGAACACCGGCACTGGGAAATACGCTCTTAACTTTAACATCCTTGAAATTACTATAATTAACATTTATTTATAAAAATAGCTTAGGTTCGTGCAGAGGTAAGACTAAGAACACATACTTACAGGGAAGAGAATAAAGATGAAGGTTTCTGTGTGTCCATGTCCTACCTACCAGTTTCGTCGGAAAGCTAAGTTCAGCTTAGGCTCTGGATACATTTTTTTTTAATAAGGAATAAACCAGCCTCTATATCCACAAGTTGGATATATATATAGCAAAGTGTTACAAGAGTTCTTAGACTCAAAACATCAAATGAGCATTTCGAAAACACAAGCAAAAACTCTAAAACAAAGGAAGAAAACTAGAAGATTAAGCTTCAATCTTCTTCTTCATTCACGTTTCATCCTTACAAAGTTTTATCGCAACACCAAAACTATTACATCAATCATCTTCTTAGAAACCTGATATTGGAATTGTCTAATGCCGCGATCTCCAAGGCAGGCGACGCTTCAAGAAGAGAACGACATCGAAGATGCCGTCGCCGCTTCAAGGCTCTCGATACACATGAGATGCCCATTAAATATGCAATGCACATTCACCACTCTATTTTTGTGTTCTTCTCATCTTCTCTTTTACATGTTGCCAAAGGTTAAACAATTACACATTGTGTTGTATGGCTAGCATCAGATTAAAAAACTGTCCACGCGGCAGACCCGATGGGCAATCTCAATCAGGGAATCATCAACCTTCTTGGCTTTGGATGCAATGAGAGGTATGAGCGCTGGTAGAACAAGATCTGCAATCGGACCTCGATATGTGCAGGTGCTGTAAGCGATCGCGGCAGTTCTAGGTACTTTTGCATGTCCTGGTGCCTCCCTTGCCCACATGACAATTGGACAAACGAGATCACGAAACAAAGGAGGAATTTCGTCTTCTAGGTATATATATATATATAAGGGATAGAGAAGGCTGGAAATAAATAGGGCTTGTGTCTGGTACCAATGGTTGAAATTAACAGCTAGGTTATCACGAGTCGAGGAGCCCTCCCCTCGATTCTGTGCAAACCCCTCGTTTCTGTGCAAAAAGAAAAATTGTAACATAAGTTTCAGTTAACACAGAGTGAGTATATATGGCACGGAATCAGTAACAATATAAACAACAATCCTCGTAGTAGAAATGGTCAAAATCAGGAATAAGGTAAATACTTAATTTAGAAGGTGATTTAGCCCAAGAAAATTGTTCTTACTGATTATATATAGTATAACTTTCTTGAAGGGAAACAATGTAATTTATCTTATGATATGCTACGGTGCTCTCTTCTACAGAAAAGGTCAAATAGAATGATGGCGAACGTTCCGCCTCCCGCTCCCACCCTGCCCCCTCCCCTTCCCGGCGCCTCACCTCCCTCCACCAACCCCCCGCTGGTGATCACCTCGACTCCGGTGGCCACCTCTCCTCCCTAGCGCCGGTGGCGTTGGCGACACCCTCCCCCGGTGGTGCCCCTGGCTGCTGTAAGTCTCAGCAGTGGTGCCACGACACCCCACCGTCTGGCAAGTCTGGCGGCGGTGCTTCCCCACCTTCCTTCAAGGACATGCTTTTGGCGAGCCTCGCCGCGTAGGGTGCCCAATCGGAGCTGGTGCCTCCCTCCCCGATCCCGACATCTCCTGGTGGGGCGACCTCTCGACTGGTGGTGCGTCTAGTCGATTCCAGCTTTCCTCGATGCAGCACTGGTCCCGGCGGCGATGGCTGGCACACTGTGGTGAGCCGCCGCACGCGCAGGAAGCTGCACCACCCGGAGGAACGGCCTAGGCGACGTGTTCCGGCGGACCTCCGGGGAAAGTGCTTCGATTGCTTCTCTGCCCTTCACCGCGCGGCAAACTGTCGTTCCTACTCTCGCTGCTTTCGGTGCCAGGCGGCTGGCCACCGAAGCTACGACTGCCCAGAGCGGCGCGCAGCCCCCTTAGTGGGCCCCCACTCTACTCGGTTGGTCTGGCGGCCTGTCACGCCGACCGTGGCGCCTTCTCAAAATCTTCCAGTGGCCGCGCCTTGTTCTCGGCCTTGGGTGTGGCAGCCTGTCTCTCGGGCTGCGCCTGTGACGGCTACAGCCGGTATGCAAGCAGATCTCGGTGCTTCGGTAGCGGGGGGAAGGAAGCGGCAGAGACGTGCTCGTTCTGGGCGCAGCCATGGCAGTGTCAGGGAGGAGTCGCCCGATGGGGTGAGCCGGGGGGGGGGGGGGGGGGCGGGGGTTTGGGGTTGGCGGTGATGGGGTCTCCCCTTAACGCCCTGGTCGCATCAAATGAAGATGTTCCGGCTGTGATTGCACCCCGGCCTCTACCCGACGAATTCTGGTTAGGACGGATGGCGTCTCTCGATGGGAGGAGGACCTCGTTCATGCGCTGATCCTATCCGTGATTGCTGGTGCAGCCGACTCCATTACTGGCACCATTGCTCACCGGTTTGAGTTCGAGGAATTGATGCTGGTCCTACGTCCCTTTGGGCCAGCTAGATTCCTCTTAATCTTGCCAAGTTCCAAGCTGGTGGACAGGATCTACAACAATGGCCAGGCCATTGTCACTACTACTCTACGCCTGCATGTCCAGAAATGGACTCGTTTTCTCAACTCTATGGCGGCGTCTCTCCCGGTGGCGGTGGAAGTGGATATCCAGGGGATCCCGGCCCACGCCTGGGAGCTTGCGATGATGGAACTGCTGCTCAACGAGTTCTGCTAGCTTAGCGGCTCCCATCCGGATAATCTCGTGCGCCGTGATTCTTTTAGGGTGGAGGCGTGGTGCTCTGATCCTGCCCAATTCCCTCCGGCTATGGAATTGGAGATCTTCGAGCCCCCGCTGGCGTCTGGAGGTCCGGTAAAGCGTACCCTACGCTACCCTATCTCCATCTCTGCCACGCCGTACGACTAGCTAGCTAGACCTGGGGCACCACCTCCTTCGTCGGCAGAGGATGACCGCCCTGGTCGCAGAAGATGGCAGAGGCACGAGTCTCATTCCCGTTCCAGTCCACCGCTGGCTGGACCGCACCGCTTGCCGCCGACATCCGCGCCTCCCCCTCGCGTCCCTGTGCATGATCGCCTAGGTCCACTACCTGCGGCAACCAACCATGTGGCGTCGGCCGTGTTTGAAGCTGAGCCGGCTCCCGCGGTTTCGCTGGCACCAGAACCATTAGGGTCGGCTCTGGTGGTCAATGCATAGTTAGGCATCGAGGAGCTGGCCTTTGATGGCGCTGCAGCCCCCACGGGTGCTGAGGTGGTGGGCATTGATGATGGTGCGGCTGCTGTGAATGCCGAGGAAGTCTTCGATGGCGCCATGCTGTTCGCAGGCGCCGAGGAGATGGTCTCCATTGGCGGATCGGCTGCGCTGCTCGTGGACACCGAGGGGATGGGCCCGTGATGACTGACCGGTTGTGGTGAATGCTGAGGAGGCCTTTGATGGTGTCGCACAGTACGTGGGCACCGAGTTGATGGCTGTTGATAGTGGATCGGCTCCTTCGATCACCGTGGACACTCTTGATGGCAGCCAGACAGTGGCGGTCTTCGAGGAGATGGTTGCGCACCATAGTTTTATCATTAGCTTGAAATTTCTTACTAATGTTATCATTGATTTGTTTTTTGCCATACACTAGGTCTTTAAGCGAAGGCTGAAAACTGTTATTAAAATTGTTACCTTGTTGTTGGCCGAAGGGGAGGTCGGGCTTGGAGTTCCAACCTTGCTGAGGATGGTAGCCTGATTTATTGGGATTGCTATTCCCAATGAAATTCGTGTCCTCTTGAGTTGACGGGCAATCATTGCTGAATGCCCAGTATTGCCACATGTCTCACATGTGATTCGAGACTCCATGATCTGGTTGACCTCCTAGTGTGGAGATTCCAGCTTTTTCATAAGAAGATCCATCTTGGCTGCCAGCATATCTACACCATCAATCTAGTGTACTCCTTTAGCATGGGCCGGCTGCCTATCTCCATTCCAACTCTGGTTGGAGGCAATCTTGTCAATGAGCACCTTAGCTCTTGCAACATCGAGAGAGAGGAATGCTCTTCCCGCTGCTGTGTCCATAAGATCTTGTACTCGCTCACTCAGTCCATGGAAGAAGTTTTTAATGATAGGCCATTCTTCCATGCCATGGTGTGGGCATGCTGCAATGTATTCCTGGAAACGTTCCCAGGCTTCCGGGATTGTCTCATCTTGAAGTTGTTGAAAACTGGAAATCCTGGTCCATAGGGCATTTGTCCTGCCCACTGGAAAGTACTTGGCCAGGAAGGCATTGAGCAGGCATTCCAACTATTGAATGCTTCCTTGTTGGTGTAGAATCACGTCTTTGCTTTCCCAAGCAAAGAGAATGGGAACAGACGAAGTCGAATGTTATCCATTGTGGTGCCTTTGAGGTTGATTTTGCCACTCACTTCCAGAAAGTCTTGAAGGTGAGCGTTGACATCTTCTGATGCTTTACCATAGAAGAGACTTGCTTGGACCATGTTGACAAGTCCAGTCTTCAGCTTAAAGCCTTCAGTGCCTTGGTTGGTGTTCAATCCAGTAGGGATATGGCTGCTAGATGGGGCTGAGAATTGACGGAGTGTCTTCTGAGGCATGGGTGATGAAGGTGGTGTTGTCAAACCTTGGCCTAAGGAAAGCCACTTCTAAGGTGGGACGACTCTACGTCGGACAATTCCCCAATTCTTTCTGGATTCAAGTTGAATTTTTGTGGTAGATCGAAGCCGGTCATGCCCTGCTCTGCATAAATCACAAGGAAAAAGAGAGCAATGGTAATCCTGCTAAAATTAGCGGTGACAAATCAGTAAATTGTACCAACCTATTCAATGATATCTTTAGCCAATTGCTTCCCTGGCAACGGCGTGAGAAATGCTTGTTGGTGTTTTTTATGCTCCAATAGAATTGATATTCTGCAAGCGCACAGAATTACCATTGTAGCATTTCACCTTGGAGTATTCCAGGTGTCGGTGGGTGAGTACCTCAAACAGGGATTCATGGGAACCCCCGTTTAGAGATTCGGCTAGGGGTGTAACACGCAGTAGGATTCTGGATGTATGACGATCACGAAACAAAAGGGGTTTCGATAGGTTCCGGCCACTGTGAGCATAACACCCTACATCCTGTGTGGAGCAGATGGTAGTATTCAGCTGAGTCTAAGTTTAAGTTTTTTCTTGGATCAGATCCCCCTTACACATTGCCCGTCTATTCTATTTATAGCCTTCCCCGTGGGCTCCGGGAAGAGGCTTACCGCCTGAAGTGTGAATGTGGTGCCTGATGAGGGGCACAGGCCTACAAGTGGCGTCTGCCCACCTGGCAGGGTCCTGTGCCGTGGGCTAGGACTATCGTCACCCAGGTGTGACAGTTCATGTGCTTGTAAGCTAGACATATATTTTGTTAGTGTGAAGTATGTGCTTATGAGTGTAAAGCTTGTGTGTGTTCATGTGAAGCTTTTGAAAATTTAAAGTGCAAGTAAAAAGGGTATTTTTTGTAATTACAGAAAAACCTAGGGTTGTTTTTGCAAAATATAATTGGATAAGGGTAATTTCAAAATAAGTGAAAGGTGGTTTTGTAAACATGTTTTTCTTATTTTATTCCCTGTAAAAAATATATATTTATCCAAAAGTTTCATTTAAAATGTGTGTGTTGAAATATGTAAAATTTTGAGTAAAGTGGTGAAAATAAGGGTATTTATGTAATTTTATAAAAGTACAAGTCCTTTTATGCAAGTAATTGATTTACAAAAGTAACTTTCAAAATTACTTAGGGCTAAAGTGTAAAAGGTGCAAGTCATCATGACATGTCTATCCAATCATTATGACGAGTCTATCCCGTCATTATGACGTGTCATAAATGCTTACATTTAGGTCCTGAATTTTATAAAGTTACACTCTTTAGTACAAAAGTAATTCAAATCCAACTTTTGTTCAAATATTCACGTGTAAAAATGCAAGTTTTGAGTTTTTGAACTTGGGCCCTAAAGCAATGTTGTAGAGTTTGAAAAACTCTCCAACTTTCGTTTTGGGCATTTCTTCATTCGGGTTTTAGATTGATGGAAATTTTGCTTTACAGAAAGGTTCCTGCAATTTTCTGAAATTGCGCATAAGTCCTTGGGGAAATCTATTCCTCCTTCGCCTCTGTTTCTTTTCTCCCAGCCGTCTCTATCCTTTTCTCTTCCACCGGCGGCAGCCCCAATCCTCATTTCCTCTCTCCTTGCTTCCTCCCTTGGCACAGCTCTAGGCGTTGCTGACGGCGGTTGGCGGGGCGCTCCTGCCCAGGGCGGCGGCTCGGCGCGCTGACGCGGGCGCTGCGCGGCGTGAGCCGCGCGAGCGCGGCTGGCAGCGGGAGCCAGCGCAGGCGTGGAGCCGGCTTGGGAGCGCGGGCCGCGGCAGAGCGGAAGCGAGCGGCGCGGCTGGTGGCGCGCACGCGAGTGGCTCGGGCGCTGCAGGCGGATGCACGTGGGCACGGCTCGGGCTCGGGCGGAGGCTGGCCCAGGCAGCAGCGGCGCGGCGCCAGAGCACGGACGGCCCGAGCGGCGGGCGGCTCGCGGGCGCGGGGCACTGAGGCGAGCGAGGCGGCTTCGGGCGCGGCAACGGCTCGGCCAGGCGCAGCGGATCCAGGCGGAGCAAGCTCGGGTGCGGTGCGAGCGTGCGAGCCCAGAGGTGAATTCAGGCAGCAGCACAGGCGCGCGGGAACGGGGCGCACTGGAGCGGAGCGCCGCCGGAGGGCTGGAGCGCGTGAGCATGTGCTGTGTGCGGCGGCTCGGCTTGGGCAGGCGCTGGAGAGCGCGCGGAAGCAAGCAGCGGGCGGCCGCAGGCGCGGGTGTGGATGCGGCTCGCGCGGGAGGCGTGGCGCAGACGCGTGAGCGGTACGCGGGCCAGGCGGCGCTAAAGCAAAGCTCGCGGCGTGGCGGCGCGCGAGCAAAAGAGGACTGACGTGGCAGCGCTGGAGCAGGCTTGAGGCTCGCGGTACTGGCGCGCGCGTGCGAGTGGAGCTACGGCTGCGGCACGCGGGCGGTGTAAGCAAGATGTGACACGGCCAAGAACGCACGCGGTTCGGGCGTGTGCGGGAGCGATGTGGCAAGGCCGGAGTGTGCGACGCCTGGCTCCTGCGCAAGGACCGACGGCGCGTAGCAGGGCTTCTGCGCGAGATGCGGGAACGCGGTGGCGTCGACCCTGACTACGCCACGGTGATCTCTGGTGGTGCAGGAGTGGCCGTATCAGGGATGCAGTTAAGGTGTTCATCGAAATGCCGATGCGCGCGGTGCTGAAGAACGCGAGGGTCCTGCTGCTGGGCGAGGCGTCAAGGGTGCAGGACACCGTTGAGCGGATGTTGCGACGGTGTGCAGGACGACGGTGTGCAGGGAGGTCACGCGCGGTGCGGGAGGAGCTGCAGTACGGCGGCTGCGGGCGGATCCGTACGGGAGCAACAAGGTCGCGCGTGATGGACGTTGGAGGCCGTCGAGGAGAAGGCAGCGGAAGGCACGGCCCTAATACAGGCAGACCACGGTCCTCGCGAAGGCGGAGGTGTGAGGGTAGCGTGGCGAATCGGAAGGAAAAGCTGCGGAACAAAGGCGACGGCTGGGCGTGACGAGCTCGGAGGAGCCACGGAGCAGCCAGACACGACGAGCTCCCTCCACCCATGCAGAGGTCGAAGCAGGAGCAGCGCGATGCGGGTTCGACGCGCGACGCAGGACTGACGGCCAACTCAGTTCGTTTCCGCACACGCGTGCGTATGCAAGGCAACCGACCACGCGCATGCAGGCTGGGGGCCGTTGGATTGGGAGCGGAGCAGAAGCGGCGCACCGGAGATGCGACCAAGCGCGGCGCTCCTGCAGGAGGCTACGCGGGTATGCCGAATGTGTTTCAGCAACACACGCGCGTGAGCAGAGAAGGCTCAGCTCGTGAGCAGGAGGATCTTGAGGTTCGCGGAGGAGTTGGCATAGCGAACCCATCTGGCTCTATCGTCTCGTCCCAGGGGTCCGCGACATCCAGCAACTCCTATTTCTCGTCGATTGCCGAGCAAGACCACGACACCTCGAGGAAGCTCGTGAACCCTCTTATCGAGCCTCTTCGGATCCCTTCGCCAGAACATCATCGCCGTGGCAAAGTCGACTATCGTCACCACGGATCACCGTGAGGAATAACTCTTCGGTTATTCTTCACCCACTACAATTCCCTGGCAAACTTCTTCGTCACCCACGGAATCTCGTCATCATTGAGCTCATCTTATCGCCGATTCTGTTCATCGCAGGAAATCACTTTCCCCCATTCTTCCTCCACAACCAAGGCTACCCCAAGGTTTGCCCTGATTCACTAAATCTTTCTAATGCCGGCGATTCCTTTGCCGGAACATCGTCGTTATCATCTTGTTCTTTGTTCTCCCCAACAGGGACTTAATTGCTTTGGTTTAGAAAGTTCTAGGGTGTTTTCTGTAAGTTTTCCAGAGCTTTCTTTATTTTAACTCAGTGAACTTCTACATTTCATAGATTTTTGTAAGAAGTTCATAAAAGTACAAAATCAGTTTTGTTTGAGACCCTAGGTCAAAATCTACAAGTTGTATGTTGTGATTTTGAGTTGAAAGTCTTTAATTTGTGATCTAGGTTAAATGTTAGAGAATGAATGCTTTATTTGTACCTTGTGTTATATGCATGTGATATAGCTGAAAAGTAATCATAGGATGTATGTTTTAAATAGAGATGTGTGATAGTTAGTTAATCCTATCACCCGAGTGCTCGTATCTCTGCCCTCAAGACATTGTCTTTGTCTTGATTGTCGTTTCCTTAAGGTCTTTTTCGTATAAGAATCTTTGTTAGTTCATGTGCATCTGCTGCTTAGCTTATACATCTCTGCATGCAGCTATGCTTTAGCGTCGGCTATCGGCTCAGGCACTAAACATCCGTTTCAATTGAGTCTATGATGTTCCTGTGTAACAGCTGTCAGTCGATGCATTTCTTTTGATATGCTTCTACCATCGACTGGTTAGCTGATACAGTAGTTATCTTTCTAATATCGGCTACTGCCGATACAATTCTTTTGTTCTGTCCTACATCGGCTGCACATAGTCGATGTATCGGAGATGCACACACGATCTTAAGATTCTTGCTATCGGCCGATCCAAGCCGATTCTAGTTGTTTTCTATATCAGTCAAATATAGCCGATCAATCCTTAGTCTTCCTATCCTTATCCACACACTTCTATCAGCCAATTTATCGACTGAGAAATCGGCTATAAATCTATCGGTCACATACCCTCAGTCACACTCCAATCGACTGTACGTCACTCAATTGTTGTGCTGACGTAATCGAGCCGATACAACCACACCTAGTTACCTAGGATAACATTTAAGCACATCTCAATTAAGACACAACTGCTTTAGTTATCACCCTCTGTTAAAGTAGTCGATGCTTTCATCGATCAATTAGAAACCTGATACACCTTTCAATCAGCTACCAGACCAAAGTACACAACCCTAGATCAGTAAGATCACACAGTAGACATACCTCTGTTAGGCACGACCAAAACACATCAATCGGCTAAACCTGATGCACCCTCGTCGAATAAGGCAAGCCGATACACCAACCATCAGTTAGACAAAAAACATGCTGATAATCCAATCGGCAAGATTCTTCCTTTGTCTGTCTTTAAAATACTGTACCTTTAGCGTTCCTATCCATATAAGCCAAATTGACCCCAGGTGAACTCAAATCGGTTAACCTCTTCTGCTTATATATAGAGACCCTTTCTGCCGATTTCTCTTCCAAACAGAAATCAGCAGATTTCCTAAAACTGTATAAATAGCTTCCCTCTTTATCAATTCTATTAGTTAAAACCCTTTTGTTTCCAATCGACTCTGTGATCATCCTCAACACATAGCCCTTTTTAATCAGTTGGCCAACTAAAGCTCTACCCAAGTTAGTTTCTGATCCTTTTTGATTGTTATGTGAGTAGTGTGTTAAATGAGTGTTGGATTGCAACTTTATTGTGAAGTAAGATAGTTTTATGTGCACACTTTGAATGTAATGTTGCATTACATGTAAATACGACTACTTCGGCAACGGTACCTACGAGGTCTCCCCGGAATCTGCGGAGGATATTCCTGAAGACCAAGCAAATGTCACCAAAGGATTATCTAAAGCCCCGAACCAAGTTCGGAAGATAATAATACTAACATCCCTGACTTCAACCCCACCTGTAAAGGCAAGCCCCGGACATATCCCACTACTTTATTTACACTGCAATCTATGTCTATTTATATTATATCTTGCATTAAGTCTAGGAGTTGTAATGAAACCCTAGATGCATGAATCTTAGGAACCAATGTATTGAACCCAAGTCCTCATCGCTTAGATGCTCTGCTAAATAGGACCGGTAAAAGTCGGGTGATTTCCTGTCACTCGCGCGATATAGGAGTTGCTTGTTTACAATTCTGCAACCACTATAAGGATAATGGACAGGGTCATGTGCTATATCATGACCTGGAGATTTACCCTGTCTGTTTTGTCAAAAGTGGTTAAGGTCAAAATGTGTGGTAGTGGTTGCTAAGCGTTTGAAAGTACTGGCCACATGCCGCGAAATATGGTAAGCAGTAAGCCTAGTACCCGAATGGCCTAGCAAATGGACTTGTCTCCACCACCCGACTTTTATTTTATGTTTACACGCACCGACGTGTGGGAGTACGTTCTGTGTGGCAGACAGGAATACGGGTTTTGTAGTCGCGCTACAGACGTATGTCTTGCACAATTGGTGTGCGTACGGTCTTGCAGTCGCTTGTGGTGGCCCTGATCCATAACCCGGAATATGAGGGAAACGGTTGCTTCGGAATGCCCTGTTGGTATTCCAAGCGTGTGTGTTAGATTTACCTTGCAAGGTTGAATCTCGATTCAGGAATCGTCCGCCTCTCACGATGAATAAGACTGCTTATCCCTTCTGCCACATCGAGTAAAAAGTGTAATTATTGATGGAATAATCTTGATGACTGATAAGCTCTACCTTGCTTGTTTAGTATAGGTGCTTACCTAGATGACTAATCAAGCTAGAATTTGAAAGCTAAAACTTGAAAGTAGGTTATACTCTTTGTTGTTTTTCAGCTGAAAATAAACCCAAAACCTTTACAATGCCTTCATGAGTCTAGTTACGGGCTAAACTATACCGAATCCCGGGTAAGCCTTGCTGAGTATTAGTATACTCAGTCTTGCTAGTGACTTGTTTTTCAGGTAAAGTCGTTGAAGCCCCTACTCTTCCCCTGTCTTGGCCCTGTGCTCTTCCAGATGGATGGTCCGTGGAATGGGATCCGTCCCCGGCCAACACTGATGATACCGAGTGATGTCGTGCCTGGGCTTAGCATGACATCCGTCTTGACGACGTGTTGTAAATCATCGCGTATGTTTTCTGCTGCCGAAAACCATAACTTTAACTGTTTGTAATGTTTTCTCTAAACTTGAAACTTCGTACTACTGTTGGAAACTGTTGTAACGTAATTCTTTGTGATGTAAAATATGATGGTGACTGTATCTCTGGACTCACCTTCGTGTGAGGTAACCTTATTGATCCTGTGTATTCGGTGGTTTATCGGGACGTTACCCGATAGGCCAAGGGAATATACCGTTTGAAGCACGTTGGAGCCCTCAGAATGGACTCACGTACTTGAGCCGGTATAATTCAGGTTGGTTCTGCCACACCAGGGTCCTCCTCGAGGGACCCCGGGATGCTCCGGGGTCTCTCCCGGGCTCTGTACATTGCTCAGGGTCTTTCCTGTGTGTTTCCTAGGATCGCAGACACTCCTCCCCATGTCTATCCGATGTGACGGGGGGCCACCCCACCGCATATCGCCAGAACAGGCAACGTGTCCCGGGCAAGGAGGCTCCCTCTGTCCTGGTCACCGTGCCATCTTAGAGCACGCCTCCCCCGTAATCATGTGGTTTTATGGGGAAGGCGCGCTGCCCATGGGCCTCGCTCGGTTGCAGTAGGACGGCCGAATTAAATGCGCCGTCAGGTGATCCCTTCCCCACGAAGGAACCGCCCCTTCTCGGGGAGGTGCTTGGCCTCCCGTGGCCTTGGGTCCTCTAGATGGCGCCTCCGTTTGGCCCATTACCACTAATGGTCCAAGAGGGCCTTTTAGCCCACTTATCCTTGATTTGTCCAGGGCTGGGGGGACCCCTGTTCCCATAGCACTGAAAGTAGCCCCTGGGCGCATGCCCAAATCGGAGATAGTGAGTCAGGCGTGGGGCCAAGAGTTACTCTCTACTCCATGCACCTGCGCTGCGCGGCGGCTACGACTGTTAGTTCCACTTCGGGGATCGTGTTGGCCTTCCGAGGGGGCCAGCCTCTACTCGCGGAGTTGGAGCGTCATGTCCCTTCCCCTTCCATTAGGTATATATTGTCAGAGGGGAGGGCACCGTTGGCCACCTCGTCCACTTGTCTTCTCGCCAATAACTCCTTCCATCTTCCTCTCGCTGCCGTCACCCAAGCTTTTGCCATGGCGCACCACAGGGGGCAAGATGGTGGCCGCCGCATCCTCAAATTTGGGCCCTCGTCAGTCACCACGATCGCGGTGGACCGGGCGAGAGGGCTCATGTCCCTAAGCACTCCCTTCCGCGCTGGGATGGCCTATCCCAGCTCGTGGTGCTTCAAGGAGGTCATCATCTTCCTCCTGTTCCTAATGATAGGGTTGGTGCCGCCATTCTCGCCCTTCATCATGGAGGTGCTGGAGGTGTACGCAATCCACATGGTGTACCTTGTCCCCAACACCATCTTTACCCTGGCGCTCTTCGCACACGCGCGCGAGAGGTTCATCGGTGTGCAGCCGTCGATGGAGCTCTTCCGCCACTTTTTCAGCCTCTGCCAGTCGCCCTCGGTGTTGCCGGGCCTAGGCGCTGCCCTTCAAGCCCGCACGGTGGGCGGATGCTACTTCCAAATCCATCAAAGGCGGCGCCATGACTTCATTGCCCTCTCGGTGCGAAACAAGTGGGAGAACTAGGAGCGGCAGTGGCTGTACGTGGAGGTCGCCAACAATTCACCGCTCCTTCGCCTCCCGTCCAGCCCGCCATGGAACACCCCCGATTCACCCAGGTGCGCTGGAGCGGGTTGTCAGCGGTGATGGTGGGGATGCAATTCTTCTGTCGCCACCTTGCTCCACTCGAGGCTTGACTCTGCCCGACATGGTTCTACACCGGCGATGACGATTAGTGCCGCCTTGCACATGGCATGGAGTTCAACCACTCCGAGGAAGTCGTGGCATCCTGGATGGATCAAGCCATAGAGGTGAAGTATGTGGCGGCGGCCCTGCTCCCAAGGAGATCCAAGCCCTGTGCAAGGACCTAGAGCACCACGCCATCCTGGATGGCCTGCCGGTGAGCGACGCACGAGGGCTAGTCCTCGCCCGCATGTCGTAAGGTGGCGGGAGGGCTTCCAGCCATGACGAAGGGAGCAGACGGCATTGTCGGGTGGCGTTGTCATCCGTGAGGGGGCCTCTGATCCTGCCGCTTGTGCCATGTCCCCTGCAGCCAGTGAGGGTCGGACTCCCGGTGCCCTGGAGGGCGCGTTGGACTTGTTGGGGAAGTCAAAGCGCTGGCACTCACCCTCCCCAGTGTAGGTAGACTCCTCATCTTCTTCGCTCCGTCATCTCCACCGTCGCGCCCAGGGGACGTTGGCCAGGGACATTCAGCTGTGGCAGAGACAGAGGTGACCTCAGGGCGTGCTTCTTCCCGAAAGCTGCCCCGGATCCAGCACCCAGTGTGGCAGTTCCCTGGGCCAGGATCTAGGTTAGGGTTTATAAACTATGCTCCTGTTGTCGGTCAAGACCCACCGACGAGCAGCGATAGGCAACACGAGCAGCCGAGAGGATCCTGGGACTGTTGGTGGGCCCCAGTCCCTCAGTCAACGGCCCGAGATCCGGCACACGACCTGGCGTCTGGGTTGCTAGGCATGCCACCTGACCTTGTACCTGATCAGGAAGTTCTAGAAGTGATGTATGTTAGTTTTCTGCATGCACACACACGTATAAACATTAGTCCGAGCCGTGATCGGCTCATCGAGTGATTCCCGATATCGGCTGTAAATATTTGAATAAAGCAGGCATATCCGATGGGAATGTAAAACTTGCTCTGTAACCATTAAGCTAATCCAATCTACGATGGTTAAAGCTTTCACTGCATAGCCAGAACATCCTACACGTAATTGAGCCTAACCGATACGGAAGGTAACGAAATAACAACCTAAACAGAGACCTAAAAACTAACAGAGAGCTGATTCCCGGAACAATCCCTCTTTAGGTTGATACAAAGCATCAAGCGTATCGCCGGAACGTTCAATCCGTTTGAAGGGCCTAATCATGTAGATGTTAAGCTAAATCTTCGATAAACAAAGACTAACCATATAAAGTATTGGATCTACTAATCAAGAATAGAGCAAGGAGCTGCCCTCACACCCGAGATCGGGCCCAAGGATAGCTAAACGTTTACAGATAACAAACGATGTACGAAAAAGCATGAAAGAGCCGATGCTATTCCATAAACGCCAAGATAACTAGTGTTACTCACCATCAACAACGCTTCAGTACGAGAAACACAAAGGTAGACAGGCAGGGACGATGCTGCCCCGATCACGTGAGGCGTGATTGGGGCTGCACGGCACTTACCCGAGAAGCCCTAGAACAGGGGTGGCGATGCACCGAGAGTTATTGTGAATGATTGATTGTCTATTATTCATAATCCAAGGTACATATTTATAGTCAAAAGACTTGACTTCCCTAACCAATCCTAACTGACCACGACATGAATCCTGGCTATCTCTACCTAAACTATTTTAAACACACATACCTATCTAGATACATGGCCAATCCTGGCCTCAAACGCCCGCGCAGGGGCTGATTCGCAAGCCCACTACGATCATCTTTTGAGCCCATCTTGCTTCGCAGCCCACCTTTCTAGCCTAGCTAAATTATGGCGATAACACATGCCCCCTAGTTTCAGCAATAATTGTTCTGAAACCACTTTTCCTTTTCATCGCCCCGCCTCTTCCACTTCCAGGGGATGTGACTGCTCTGCATCAAACTCCTTGGAAACTGTCACGGTGCCGATTCATATTCTACTCCATCTTTATAAACCTGCCCCCGGTAGTTTTATTTCTCTCATCCCCTTCCTTCAGCCATTAGCAACCGCACAACTCTCCTTCTCTCTAATGGCTTCTTCTTCTTCCTCTACTTCCTCAGCCATTTCCTTCGAGTCCGAGTCCACCCGAGAAGCCACTCCAGAATACGACCCCATTGCCGCCTATGAGGCCTGCGCTCCTCTGCATTGGGATGCAGAGGAGTGGGACTTCCAGACCTAGTCAGAGGATGACGAATCGCTGACCGGTGGTGAAGACCTCCAGCTCCTCCTCGCGGGGAGCTGGATGAAGATGACGAGGATGACACATCTTGTGAAGAAGACTTCTTCTCCTCGGAGGAAGAAACCGATTCCTCATCAACCGAGGAGGACTCGGTGGCACGAGGCTACCTTCTTGGCGGATCATTGGAGGATAACGATGACGACAACGATGATGAAGACGCCGAAGACAGCAGCGGCTTCAGCAGCGACAGCGGTGGAGACGATGGCGGCGACGACGATGGCAGCGTCAACGACAGTGACGCCAGCATGGCTCCTCCGATCAAGCGCCGTAGATCGGTTCTAGGAGCAATCGGCTCCCCCTTTTGTACTCATTTCCGATTATAAATAAAATCCTTTATGTTAACCGCAACTTGTCAAGAAGCCGATCTCTTGAGAGCCGATGGCAATGCATTAGTTCCTTTCCATAAAGTGCCAATCCGGATCTGAGTCAATTCTCAAATCAATTCCATTTTCCGCTTAAATCCGGAACCTTCCCAAAACAGATCTTCAAAGATTCCCCGAATCCAAGTTATTCTCCAAAACCCTTCGCTCATAAACCCTAATCGCAAAGATCCGGACCAAAGCCTTAGAGCACAAACTCAAACTTGCGCCGCCAACCCTAGATCCAGTTCCCCGGTTCTTGATCTTTGGGGTTTCCGATGGCGGAATCTTCGAATGCCGATGCGGGTGTCCTTGGTCTGAAGGTAAAAACTCTGACCTTTGCTCATTTAATGCAGCAATTACTAGATCCATTGCACCATTAAATGATCTTTCTCCGGTTATTTGGCTTTTATGGATTCTTCAGGTTTTAGATATTCTCTTGCCGCATCCTTCTTCCCCCAATTCTTTTTGTCTCAGGCCTCGTTCCTACGAGAAACCCGTAGATCTGATTTCTTGGGAGGCCAATCGAATTCCATTCGTGAGTCAAAACATAGATTTAGATTCCTGGGCCGACAGCCTACATGCTTGGCCAAATCCTCCCGAGGGTTGGGTGACCTGGTATAATAGAGTAGCAAAGACCTACCAGCCCACATGGGAGACCATAGGGATAGCCGATGCTCTGTCTCTATCTCTATCCCCTCTTGAGAAGAACGAGAACCTTCTGAAAACCATCGGCTACTTTTGGTCCGATGCCTTGAACTGCTTCCTATTTTGTCATGGGCCGATGACTCCAATCCTCCTGGATGTAGTGATGATTACTGGTTTGGACATCTCGTCATCCTGCCCCTCTGCCTACAGACTGTCCGAAGTGCCCTTCAAGTTGTTCTCCGAAATAGAGTGCATAAACTGGGGTGCATACCTGAACCAGCACCTAAAAACTAAAGGTCCTGTGACTGAGAGGGAACACACAGCCTTCCTAAATCTTTCGTTCGAACACTTCTTATTTTGCGGTCCTTCCCTTGCCCCAACCAAGAATTATCTCCCCCTAGCATATGAACTTGCCAAAGGTAACACTGTTGGCCTTGGTAAGTTGTTCCTTGGGGAAGTCTATAGATACCTCCACCTATTATCCTTGAGCCTACTTTCCCAAAAGAAACTTAGGACCGGTGGTCCCTGGTGGTTCATCCAATTGTGGGCTCACTTATACTTTTAGAACTTCATCCCAAACTTCTCTGGTTTGGCTGATAACTCCTTTCCAGATCAGAGTGGGAGGCGGATCAGGTGTACCAGCTTCGGCCAGGCTTTAAATAGCCTTCCTAGTAGCAAGTTGAATCCCTCGAATACTTCAAACTGGTTTAGGATTTTCTATAGGGGCCTGAACAACCCTTTTGTCACTCCACCAATCATTACTCCTCCTCCAGAACAGTTATGTTTTATCACCGAGTCATTTGCATCTTCTTTTCCCTGCGCCGTACTAATCTTATGTCTTCTTTCACGGTCTGAACCTTCGGAGTTACTTTCATTCGACCCTACATCCATCATCTCGGCCATACTAGAAGTCAATGATCATCAGCAAGATCCGACCGGCGTCGCCAGCCAACTTCTCCGTGTGAAGGGCCTTCTGTCAGCTCCGATTGACGCCTTGGTCTAGGATTCTGACGCAGTGAGGCAGATTCTTAAGGAGATCAAGTCTCAACTTCCGGATGTCCTTCAGATCAAGCTCTGGCCAACCGGGCACCTCCCTTTCTTTCGGGCAAAGGTAGAATAGGCTCGGCATAGGATTGAAGCTCATCGCTCTCAAGCCCCCCTTGAAGGCTGACATTGCCTAGAGGTGCCGATTGCTTAATGAGAAGAAGGCAACTCTGGACGCCAAGACTGATACATCTATGCACTCTCAAAGGCTTCAACTTCTGGAGAAGGAGTTAAAGGACCTCAAGGCTAAGGTCCGGGCAACCGAGCAGCACATCCAGGAAGAGAAGAACCTTATTGCCAGCTCCGAACGAGAAGTAGAAGACTTGACCACCCAACTGAAGATAGAACTCGCAGAGCTGAGCACTTTGAGCAGGTAGGTGGTGTCGGGAGAGGATAAGGACGATGAAGCAATGATTGTTGAAGCTGATCGCGTCCGTCTTGAGGCCATCGATGCCATTGACGAGTTCCTTCAGCAGACTTCCTTGTAATCATCCCTTGTAAGATAAACCTGCGTGTATCCGAATTAAGATTCTAAAGTTGATGGTTGTACATTGGCTATTTGACCAACTCAATGCGTTGGGTACAAAGTATTATATATATATGTGGGCCGACTGCACGTATCGGCCCTCTTTCCTTGTGCCCAGCCTGATGTGTAACATCGGCTTTCACCTGTACGGGTCATCAGGTCCTATTGGCTCATATCCTAACATGTAGCATTGGCTTTCTCTTGTGCGGGCCAACTGACCTTATCGGTTTATAGCTTGATGCGTAGCACCGGCTTTATTGCTCATCATCCCACATACTTGGGAAGTACTTCTTGAGATGCTGACCGTTGACCGCCACCGGGAACTTGACACCATCTAACTCCTCAAGCATATATGCAGATAGAACCTGGTCAACCCTATAAGGCCTGTGCCAGTTTGGAGACCATTTGCCATACGCTGCATCTTTAGTCCTCAGTGGTAGCACCGCTTCCCAAACCAGATCTCCTATTTGAATTTCTTTTGGCTTGACTTTCTTATTGTACGCGCGGGCTACTTTGGCCTTATTTTCTTTGATCTTCTCAAGTGACCAAAGTCTGAGCTCCATGAGATCCTCGATATTGTCATTCATCAGAGCAGCATACTCTTCAGCTATTAAGTCATTTTGGAACTCTATGCGCCTCGAGCCGGCTGTAATCTCCCATGGTAATACATCCTCCTGTCCGTACACTAGGTGATAAGGAGAAGTTTTTCTTACTCCATGGCATGAAATATGGTATGCCCACAATGCCTCTGTTAACTGCCGCTCCTGTGTCGACCAACATCTTGTTGATAGGCTGGCCGTTTATGTAACCCGTGAGATATAAAGCGTTCAAATGCTTGTAATTCTTTGCTTGGGGCTTCTCAAATATAACTGGCCGTGGCCCCAAGTCAAGCTGGGCTACTGGTAATTCTTCACGGCCTTGAGCGTGGAACTCCGCGGGGAGTACAAACACCATATGTGCATCAGCCGAAGTCTTCGCATCGCCTCTTGTTGGTTTTGGATGCCATTCCTTCTTGGGAGGGCGCGACTCCCTTTTCTAGGTATGATGGACTTTATCTGCCAAATCCGGGTGCACCTTCCTCAGTGTCTAAAGATATCTGGCCTCGGCTTCCTCCAGACTGCGCAGCCGCTGTACTCTGCATTTCTGGGAACGATTAAGTCCATCAGGGCACCAGCGCGGCTAGTGATATTTATCCTTCTCCTCTTCAAGGTCCACCCTTCTTCGTGGTGGCTGAATCTGCTCATGCTGGGGCGGCACAGGTCGCAAACATCAGAAAATCGAGACCCCATCTACATCATGCTTCTGGGATCCGCACTTCGGGCAATCTTTAGTAGTAGGCAATCGGCTCATGCCAGAGTCCCAGCAATACTTCAAGAACGGGCAATGCCAATGATCACGTGTATCTTCCCGCTTCTTCAAACTTTTCCTAGTACGGCGTTCATATTCTTCCCCTCCGACTCACGCTAGAGACGTTGCTGGTACTGGTATTCATACTTTTTGAGGAGATCTGAAGAAGCCGGTCGTTGATTCTTGACATGCCTTGTTCTTCCGTGATATATCTCTTTCCCCTTTTTGGGGCCGATCGCAGGGATCGGCCTCTTCATTCCTGGTGCGGCGGCGTGGTGCAAGCCTTGCCATGTTAATGCCGAGCATGAAATCTAATTGTCGCCTCGCAGACCGGTCATAACCCTCCACCATATTCACACTTGGGAAAGGCTGGGTATCGACCTTCATGGCAGTTTGACCCAAGATCAATCTGCCTTGCTCAATAGCCGATTGGATCTGCCAACGGAGTTCTTTGCAGTCGCTAGTGTTGTGAGTGAAAGAGTGATGCCACTTGCAATATGATCTCCCCTGTAGCTCCTATGCTGTAGGAAGCTTGCATCCTTCAGGTAACTTCAACTGCTTCTCCTTCAATAATAGATCAAATATCTGTTCAACTTTGCTCACGTCGAAGTCAAAACCTTTTGCAGGTCCCTGCTGTTTCACCTACTTATAGGACACAGGATTTGCCCCCCGAGTCCATTCTGCAACTGCTACTTCTTGGTCATCCCCAGAATCCTCAGCATCTTCTGTGTCGATCAATGTTACTTGACGCTCGAACCTATCCTGGTATAATTCTGGGTGGCGCTGCTCATATGTTGTTAACTTTTGCACCAAATGCTCCAAAAAATTGAACTCCAATTGGAAAGCCAGATCCTTGATCGGCTTTAGCAGTCCCAAGGATGCCAACTCGACTGCCTCCTTCTCTGAAATACGGGTCGAGTAGCATCGGTTCTTGACCTCTCTGAAGCATTGGATATATTCCGCCATGGTTTCCCCACGCTTCTGCCGTACTTGTGCCAAGTCGGCAATCCCTGCCTCTGCAGCTTCCGAATGATATTGAATATGAAACTACTCCTCCAGCTGCTTTCAGGTGCGGATCGAATCAGGGCCTAATGATGTGTACCATCCAAAGGCCGGCCCTATGAGAGACTGCAAGAAGAACCTTACTCGCAAGGGATCCAACACTGAGATCATTCCTAATTGCGCCAAGTATTAGCTCACGTGCTCGATGGAGCTAGATCCTTCTGCTCCACTGAACTTGGTGAACTCAGGGAGCCGATACTTGGGTGGCAGGGGAATTAGATCATAGTCACTGGGATACAGCTTAGTATAGCCGATCGCCCTCCTCTTTGGTAGAATGCCAAATTGATCTCTTAAGATAGCACTGATCTGGTCTACTGTCTGTGCTCCTGGGGCCGAGTGCGTACTGTCGTGACTTGGCCCGGTGGCACAAGCAGCTAGCCATGCTTGTTTGTCAGCATCTGCCCCGGAAACTCCTCCAGCCGCCCTCTGCACCGAATGTACTGGATTGTTGCTGTCCGATATATAAGCACACATGTATCCATGCGGGATCTCCTTGGGCGGCTCGCTGAAGAACTGATGATCCACAAGGTCACCTCCAACCTTGTAGATGACGTAGGCTGGGGAGCCATGTGACTCCGGAGCCGCGAGCGCATAAGGCAGCAGTGGTCTGGCCTGGAACGATAATTCTCTCTTATGACTCCCCAGGGTAGGTCTCGTCAGGGAGTATTGATGCTTCATGATTTCCTGGACCACGCACAGTGCGACACGCTCGAAAGCGTTGACCAGGTTCTCGGAATGCCGATGTAGCGAGTGGGCCACCATGTAGTTTACTTCCTGGCGCAGAGCTCTAGTACGATCTTTTGAAGGGGTGGACAGGTCCACATTTTCTCCAAAGGGCCGATGAGATTGGCTTTGAAGAGAGCCTTGATCTTGTCGTATTTCTGCTTGTGCTCAGCAGGCAGCTCCTCGTACGTGATCGGATGCTCCCTCGTCATCCTGTCAGTAGAAGTCGATGTAGTTGATGAAGATTGACCCACTGGGCATGCCAGAATGTGTTGTCGGTCAAGACCCACCGGCGAGCAGCAACAGGCTCTCTTCGAAGCCTGCTGACGGACTGCTGGTAAGCCCTAGTCTCTCGATCAACGGCCCGAGATCCGGCACACGACCTGGCGTCTAGGTTGCTATGCGTGCCACCTAACCTTTTACTTGATCAGGAAGGTGTAGAAGTGATCCAATCTACGACGGTTAAAGCTTTCACTGCGTAGCCAGAACATACTACATGTAATTGAGACTAACAGATATGGAAGGTAACGAAATAACAACCTAAAAAGAGAGCCGATTCCCGGAAGAATCCCTCTTTAGGTTGATAAAAAGCATCATGCGTGCCGCCAGAACGTTCAATCCGTTTGAAGGGCCTAATCATGCAGATGTTAAGCTAAATCTTCGATAAACAAAGACTAACCATAATGGATTGGATCTACTAATCAAGAACAGAGCAAGGTGCTACCCTCACACCCGAGATCGGGCCCAAGGATAGCTAAACGTTTATAGATAACAAACGATGCACGAAAAAGCATGAAAGAGCCGATGCTATTCCATAAATGCCAAGATAACTAATGTTGTTACTCGCCATCAACAACACTTCAGGACGAGAAACACAAAGGTAAACAGTCAGGGACGATGCTGCCTCGATCACACAAGGCGTGATTGGGGCTGCACGGCACTTACCCGAGAAGCCCTAGAACAGGGGTGGCGATACGCCGAGAGTTGTTGTGAATGATTGATTGTCTATTATTTATAATCCAAGGTACATATTTATAGTCCAGAGACTTGCCTTCCCTAACCAATCCTAATTGACCACGACATGAATCCTGGCTATCTCTATCTGAACTATTTTAAACACACATACCTATCTAGATACATGGCCAATCCTGGCCTCAAATGCCCGCGCAGGGGCCGATTCGCAAGCCCACTAAGATCATCTTTTGAGCCCATCTTGCTTCACGGCCCACCTTTCTGGCCCAGCTAAATTATGGCAATAACAGCTCCCTATCTTTGCTGCATGCTTGTCTTCCTTCTAGCTCTAACATTCAGCTGCTTTTGACTGACAGGAGCGCGGCGAGCAGTGGTACCTCCTCGGGGGAGGAGGGGGGAGGGAGGAGGGCAAGCGTCATAGGACCAGATGGCGTCATCGTGGTTGTGAGGCTGGGAGCCGCCCTGGATGCAGCCGCCAAACAAGATCTGCCGCTGCGCCCGCCGCTAGCGCCCGAGTCGGTTGGTTCAGCGGGGGCTGTGCAGGAGGGCGACGCCATCGTGGGCACTCCCGGCTTCCCGCAGCCCCCCGCTCTAGAGGAGGCGAGGCCAGCAGCATTGGCACCAGACGCTGATTCTGAGGTGCCGATAGCCGCTCGTGTGGAGGCGGCGACCCTGGGAGCCAGGTCGGGCGCACCGGTGCCTCCCGCTGTTAGTCCTATGCCCGGTGCATTGGCTTCACCTCTGCATCGGAATGTGGCGGTGACGGCTGTTGAGACTGCTTAGGTACTGGCTGTGGCCGTGCCCCGTGCTCTTGTGACCCTGGTGCAGGTGCAAACCGCGCTGGAAGTGGTGCTCACATGCCTCCGGGAGACAGCCTCGGACGACGGCCCATCCTGGAAGCGTGAGCTTCGGGCTTGCGAGGACGAGGTCTGTTGCCGGGATGAGCAACTTCATCCGATGGTGGATGATATGGCGAGTCACAAGGAAGCCATAGTGGCCCGGGAGCTGCGCGGCGTGGAGGAGCTTGGCTCCATCCCGAAGCAGGAGCAGAACCTCTGCGACTGGTCGCGCCAGCTGGGGGATCACGAGGCGCGGCTTCGGAACTGGGAACTCCAGCTTTAAGAGGATTGGGCCACACTCCAGTCGCAGGTGACGGGTGTCGCCGACCGGGAGGCAATCCTCATTCTCCGTGAGCAGGACCTCAAGCGTCGGGAGGACTGCGTCAGCCAGTAGGCAACCAGTGCGGTGGTTGCCAATCAATGGGTGGCCGCAGCCCAAAAGGAGGCGAGCGACTGCATTGCTGCTGCCCGTCTAGACGCGGCGAACAAGATTCGCGACGCCCGGGCCGCCTTCGAGGCCGAGATGTGGGAGGCATGGGACACCGTTGGCGCCCAGCTCTAGGACGGCGGAGATCGTGCGGTTGCGGTGGAGGCAAGGGCAGTCACCACAGAGGCGTGTGCTATAGAAGCCCAAGCTGGCGGCGACCAACTTCAGGCCACTTTGAACGAGGCACTGATAGCAACGATGAAGTCGGAAGTCAGCGTCCTCCAGGTCCGGCTTCACAACATGTCCAGTTAACTCCATACCTTCCTGCAATAGTGCCAGCAAGCGTGGGAGGCCGCTGGCCTTGGCTGGCTCGACCTCCCTTCCCGGGCCATCACAGACGGCCTGAGCCAGTTCACACCCTAATTGGCCACCCTGGCAGAGCGGCTGGAGGAGCTGGGCGACACCATTTAGGAAGCCGTCATGGAGGGCTCCCGGAAACTAGCTGCTAAGGTGGTGGAGCATGTCCTGGCGAGCTTGAAGAGTCATCTCCTGAACATACCCCTGGAGCTGGCGCTCAACAGCATCGTCCCCAGCAATGAGGAGACGGCTCTACCTGTGGATAGGGATATGGTTCAGCCGGCTCCAACCCGCCTACGGGGGAGGAGTCAGAAGCCTCTTCTGATGCTGGCCAGTAGGGCCATCTTTCATTTTGTTGTTCCTGAAGTGCTGCGCCTTCGTGCGCCATGTATCAGAAGCTTGGGGAGGACCCTGCCTTCCCCTTTCGCTTGTTAGCTTTGTTTCTTTGTTACTTCTGTGTTCTCTTTTGTGCCATGGCTAGTAGTGCATCTGCTTTCCCTTACGTGTCTCACTTGAGTAGCTTTGCCAAGGCGCTCAGCGGGCGTCAGTGACGAGTTGGACGACACGCCAACACCGTGACAGAGCCTGGCGAGGTGCGCCGAGTGGTGTGGTGCCCATGCCCCACCCTCAGCCCTATTGGTACGGCCACGCAGGGGCAGGGGCTACCTCTGAGTCTGCCACGACCCTTTGTCATGGCAAACAAGGTTGAGTGGAGGTGGAGCCAGGAGATCCGGGACTCAGCCTGGACCAGCGGATGCTTTGATGGTACCCTAGGGAATCCCTATCTGCCCTTTTGTGCGCCAGCCAGCCTGGCGGGGCGGTTAGGGCTCCTTCTTCCTCAACGAGCCATGGGCCCTTCACAGCTTCTCCAGTTCTTGGTGGATCCTGGGGGTTTTTCCTCGGGGTCCCTTTTTGTAAGGAGCGCCCTGGCACCTACGGGGCACCAAGAGGGCGCTGGCAAGACTAGCACCCCTTCCTTAGCGTACTGGAGTTGGATCAAAGATGCATCGCGGCCCCAGGGAGTCGCGGCTCGTCGGGACCATGGAGGAGGCAGCTCTCCGACGCCTTCAACCCCGGCCTGGGAGCCCACCCCCTCCTCATTTTCTTCGCTCTCTCTAGCGTAGCCGAGAAGGATCAAAAAAGGGTTGGTTTTCCAGGAGCTTCCGGCAGTGGTCTGTCAAGGGCTTTCTCAAGCGCCCCTGCTGGAACTGCTGCCGCTGGGACTGGAGCATGCTTGTCCAGTGTTGCTGCTCTGCTGCTTTGCCAGCTTGACGTCCTTGTCTGCCTCCGTGCAGACGGGGCGACCCGAGCTGGTTGTACGGACAGAGTGGCTTGGGAGGCACCGACATCATCAAGCTCCACCATCCTGAGGTGGCCTGGCACAGGCCATGGTATCCCAGAATGTTGCTGCTGCTGCTGCTGGGGGTTCTGTTGGTGGAGGAGGTGCTTACGCCCCCTCTTTCTCATCCTCCCCAGTGGCGGCTACTTCTCCAAGTGTTGCCCGAGGTGTTCAGGCAGCGTCTTGCTCCTTCGCTGCGTTGAGGTTGTTGGATCTGGTTCCAACTCCCCCCCAAGCTCCGGCGAGGCCGCTCTTGTGGCTCTGGGAAGTCGGGGTAATCGAAGTTGTTGGAAGCCGGAGCTTCCTAGCTTTCTTTCCACCTGTCCGTCTCAGAGCTGTAGAGTGATCTCGCCTCCCCCCTGCTTGTGGCTTGTACGCCATGGCGCGGAGCCCACCCATAGGGCTTACTAGTAGCGAGGCGCCCTAACCGCCGCTCTGCACCATATTTCCTCAAGGTAGAGGATGTCGTGCTACCAGAGCTGATCTTGATCTTCCTCGCGGTAGGCCCACACCCGCGGGCTACCCAATGTTATTTTGGTAGGGAGCATAGCTTCGGCTCCATAGACAAGAAAGAATGGTGTCTTGCCTTTCGTACGGCTCGGGGTGGTTCGGTTCGCCCAAACCACCACCGGTAGCTCATCTATCCAGCCTGTGCCATGCTTCTTGAGCTTGTTGTAGGTATTGATCTTCAATGTGGCAGAACCGCTTGAATTATTCCGGCTCAACCGTGCTAGTCCTTGCTTAGGCAGGTGATAGAAGCTCAGCGCACTTCAAACGGAACAACTCATTGGTCTGTCGGGTCACCGCCCGATTCAACCACGGTTATACAGGATCGATGTAGGTTTACCTCGTACGAAGACGAGTCCAGCCTTAAAACAGCTCGCAACTTTTACACCATAGGATAATTAATCATTATTACACAGGGGTTTTGTTTCATCCTAGCTAATACAAATTTATACAAGCATTATTCGAAACTTCAAGGTTACCAGGTAGTATTCAGAGTTAGTAGCGGAAACAACAACACGACTACATACGTCGTAGAGGTAGGCACCATACTTAGCCCAAAGTATGGCGTTACATCGAAGGGTTATTGCCGGCCGGGGAGGGATCCCATTCCACGGACCAGCCAGATGGAACAGTGCCGGGCCAAGTAAGACTATCCTCTTGAGTCACGAACGACATACCTTAAAACCATATTACTAGCAAGGCTGAGTATACTAATACTCAGCAAGGCTTACCTGACATTGGGTATACTTAGCCCATAACTAGACCATGATAGGTTGAACGGCTCTAGTTTTCTTTTGACCATTCTAGGTAAGCACCTATACTAGTCAAGCAAGGTAGATATTAAGCATACATCAAAATTATTCCATTAACTGTTACTGTTATTACTCTATGTGGTAGAAGTATCAAGCAGTCTCAATCTCCACGAGAAATGGACGATTCTGAATCGAATTTCACAACCTTGCAAGGGATCCTAACTCACACACTTGAAAACTTAACTTTTCGGGCAACCATTCCCCTCATATTCCGGGTCGTGGAACAGGGCCACCACAAGCGACTGCAGGGCCGTACGCACATCCAATATGCAGGACGTACATCTACAGCGCGACTGTATGACCGTACTCTCATCTGCATACGTCTACAGCGTGACTGTATGACCATACTCTCGTCTGCTATGCAGAATGTACTCCCACACGTCGGTGCGTGTGTGTGACAAAAACCAAAATTCGAGTGGTGGGGTAAGTCCACTTGCCGGGCCAATCAGGTAATAGGCTTACCGCGTACCATATTTACGGTATGTGGCTAGTACTTTCAAACACTTGACCACCACTACCACACACTGCGACCTTATCAAACTTAAATCAACACAGACGGGGTATTCTTTCAAGTCATGATATCATACATAACCCCGTCCGTTATCCTTATAGTGATTGCACAATGGTAAACAATCAACTCTTATATCGCGCGAGTGACAGGAAATCACTCAACTTCTGCTGGTCCTATTAGCAGAGCATCTATTCGGTAAAGACTCGGAAAAATATTACATAGGTTCCTAAGTTTTATGCATCTAGGGTTTCATTACAACTCCTAAAACTTAATGCACAATATAGATATATAACATAATAAGTGCATAATTTAAAAAACTAGGTTATGCACCGAGGCTTGCCTTCACTGGTGGGGCTGGGGTTAGTGATGTCAGTATCTTCCGAACCTGGATTCGGGGCTTCAGAAAGACCCTTGGCGATGTTTACTTGAGCTTCAGAAATACCCTCGTCAGGTTCCGGGATTAGCTCGTCGGTACCATCGGCGAGTGTAGTCAAATCTACATGATATGCAATTATTTGAAGCAAATGGTTATTATTTTGTTTTCACGATAAAGTTGCAATCCAACAAGAATATATTCAATATATCATTTCAAGATTTAACTAATTTGTACCAACAACAAAAAGATTTGAAACTAAACTTAAGTAGAGTTTCTGGTGTAAAAACTTTGTTCAAAACGGCTAATTGGTGAAGGTTATTTACAGAGCTGATCGGATCTACTTAACAGCATGTTTTTCAGATAGCTTATCTAGCCGATTGGGGGTGTGCATCGGCTATGATTTTTCTTCAGTAAAAGTAGCCGATAGACGTGCAGTCGATGAGCGTGTGGCCGATAGGTGTGTAGCTGATGGGTGTGTATTTTGCAAACAAGACCCTAGAAAGGAACAGAGACTTGCATTTGGGTCCCTAATCAACTTGAACAGAAGAAGTCGAGCAGCGGCGATTAAAATCGGGCGAAGAGGCTCACCGGCGGTGAGGGAAAGGTGGGGAAAAAGGTTCAGGAGCTCACGACGGAGTTGGGGGTGGCTGGAATTATAGAAGGGAAACTCGAAGGCGGTGGGTCGACTAGATACAGAGCCGGCGTGGCGAGGTTCCGAGGGCGGCGACGGTGTTCCGGCGATTGGAGTGTAGGAAGACGAAGGAAATTGGTCAGGGAGCTTCGGCGTGGAGATGTGGTGCCGATGGTGCTCTTGGCGAGGAAGGAGAAGGGGTGGAACTTCGGTTGGGAACCAGAATTAGAACGACGGTGGAGAGTGAAATCACCGGTGTGACACCCTAGGTGTCAAATAGAGCAAACTAATAGAAATAATGTTTGGTGTGTGTGAAATTGTGTGAAAATCTAATAAAGTTATGAGAATAAGGGTAATTGTGTAAATTTATGAAAGTACAAGTCCTTTTATGTAACTTAGTTGAAGTATAAAGTAACTTTCCAAAAATTACCAAGGGTAAAAGTGAAAAAGGTGAATGTCATCATGACCAGCCTTAAATGCTTGCAAATAAGCCCCAAAAGTTCATAAGATTTGCACTACTAGGACAAGATCTATGTAAAGATTAATTTGAGTGCAAAATAGTGAAATAAAACTTTGTACTTTAGGTTTCTGAACTTGAGCCCTAAAGCAAAGTTATAGAGTTTGAAAAGTTCTACAACTTCTATTTTGACCTTTTCCTCATTAGGGCTTTGGATCAGTGGGAAATTTCTGTTTACAGTGAAGTCCCTGAGGTTTTTGCTTTTTCCAATGGAGCCCCTCGGACCCCCTTCTCTCTTCTTCCTCCTCTGGCAGTTCCTCTGCTTCGCCCGCTGCACCTCTGCCGCCAGTGTCAGTGCCGCTTCCCCGGCCAGGTGCTGAGCCTCGGCCGCTCCCTAGCGCCACCTCCGGTTCCTAGCTTCTCCACGCGTCGCGCCACGCCGTTCCGCGGCTCTGCTGCCGCCATCTCGCCGCCGCCATGGCATCGCCCGTGCACGCCCCCTCGCTCTCTCTTTTCTGGTTCCAGAGCAGCACTAGTTCCCTATCTTTCCATTCCATTCTTGTTCCTGCTCTTTACTTGCCCAGGACCCCGAGCACCACCACCGCCATCTCCTCCAACTCCGGCGCCCTCCTGTTCGCCGCGGAGCCCCCACCTCGAGCCTTCCATTGCCCAGCCCAACCCCTAGGAAGCTTCCTCGTACCCCACTGACACTCACCAGCCACTTACCAAGGCCAGACTTCCACCGGAGCTACCTCGCCGCCATTCTCCCCTTCGCCGGTAAGCTTCTGCCGCCGTCGAGCTTGTACCTCCGCCCTTCCTCCGCCCAATTCTACTGCTCCAATAGTTTCCCCTCATCCCCCTGTAGCTGTTGAGCCGTCCCCTCGCCGGAATTTGGCCGGCAACCTCACTGTCTTCTTCCCCGACGAGCCAAGGGCATCCTTGTAAAGATTTCAAAAGTTCTAAGGGTGTCCTTGTAAAATTCCAGAGCCCCCCCAATTCAAAAGCTGTGAACTTCAAAAATTCATAGAAAATTGTAGAAAGTTTAGAAAAATGCCAAACTAGTTTTGTTGGAATCCTTGAGTTAAATTCAACTCCTTTTGTATATTAAACTTGAGCTATATATGTATATTTTCTGTTGTAGATTAAATACTAGAAAATAAGTTTTTTATTTGTATCTCATGTTGTAGGCATGTGTTATAGCTGAAATTTGGAACTTAGATTGTATGTGCTATGTATAGCTCTGTGTAAAAATCTTGAGTTCTTTACTGCTCATTTACTTAGATTTCGAGTACTTTTGTTATATGATGATGAAATGCTTAAATTTTTAATTAAGGATGTTTCTGTTAGTTTTTGTAATTGAGATTTATACCATAATTTACTTTTTGAATGTGTAATCCATGGTAAAAATATTACGATTTATAGTAGGTCATACCCCGAGTTATGAATTTTTGGTTTGTTTCCAAAGATAATTCTTTTATACAAGCTTTTATTCCTGAAAAATTATGAAAATGTTTTAAGATGTTACTCTAAAGTAGTCTAACATACCCACAAATTTTCAACCCATGATCAGGTGTAAAATAACTAAAATAAATAGAACTTGATTAATAGATCCATATTAAATAATAACTTAGGGTTTTTCAAGGTGATTAGCTAGTTAATTAAATAAAGGTGTTAAGTGTAATTAGTTTAATAGTTAACCATGCTACTTCTTGTAGTTAGTTAAATATTTAGAGTTAACCCCCCGTCACTTAATGTAACTAAGTAAATTATTTAATACTCGATAAATGACTGCCCAGTAAGGAGGCAACTGTGTTGTTTATTAATATGTAATGATGTGTTCCTTGGATTGCAACTTTATCGTGAAGTAGAATATCAATTTATGCATTTCCTAAACTGCATCATTTTGATCACATATAGACTCGACGTTTCTCGTCAACGGTGACTATCAGATCCTCCCAGAACCCGAAGTGGAAGTCTCTGAAGACGCCGGGAACATCGTTGGAGAATTAACTGAAGCCCCGAACCCGAGTTCGGCAGAATTTATTAATATCTCCAACCCCAGCCCCGCCAGTGAAGGCAAGCCCCGGACATAAACACAGTATCTTATTTACACTGCAATTTACCTTTATATATATATAATTGTGCATTCAGTTCTTAGGAGTTGTCTGGAAACCATAGATGCATCTCCCTAGGAACCAATGTACTGAATGTTGGAAACTGAGTCCGACTAGTGCTATGCTAATAGGACCGGTAGAAGTCGAGTGATTTCCTATCACTCGCGCGATATAGGAATTGGTTGCTTACATACTGCAATCACTATAAGGATGACGGACGGGGTTATGTGCAGTATCTTGGAAAGAAATGATACCCCGTCTGTGTTGATGAATTTGGTTAAGGTCGCAGTGTGTGGTAGTGGCAGTTAAGCGTTTGAAAGTACTAGCCACATGCCGTGAAATATGGTAAGCGGTAAGCCTAGTAACCAATCGGCCCGGCAAGTGGACTCATCGCCCACCACTCAACTTTTATTTTATGTTTACACGCACCGACTGTGGGAGTACGTTCTGCAGAGCAGACAGGAATACAGTCATGTAGTCGCGCTACAGACGTATGTCCTGCACATTGGATGTGCGTATGGTCCAACAGTCGCTTGTGGTGGCTTTGTTCCATGACCCGGAATGAGAGGCAAACGGTTGCTTCGGAACGACCTGTTGGTGTTCCAAGCGTGTAGTTAGGTTTACCTTGCAAGGGTTGAAATTCGATTCAGAATCGTCCGTTTCTCACGAAGTTTGAGACTGCTTAACTCTTTTGCCACATAGAGTAACAAGGGAAACCTTATGAGGAGTAATACTGATGTATGCTTTAAAGAGACTCTACTTTGCTTGAGTAGTTATAGGTGCTTACTTAGAATGGTTAAAGGAACTAGAATCTGAAAGCTAAAAATGAAAATAAGGACATACTCTTTGTTGCTTTTCAGCTGAAACAAAACCCAAAACCCTGGTAAAGCCTTCATGGTCTAGTTATGGGCTAAGTATACCCTAATTCCGGGTAAGCCTTGCTGAGTATTAGAGTACTCAGCCTTGCTATATGTTTTTGTTTCAGGTAATGTCTCTGAAGAACCTACTTACCCCATGCCTTGGCCTTATGCTTTGCCTGATGGTTGGTCCGTGGAGTGGGATCCGTCCTCGACCAACCCCGATCATAACGAGTGATGTTATTCCATGGCTTAGCATGACGTCCTTACTGGCGACGTGTATAGTTATCGTACTTTGAATTCCGCTGCTCGAACTTGAACTTTAAAACTGGTTTGTAATAATGACTCTTAGTTTGGAACCTTTGCTATTTCTGCAAACTTTGTAATAACTTTACTAAGTGTGGAACTTTGTACTACTTTTAGAAACCCTTGTAAAGTAATTTCCCTGTGATGTAAAATATGATGTTGACTGTATCTCTAGACTCACCTTCGTGTGAGGTAACCTTATTTGATACTGTATCGGTGGTTTATCGGGACGCTACCCGACAGACCAAGGGATTGTACCGTTTGAAGTACGTTGGAGCCCTCTGGAGTGGACTCGCATGCTTGAGCTGGTATAATTTAGGTTGGTTCTGCCACAGCTGGTATCAGAGCTATAAGGTTATTCTGGAGATACATACTACCTTAAGAATGCTTTCAGTATAAAAGTTTGATCAACAAAATGTTTGGTAAAACTACGTTGGTTTCGTTAAGGATTGTGTTTAGTACGTAAAGCCCTAGGGTGATATTTAAGGGAATTAGAGGTGGCTATAGTATGTATATATATAACTCTAACTACCAGCATTCCCTTTCTGTTGAAACTTAAGTTTATGTATAACCCAACTTTACATTTTGTAACGACATCTTCGATGGTAAGGTAAGAAGGTAAGGATCCTCAACTAACTAGGGAGTTAGCCTTCCCGTCGGTGATGCGAACCGAACGCTGTTTCTCAAGCAGTGGCCTACTTGAGATGCTGCCAATGTACCAACTTCTGTTGACTATATTGGGAGTATATGGTTAGTTGCAGGGTATGAACAACATTACCCCCGCATTTTGCGGTCTCTTGTAAATACGTTGTTTCAATAACGTATGTTAACGTTGTCTGTACGGCGGTAATTATACAGATGCTGTTTCTATAGTAAACAGTAATATTTGAGGATGCTTTCATGAGTGCTGGCATGAAAGGTTCATATATATTGTGGTTTTCTGCAGGTACGCTAACCTCGGTTAAATAGGTTAAGATGAATAAGGATATCCGACTAGTTAATATAGGGAGAGACGATTATATTGTGCCACTGAAACTAATCACGTAAGTCCAAACATATTTGGCAATTATTTTGAGTTGTGAGGACGCGTAGCACGTGCATGCATATTCCTTGATTTGATTGTATGAATGGCATGGCTTGTTGCTTCAATGATATCTAGAGGGTATGTTAGTAACCAGTATAGTTTGAAAAGGTTAATTGGATAGTTTTCAGGTTAATGTTTCTGCCTTATCATTTCATTCTCAAGATCTAGAACAATCTTTCGATCTTCAGATTTTGCTGTTATCAAGGTAGGTTATCTTATTTCTTTTACCCTGTAAGGATAGCTGTTGTCCAATCAATCTATCAATCTAACCCACATTTGTATCCACAGTCTTCTCAAGGTGTATGGTTGAAAACTTGTAATCTCACCATTTGAATCCTTGTTTCAGATGGCCGAGATTCCAAGTTTCTTTTGGGATTCCGCAGGACACGCTCATACCAATGCTTTGCATTGGGAGGGTTTTCCTCATCTTTTGTGGGAATCTCTCCAGGTCTTTGGCTACACCGAGCCTCCACCTTATGATGGAGTAGAGTATGAAGAAGAAGGTGTTCCCCGTTGTAGGGTGAAAATGACTGTTTCTCCACATCCTACCTTATCTCTGTGGCAGCCTATTGAAGTAAATGTGATTGTTCATCATCTTGCCGATACTTTTGAAGCAGCAGCTATAGAAGCTATCCACATCTTTTGCGATCAGCATCCTGAGGAAGTTGCAGGATTTGGAACTTGAAGGTGAACGCAAGGTCACAAGACACAGATTTAGACAGGTTCGGGCCGCTAGAGTAGCGTAATACCCTACGTCCTGTTTGGGGGTGTTGAATATTGCGCCCTGCGCTTGGATGTTGAGCCGCCTGAAGGCGGCTCTCCGTTGGATCTCTCCCTCTTGGTGGCTCTAATTGCTCTTCTAGTTGCTCTGCCTATCTAGGTACCCCTGCCCTCCTTTATATATCCCAGGGGGCGGGATTCCTAGTAAGATGACAAGGTAGGAGTCCCAGTTGGATTACAGCATATGAGTCCTAATAGGATTACAGCGGAATCCTAGTAGGAATCAGACTTCTTTTAGCTCTCGGGTAGCTTTCTTGCGGTACCCAGGGGATCTATCCCTGACAAGCCCCCGAGCTCTTCGTAGCTGAGTACTGCAGGCTCTTCGAGTACTTCTGAAGCAGTCTTCGACTTCTTTCGAGGCTCCATCTTGAAATTCCTCTTCGAGTACTCTTTTAGCTGCACCGAAGCTATGAGGTGCTCATGCCCCGAATTCCTTCTTTTGTATGGGGTGCAATGAATAATCGCACTCCATATGGAGTAGCCCCCGAGCCTTAGGTTGAATCGAAGAATCAGGCTGAGGGTCAAATTAGTATTGAGTCTTCTTTGCTTACTCTTCGAGTACTTTCGAAAAAATAAGTAGTTGATGCCACGTATCCCACAGCCCCCGAGCCTTGAATCCAAATCTAAACTTTGGAAAAAGGATCCAAGAATCGTGGCTTTGGTGTTACTCTTCGCCTTCTGCACAGTGAAACTCTTCGCCTCCCGCTGGTTTATTTAACCGTGTGGTGACTTAAGGTTTCTTCTGCACTCTCAGTCTTCATATGAGTCGTCTTCGAGTAGTTTTGAGGCGTCCAGCCCCCGAGCTTACGAGCCAGGAGAGCCGAAGGAGCCATGTCGAGTAGTGTGCATCGTCCAGCCCCCGAGCCTGGGAACTGGCGGAACCGTGATGGCACACCTTGCTGCCTGAAGGGTTGTTGCCGAAGCTTGATCTGAAAAAAGACAATGCATACATTATGTAGCATAATGCAAAGATACCGAGTAGTACTCAGTAATAATGTGAAAAACAGAGCAAAATTTATTCGGTGTGAAATTTGCTGTGTCAAGCTCTTTTTTTCTTAGGCCATTTAAATCTCCCGAGTAGTCCACCCTTTACGTTCACTCGATCCCAGTTTAGACTTCGCCCATAGCATGTACGAGTCGCTTAGGTCTTACGGCCTTCGCTCATATCATGTACGAGTCGCTTAGGTCTCTTGCCTTCGCTCATATCATGTACGAGTCGCTTAGGTCTCCTGCCTTCGCTCATACAGGATGGGTCGCTTAGGTCATGACTAGGGACTCGAGGTTTCACGGATTAAGGCATTTGCTACTCGAGTAGATTAGCGACCGTTAAGAGGAGACAACGAGCGGAAAGTAGTCGCCATGCGACAAATAGGATGCGCTGCGCGCAAAAGCAATCGACAAAGTGTAGCTCTGGAGGGTTTCAATGCCCATCGAGAGACGTACACAGACAGGTAGCCGATCATGGTGTAGCCCCCGAGGGTTTCATACCCGTCGAGAGGCATACCCCAAAAGGTAGCCGATCTTGTGAAGAACAAGTCGGAAAAGGCATAAGTTACTTAGCTTGATTCGTGGACGAATGTCGACGAAGCCGTGGAGCTCGTGGATGGAGCTGCGACGGTTTGTTGATGAAGCTCGACCAGTCAGAGTTGATTTTGACTAGTTTTCAAGTCAAAACGAGTAGTTGATGTAGTCGTTGCTGTGAGGCTCGCCCTCGACTAGTTTCTAGTCGAGACGAGTAGTCGAAGTAGTCGTCGGCGGGCCGCCGAGCCTTCTCACGAGGTCGAAGTAGTCGAACTCGTCGCTGCTGCACGCGAACATTGCGGCACAAGCCGAAGTTGAACCGGGTCATCAAGGTCGGCGGCCGTGGTGCATCAACGCTGCAGCGCGAGGTGAAGTCGAGCTGAGTAGTCGAGGTCGATGTAGCCGTTTGCTGAAGGATCCGAACTCAAACTCGATAAATCGATCCGCCGATGCATATGCATGAAGTAGCAATCCGCCGCCTTGAGTGGATTAATGTTGATGAAGAGGTCCTTCAAATTCGCCCAATGATCGCGACGATCGGCCCCACGGTGGGCACCAGCTGTCGGTGTTTTTACCGTCGGCCTACCTAGGGATATCCTAAGGTAGGTGTTTATTTGGTGAGGGATCGCCGGATCTGGAACTTGAAGGTGAACGCAAGGTCACAAGACATAGATTTAGACAGGTTCGGGCCGCTAGAGTAGCGTAATACCCTACGTCCTATTTGGGGGTGTTGAATATTGCGCCCTGCGCTTGGATGTTGAGCCGCCTGAAGGCGGCTCTCCGTTGGATCTCTCCCTCTTGGTGGCTCTAATTTCTCTTCTATTTGCTCTACCTATCTACGTACCCCTACCCTCCTTTATATATCCCAGGGGGCAGGATTCCTAGTAAGATTACAAGGTAGGAGTCCCAATTGGATTACAGCATATGAGTCCTAATAGGATTATAGCGGAATCCTAGTAGGAAACAGACTTCTTTTAGCTCTCGGGTAGCTTTCTTGCGGTACCCAGGGGATCTATCCCTGACATGTCATAAATGCTTGCATTTAGGTACTGAATTTTATAAAGTTTCATTCTTTAGGACAAAAGCTATACAAATCCGACTTTTGTTCAAAGATTCACGTGTAAAAATGTAAATTTTGAGTTTTTGAATTTGGGCCCTAAAGCAAGGTTGTAGAGCTTGAAAAACTCTCCAACTTTCGTTTTGGGCATTTCTTCATTTGAGTTTTAAATCAATGGGAAATTTTGTTTTACAGATAGGCCCCTATAGTTTTCTATATTTACACATAGGTCCTTGGGGAAAACCTGCTCATCCTTCTCCTCTGTTCTTTTCTCTCTGGCGCCCTTATCCCCTCCCCACCGGCAGCAGCTCTAGCCAACTTCTTTTTCCCCTCCCCCTCTCTTCCATCCACTGGTGCAAGGCGTTTGGGCCGGATCAGGCGCGGCACAGGCGCTCGCGGCGCTAGCAGGCGCTAGCGCGTGGGCGGCGCAAGCGCAGCGGCTCGGCTGCGGCTCGGCGCGGCCACCGGGCGGAAGCTGAAGCGGCTGAGGCTCCAGGCAGCGATGCGCAGCAGGCGCACAGGGGCGGCGAGCGGGCCCAGGCGGCGCAGGCCCGGGCGGGAGCGAGCCAGCAGGCGCGCGCGCGGGCGCTGGGCGATGCGGGCTGGGCTCGTGTGGCGCGCGGCAGCAGGCAGAGCGGGCGAGCGGACGAGCGGGCGCTGCGCGAGGTGGAGGTGTGGAGGCGCACGGGCGTCACAGGAACTGGCGGCAGCGCACGAGCGGCACCGAGCGAGTGGTGGCGCGGCAGGTGTTGGGTCCGGCACGAGAGCGAGCGACAGTAGGCGCGCGCGGCGGTGGCGTAGGTAGCGTGGGGCGTGAGCGCGCGCAGGGGCTGGAGTACTGGCGCGGGGCAGTGCGCGTAAGCTGAGCGTGAGGCGCGAGCATGCGCGCGGTGGCGCGCGGGAGTTGGCTGTGTGGGCAGGTGTTGAGCGGCAAGTGGAACGGAGCCAAGGCGTTGGACCAGTACAGGCGTGCGTTTACGGTCCAGAGTGAGCAGTGGCATGCAGGGCGTTTTCAGACGCGTGAGCAGCAGTGCGATACGGGCCAAGGACGCGCGCGGTTCGGACGTGCGCGGGCGGAAGTGAGGCGTGGCGGATCGGGACAGACCCACACGAAGGGCGACGAGGTCGCGCACGGCAGTACCTTGGCTAGGACGGTCGCGGAGGGACTGGCGGCGTGGCAAGGCCGAGGCGAGTGCGGGCTCGGCAATAGGAGGAAGAAGAATAATCATGCAGGGCGATGACGTGCAGGGCAATGATGCGTGGAGGTGGCGACCGGTTGCGGTGAGCTCAGAGGAGCCACGCACGACGAACTTCCTCGAACCTCGTGGAAGCGGAGAGGCGTTTATGGCGCAGGCGAGTTGGCGGCCCAGGAACGCGGGGGTGGCTCGGGTGCGGAGTGATAGCTTGCGACGTGCAGGTGCGGGAGCACTGGCTGGCGGACCGATGGCGCGGCTGCGGTGGTGGCGTGGCGGCTCGGCCCAGGAACGAGGCGAGCGTGCGCCATCTCATGGGCGCCGGGCGAGTGCAACAGTTGCGGCGAGAGAGAGAGAGAGCAGGAGCTGGAGCGGCATGATTTCGGCGGTGCAGGAGCTCGCGTACTGAAGAGCCGGTGCAGGTGTTGGGCGGCCGGGGCAGAGCGGGCCCATGGGCACGAGCAGGCGATGCTGGAGTGTGACGTGCCGAGCAACGGCACGCGCAAAAGGAGTTGTGGTGGAGAACTTTTGTGCGGGATGCAGGAACGCGATGGCTGTCTCGAGGACGCAGCTTAGGTGTTCGACGAAATGTCGATACGCGTGGTACTGGAGAACGTGAGGGTCCTGCTGTTGAGCGAGGCGTCAAGGGTGCAGGACGCCGTCGGGCGGATGTTGCAACAGCGTGCAGGAAGGTTGCACGCAGTGCGGGAGGTGCGGCGGTGCGACGATTCGGGGCGGACCCGCCCAGGGGGCAGTAGAGCCGCGCGTAGAAGACGTCGAAGGCCGTTGAGGAGAAAGCAGTGGACGAGATCAGGTGGCACTATGAACTTTGCGTGGAGGGTTTGGAGATGGTCAGGTGCGAGCAGACCATGGCCCTCGCGGAGGCAGAGAGGGCGAGTGTGGCGCGGTGAGGCGAAAGCGAAGGTCCGGACGGATTTGGACTAGCACGTCCACGGATACGAGCGAGAGTGCTCTACCGGTGATCGGCTCGACTCGATTCAGCAAGCGCGTGTGTGTAAAAGACAACAGGCCATCTTCCACCCACGGCAACCCTACCCGGCAAACTTCTTCGTCATCCTCAGGATCTCGTCATCATCGAGTTCATCTTATCGTCGCCAATCCTTTTTACCGCGGGAATTTACTTTCCGCGTATTCTTCTTCATAACCAAGGCTACCCCAAGGTTTGCCCTGATTCTTTGAACCTTTCTAATGCCGGCAATTCCTTTGCCGGAATATCGTCGTTAACTCCTGTTATCTGTTTTCCCGAATCAGGGACTTGATTGCTATGTTTTAGAAAGTTCTAGGGTGTCCTTCGTAAAATTTTCAAAACTTTCTTTGTTTCAAATCAGTGAACATTTACGAGTTTGTGTTATGCTCTTGAATTGAAAGTCTTGATCTGTGGTCTAGGTTAAATGTTAGGGAATGAATGCTTTGTTTGTACCATATATTGTATGCATGTGTTTTAACTAAAAGATAAATCATAAGATGTATGTTTCAAGTGGAAAAGTGTGGTAATTAGTTAATCCATCACACAAATGCTCCTATCCCTACCGTCAAGACGTTATCCTCGTCTTGATTGCTGTTTCTTTAAGTTCCTTGTCGTATAAGGATTCCCGTTAGTTCTTGTGTGTCTGCTGCTTAGCCAAAACATCTTTGCGGCTATGCTTTAGCATTGGCTATCAGTTCAGCTGCTAAGCATCCGCTTTCCTTGAGTCTAGGATGTTTCTGTGTAACAGCTGTCAGTCGATACTTTACCATCGGCTGGTTAGCTAATACGGTTGTTACCTTTCTAGTATCGACTATTGCCGATACAAGTCTGTTGTTCTATCCTGCATCGACTACATATAGTCGATGTATCAAAGGTGCACACGCAATCTTAGGATTCTTGCCATCAGCCGACCCAAGCCGATTTTAGTTGCTTTTCCATATCGGTCAAACACGGCCGATCAATCCTTAGTTTCCGCTTCCTTATCTACGTACTCCTATCAGTCGATTTATCGACTGAATGATCGGCTATCTATATCTATCGGTCATATATCCTCAACCACACTCCAATCGGCTACACGTCACTCAATTGTTGTGCTGACGTAATCGAGTCGATATAACCACACCTAGTTATCTAGAATAACACTTAAGCACATCTCAGTTAAGACAACTGCTTTAGGAATCATCCTTCTGCCAAAGTAATCGATGCTTTCATCGATCATCTAAGAACCCAATGCACTCATCAATCGGCTAAATCCATATTGTTCCCATCGGCTCTGTTGTAATCTTCAACGAGTAGCCGATTCTAGTTAGTTGTCCCCCTAAAGCTCTGTCTAGATTTAGTTCAGATCTTTTTGGTTGTTATATGAGTAGTATGTTACATGAATGTTGGATTGCAACTTTATTGTGAAGCAAAATAGTTTTGTGTACACATTTGAATGTAATGTTGCATTGCATGTAGATACAACTACTTCTACAAACGGTACCTACGAGATCTCCCAGGAGTCTGCGGAGGATATTCCTGAAGATCAAGTGAACGTCATCAAGGAACTGACTGAAGCCCCGAACCAAAGTTCGGAAGATATTGACATTTCTGACTTCAGTCCCACCAATAAAGGCAAGCCCCGAACATATCCCACTACTTTATTTACACTGCAATCTATGTCTATCTATATTATATCTTGCATTAAGTCTAGGAATTGAAGTGAAACCCTAGATGCATGAATCCTAGGAATCCAATGCAATGCTCCCGAGTCCTTATCGGATAGTTGCTCCGCTAATAGGACCGGTAGAAGTCGGGTGATTTCCTGTCACTCGCGCGATATAGGAGTTGCATGTTTACATTCCTGCAACCACTATAAGGATGACGGACAGGGTCATGTGTTGTATCATGACCTGGAAATTTACCCTGTCTGTTTCGTTAAAAGTTGATAAGGTCGATATGTGTGGTAGTGGTGGCTAAGCGTTTGAACAGTACTAGCCACATGCCGCGAAATATGGTAAAGCGGTAAGCCTAGTAACCAATCGGCCCGGTAAGTGGACATACCTCCCACCACTCGATCTTTATGTTATGTTCACATGCACCGACCTGTGGGAGTACGTTCTGCATGGCAGACAGGAATACGGGTTTTGTAGTCGCGCTACAGACGTATGTCCTGCACGAGTGATGTGCGTACGGTCCTGCAAGTCGCTTGTGGTGGCCTGTCCACGAGTCGGAATGAAAGGTAAACGGTTGCTTCGGAACGCCCTGTTGGTATTCCAAGCGTGTGTGTTAGGTTTACCTTGCAAGGTTGAATCTCGATTCAGGAATCGTCCGCCTCTCACGATGCATGAGACTGCTTATCCCTTCTGCCACATTGAGTAAAAAGTATAACTGTTGATGAGATAATCTTGGTGAATGATAATATCTATCATGCTTGTTTAGTATAGGTGCTAACCTAGAATGGCTAATCAAACTAGAATCTGAAAGCTAAAACTTGAAAATAAGTTATATTCTTAGTTGCTTTTCAGCTAAAATTAAACCCGGAACCATTACAAGCTTTCATGAGTCTAGTTATGGGCTAAAGTATACCCAATCCCGGATAAGCCTTGCTGAGTATTAGTATACTCAGCCTTGCTAGTTTTATGTTTTTCAGGTAAAGCCTTTGAAGATCCTACTCTTTCCCTGTTTTGGTCCTGTGCTCTCCCAGATGATTGGTCCGTGGAATAGGATCCGTCCCCGGCCAACCCTGATGATATCGAGTGATGTCGTGCCCAGGCTTAGCATGACATCCGCCTTGACGACGAGTTGTAAATCATCGCGTATGTTTTCCGCTGCTAAAAACCATAGCTTTACAGTTTGTAATGTCTTTCTAAATTTAGAACTTCGCACTGCTTTAAGAAACTCTTCTATTGTAAATTTTCCGGTGATGTAAAATATGGTGGTGACTGTATCTCTGGACTCACCTTCGTGTGAGGTAACCTTATTTGATCCTGTGTATCGGTGGTTTATCGGGACGTTACCCGACAGGCCAAGGGATTATACCGTTTGAAGCACGTTGGAGCCCTCGGGAGTGGACTCGCGTACTTGAGCCGGTATAATTCAGGTTGGTTCTGCCACATTTTGATTCTGGTGCAACCCATAGTTTTATCAGTACAAGGTTTGGGACCAAAATCGGTTTGGATTTCTACCCCACAAATGGAACCTATATGATAACAACCCCAGGAGGTAGAATTGCATCAAATCAAATCTGTAGAGATGTACCGATCCAGATGGGTAGCACTTTAATAGAACAGCCTTAATTGCATTAAATCTAGAAGGGATGGATATTCTCCTAGGCATGGATTGGATGACCAGACATCGAGTATCTTTTGATATCTTTTCTCGAGAGGTTGAAATAAATTCCCCAGAATATGGACGTACCATCTGTCGGTGTTTAACCGGCTGCCCACTGAGGGATATACCCAAGGTGGTAAATTTTGGGTGAGGGGACGCCGAGATTAGGAACTCGAAGGTGCAAGGAACACAAGACTTTAGACAGGTTCGGGCCGCACGGAGCATAACACCCTACGTCCTGTATGGTGGTTTGTATTCTCTTTGGTGTAGACTGACCTAATGATCAACTCTTTTGAGGGGGGTCCCTGACCTCCCTTATATATCCGAGAGGTCAGAGTTACAAAGATGCTAACCAACTCCCGTCGAGGGATCACACCAGAACACATCTCGAGTAGATCCTCTCCGTGTTGGTTAGCTCTATCTCCTATTTAAACGGGATAAACAAGAGATAAACAAAATGAATAAGAGATAAGACGGGCTTAATCTCTTAAACTTCGTAACGTGCCCAGCCCGGTGGCCCCGGGTCTGACAAGCCCCCAAGCTCTTCGTAGCTGAGTACTGCAGGCTTATCGAGTACTTTCGAAGCAGTCTTCGACTTCTTCTGAAGCTTCATCTTGAAGTCCTTCTTCGAGTACTTGCCTGGCTGCATCGAAGCTATGAGGTGCTCATGCCCCGAATTTTTGTTATGGTGTGCGATTTAAAAATCGCACTCCATATGGAGTAGCCCCCGAGCCTTAGGTTGAATCGGAGAATTAGGCTGAGGGTCCCATTAGTCTATAATCCTCCTTATCCTTCAAAGAAATTTGAAAAATAAGTAGTCGATGCCACGTACCCCGCAGCCCCCGAGCCTTGAATCCAAATGCACAAAATTTGGAGATAAGGATCCAACAACCGTGGCATGCAGGCTAAAAATGACAACTCGCCAAATTACCAAACCAATGGTACAGATGATGGATGTTAGATGAATAATTCAAAAAAAACGCTTTTTTCAGGCAAACGAACCCTGAAAAAATGATTAATCGAATATCCAATCAAAATAACCCATCAAACGACCCCTCAGATTCGGAATATTCTCGGAAGTGACTCTTGAACTTCAGAGCAGTAATTTTCCCCACCCCGCTAGTTATTTAACCCCGCGATAACTGTAGGAAAAAACCACGCTTTCAATCTGCATTCCATCAAAAGCCCACGAATTCCCCAATCCGAGCCAAGCACCGCCTCCTTCCCCCCAAGAAAACCTCCCACTCCGACCTCCCCGCAGCCCCCGAGCATCTCGTGGCCGGCGCATCGGAGATGGCATCCAAGAAATCAGAGATCGAGGAAATGAAGAAGGATGCGGGGCCGTCGATCGCGGAGTGGACACACAGTAAGTGCTCCCTCAACAATCTGAACAAACTAGTCTCCGAGGGGTTGCTGCAAGACAAGAACCTTGTCAACTGGCGCCCCTCTTATCGTGAACCTTTCCCCATGGAGAATGTCGACGAAATCGTCACATTCTTCCATTTTGCCGAACGGGGATTGGCCATCCCCACTTGTTCCTTCTTTCGTGGCCTTCTTTATTATTACAGGCTTGAGCTCCATCACCTCAACCCTAATTCCATTTGCCATATTTCCATTTTCATCCACCTCTGCGAAGCATTTCTCCGAATCGAACCCCACTGGGATCTATTCCGCTTCCTCTTCCACGTCAAACCCCAACCTACCACAAAGAAACTTTCTGTAGTAGGGGGCGCCGGCATCCAACTACGACAGCAGGCCGACGAGAAATACCTTTCGTACAAATTCCCCTCAAACCTTCCTGGGTGGAAAAACCAGTGGTTTTACATCGAAAACCATGCTCCCCATCTTCCGACGGAGTCGAGCAGACCGCCTGTGGTGAGGGGGGAATGGAACCTTGAACCCTCCGGCATGGAGATGATACAGGTCAGAGAGCTGCTGGAGGCCATCGAGGCACAGAAGAAAGAGGGAGTGACTGGCGCCTCCGTCATGTTCTTATTTTACAAGCGCCGCGTCCAACCCATCCAACAGCGCTGTTGCCTGGGCTTCGAGTACACCGGCCCCGCTGACCCTTCTCGCATGTGCACAGAGGAGGTGCCAGACGAAGTCGCACTCCAGCGAGTTCAGCGGGTGCTGCTGGACGTGAACGCCGTGCCGTACGTGCCCACCTTGTTCTCCGCGCGAAATCCGCCCCCGCCGGTAAGTATTCGACTTCTTTCACTGAAGAAATCTGCTACTGCACCGGTACTGAACTGAAGAACTTTCTGCAGGGACACTCGGAGCTGTACTGCAGCTACCCGCCGCAGCCGGACCTCCCCCGAGCGTATCACCTCCTCCCTTCTACAGCCACGGCAGCCAAGAAGGCTCGCCTTGCTGCGGCTCAAAGCCGCAACGAGTCCGCCGAATGCGTGGACTCGCAGGCGGGGGAAGAAACCGAAGGAGGACCACGCCCTGCTACCGTCGTTGCCACCAAGACGGCTCGCCTTGCTGCGGTTCAAGGCAGCAGCGAGTCCACCGAGTGCGTGGACTCGCAGGCGAGTGAAGGAACCGAAGGGGAACCGCGCCGGGAGAACTCCTCCAACCAGAGCTTGGAGTTGGCCGGCACTCTACCACCGGTGCCGAAGGGCCAGCGACAGATGCGCAAACGCAAGGCCCAAGAAATCGAGTCCTCCAGGTACGGAGGTGCTGTTTTGGCCAGTTGCAAAGTATCAATGATGCGGAATACTGACAGCGTCCCCTTGCAGTCTCCCTGCTCTGCCACCCGGGACTGAACCCGAAGGGGTGGAGACAGGCCCCTCCGCCGCCGCGGCGGTGACAATTGCCGTGGCGGGGACCCCTCCATCAGCCAACCAGGCCTCGCCATCAGCAACGGGTATTCCTCGACGGGCCTGGCGGGTGAAGAAGGCCGCCAAGAAGAAGTCGACACTTTAAGTTTTCCTTCAATCGCTTGAAGATCTTGCTCGTGCCCACTTGGATAACAATGTTGTCGATATCACCAGGGCTGCAAGCGCAGTGCAGCTCCAGCTGGAATCAAGCACGGCTGCGGTGCCTGCCTCGGCTGCTGCAGCCCCCGAGCCCTCGGCGCCTGGGGGGCCAGTACCCGCAGAGGTGGCCCCTAAAGCAGATGCGGCGCTCCCCGACTTGTCGCCTCCCGAGCCCCGACAAGAGGGAGCCGGACCCGGTGGCGAGGAACAAGTCGTGGCCCCTGGTGCCGCTCCTACCGATGGCACAGGTACGCGCTTACCCGCCCGCGACTGGCTACCGGGGTCTGGGCATAATGTGTTGACCACTTCGTATGCTTGCAGGTGTCCAGCCGCCGCCGTCCGGGGATGCCACCGGGCCCTCGGGGAGTCCCCGTGAGGTGTTGAGGGCCGGGCCAGGGCACCAGAACGTCATCACCACCGACCTGGTGGATGACCTCCTGCTGTCGGCAGAGAACCTGAAGACTTTCAAGAGCACCTTCAAGGAGCTATACGACTTCTCCATGGTAATACTCGGGTAATGTTCCAGATGTGCGCATTGGGAGTTGTTTAGGACTCATTCTCCCCCTTTTGCGCAGCATGTAATCACCAAATCCCAGAAGAAGTTGGAGAAACTCCGTGCGGTCGTGAGTGACGCGCGGGAATTAGCTGCCCTGGACAAGCGCATCTCCGAGGAAATCACAAAGAACTGCTATCTGCAGCGAGAGCTAGATATACTGAAGCAAGAAAGAACTCGAGAGACCTGGCTGCTCAAGAATGACCTGAAGAACCTCGAAGAAGCCAACTCCGAGCTTCAACAACGGCTCAAGGAGCAACAAGCAGAGCACCAGGAGCAGCTCAAGGCAGAGAAGAAGGCGCACCAAGGTAGGCCCGCGCTTCCCTCGAGTACTTTTCCTCAGTAACTCCCTTTAGATGCTGAAGTGCCCTTACCACAGAGCTTAGGAAAATAACGAAATACAAAGAGGAGCTGCTTACTGACGTGAAGAATATGTTGTATCGACGTGCAGATGATGTCGAAAGGCTGCAGAAGGTGATCGGCGACACTGAACGTCAGTTCGTCGACTGCCTTCAGCAAGTCAAAGCGCTGGGCGAGAAGAACGAGCAGCAGCGCCAGGAGCTGGAGGACCTCCGGGGAGCCGCCCAGGAGCTGGTGGACATGGTGGATCCGCCAGAAGAAGGCGAAGCAGGCCCGCGGCCCCTGCTGGAGCGACTCCGCGAGGCCCCGAAGAAAGTGCTGAAGTTCCTATCCGAAGCTCCAGTTGCATGCGTGAGTAATGCCCTCGCCTATGTAAAGTCCTTCGTGCCGAATGCGTAGCTGAGCATCTTTGCACAAGGGATGGCGGCGGACTGCACAGACGAGCGATTCGAAGAGTACTTGCAAGAGGCCCAACCTGTAGCAGAGCAAATTGTACACAATGTACTGCAGGATTAGGGTGTATGAAACAATTAATCATTCTCTTATGTAAATGTTTTACTCGACATCTCTACTTGTTTGCATGTCTTAGCTGAATTGGGATCCAGGCTTACGAGACTCAAGTAGTAAACGCTTCCCTGGGTGCAACGACCCGAAGGGCAGCTAGTACTCGTCTAACAGAATAGCCACAACTCGATCGAGTGGGTCTAAACTTGTTAGGAAAGAATGCGAGCATCGTCGCGGGGTTGCCATGCGTAGGGCTTAAAAATAAGACTGTCCCGAGTGCGGCGACCAGGGTGTAGTCGAAGGTCGCTCCTGCTGTGAGCGTGCTCCGTAAGCTGGAGAAGGCCCGGACGGACGGATCAAGCTTGCAAGGAGCGAGTGCGGGCAGCGCCGTGAGCTTGCCATTCCTTTTGGCAAAAATAAGACTGTTCTGAGTGCAGCCACTCAGGATGTAGTCGATGTAGCTCTTTATGTGAGCCTTTCCGACGTACTAGGTGTAAGCCAGTCGAGCGGATCGACTGTGTTGGAAAAAGTGCGACTGCTGTCGCGTGCGACCATCGAAGGTTGCGGCAGAACTCGATATGCCGAGGAGTTAGCCGGAGCCGAGGGCTCTGTCAAAAACGAAAGTCGAAGGGGGATGATCGTGGCCGTAGCCCCCGCGTCATGCGCGACAAGAAGTCGATATATATATGTTTGCACGTGACACTAGCCATCGTGGAAGTAAGAAAGCATGTACAACCCGAGTCATGTGGCTCATGGCCTCCAAAGTGATTCGGGAAAAGGAGATCTTCTGAGCCCCGGGGGAATTAGCGATCACCGGGCCTCGACTGAGGGGTAGAACTTGCACAGGTTCTGAACGTTCCAGGAGTTCGGGACTTCGCGACCCTCGGGGAATTGTAGTCGATAAGACCCTGGCCTTGTGACCTGCTTGACGACGAACGGGCCCTCCCACCTTGAATTGAGCTTGTGGAGGCCGGACTCGTCCTGAATACGGCGCAAGACCAAATCACCGACGCTGAATGACCGCTCCCTGATGTTGCGATCATGGTATCGCGGGATCCCTTGCAGGTACCGGGCTGACTGAACAAGGGCGGTACAGCGAGCTTCTTCCATAGAATCGAGCTCTAGCTGCCGCGCCTCGTCCACCTCGCCTTCACTGTACATTTCGACCCTTGGAGACTTCCACATGATATCGGCTGGTAGAATAGCTTCAGATCCATACATGAGGAAAAAAGGTGTTTGTCCTGTGGCTTTGGACGGCTGAGTCCGAAGCCCCCAGACGACATGTGGCAACTCATGCACCCATTTGCCTCCCTTCTTGCTGTTTTCATCATAAAGTCTCTTCTTGAGGCCGTCAATGATCAAGCCGTTCGCCCTTTTGACTTGTCCGTTAGCCCTGGGGTGTGCAACCGAGACATATTTAACTTCAATGCAAGCATTCTCGCAGAACTCCCAGAACTGGTTCGCCGTGAAGTTTGACCCCAAGTCCGTGATGATGGAGTTGGGGAAGCCGAAGCGATGCATAATATCTGAGATGAAGTCGACGACCCGGTCTGGCGTGAGCTTGGCTATTGGCTTGTACTCGATCCACTTAGTAAACTTGTCGATAGCCACCAGAACATGAGTGAAGCCGCCTGGTGCCGTCGTGAAGGGCCCGATCATGTCAAGGCTCCAACAGGCAAAAGGCCAGGATGGCGGTATGGTGATGAGGCTATGAGCTGGGACATGCGTCTGTTTGCCGAAGAATTGACAATTTTGGCACCTGCGCACGAGATCCTCCGCGTCGGTCATTGCGGTGGGCCACTAGAAACTGGCTCTGTACGCTTTTCCCACCAGTGTTCTTGAAGCCGCATGGTTGCCGCAGACGCCATCGTGGATCTCCCGCAGTATGCCGTAGCCATCTTCCTTCGTGACGCACTTCATGAGAACCCCTGACCGAGCGCCTCGCCGATAGCTTGCCGTCGACCAGGATGAACCCCTTGCTTCTTCGCAAGATGCGAGCCGCGTCAGCGCTCCTGGCGTCGATTCCCGCTGGTAACCATTGATCGCGTATAAAGTCGATAAAAGCCCCTCGCCAGTCCTCTTCCAGCACCATAACCTCTCGATCGGGTTGTTGGGGACCCGCGTCGATGGCTACCTGCAGAGAAGACTTGATGGATGGCTGTTTGAGCTCCTGGATGAAGACTCCCGGCGGGAGCTGGGCACGCGTGGACCCCAGTTTGGATAGGGTGTCCGCGCCAACATTGTGCTCCCGCAATACATGATGAACCTCCAGGCCAGAGAATTTGCTTTCCAACTTGCGCACTTACTGCACATAAGCATCCATTGTCTCCTTGTTGCAATCCCATTCTTTGTTGACCTGCTGAACAACAAGGAGAGAGTCACCATATACAAGTAGTCGCTTGATCCCTAGTGATATCGCCAAACGAAGCCCGTGAAGCAAGGCTTCATACTCGGCTTCATTGTTGGATACCGCCCACAGGATCTGAAGGACGTATTTCAACTGCTCACCTCGTGGAGAAATAAGCAGAACCCTAGCACCACCACCGTCGAGCTTGAGGGACCCATCAAAATACATGGTCCAGTGCTCTGGCATGTCCACTGGAGTTGGGACTTGGTTCTCCCTCCATTCAGCCATGAAGTCGACTAGAGCCTGTGACTTGATTGCAGTGCGTGGCTTGAAGTCTATTGACAAAGCCCCCAGTTCAACTGCCCACTTGAATATGCGCCCCGTGGCATCTTGATTATGAAGAATATCCGCCAGCGGGAAGTCCGTGATCACAGTGATCATGTACTCGTCGAAGTAATGGCGCAGCTTTCTTGATGTGATTAAGATTGCATACAAAAGCTTTTGAACAGTAGGATACCGTACCTTGGATTCGGAGAGGACCTCACTGACGAAGTAGACAGGCCTCTGCACTCCAAATGCATGGCCTTCTTCGCCTCGCTCGACTACAATAGCACTGCTGACAACATGAGTTGTTGCCGCGATGTAAAGTACTAGATCCTCCCGTGGCAACGGTGCTGTGAGGATTGGAGGTGACTGCAGATGATGTTTCAGGTCCTGCAAGGCCCGCTCAGCCTCCTCCATCCATTGGAACTTATCCTGGTATTTCAGGAGCTTGAAGAAGGGTAGTCCCCTCTCCCCGAGCCGGGAGATGAACCTGTTCAGAGCCGCCATACAACCTGTTAACTTTTGCACATCCTTGATTGTGGCCGGAGCCTCCATATCAGTGATGGCTGTGATCTTCACAGGGTTGGCTTCAATGCCCCGATTGCTGACGATGAACCCGAGCAATTTCCCTGAAAGTACTCCAAAGACGCACTTGGTGGGATTGAGTTTCCAATAAAATCTGCGCAGACTGCTGAATGTTTCCTCCAAATCTACGATCAAGTTATCGGAATCCCTGGTCTTGATGACCACGTCATCCACATAGGCCTCGACATTCCGATGCAGCTGATCCGCGAAACACATCTGGATCGCACGCTGATATGTTGCTCCTGCGTTCTTCAACCCGAAGGACATTGTTTTGTAGGCGTAAGTCCCGTACGGGGTGATGAATGCAATCTTGATTTGGTCCTCCTCCTTGAGCGCAATCTGATGATACCCTGAGTAACAATCAAGAAAACAAAGAAGGACACATCCGGCCGTCGAATCGACGACTTGGTCAATGCGCGGCAGCCCAAAATGATCTTTTGGGCAATGCTTGTTGAGATCGGTGTAGTCGACACACATTCTCCATTCATTGTTCTTTTTCTTTACAAGGATGGGATTCGCTAACCACTCTGGATGGATTACTTCTTTAATGAATCCAGCCGCGAGAAGTTTAGCGATCTCCCGTTTAATGGCCTCACGCTTGTCGTGGGCAAACCTCCGCAAGCGTTGCTTCTTAGGCGTAGCCTTCGGGTGTACATTCAAAGCATGCTCGATCAACTCCCTGGGCACCCCTGGCATATCCGCTGGTTTCCATGCGAATATGTCTCGGTTAGCCCGAAGAAAGCTGATGAGCGCGAGTTCCTATTTGTCACCCAAGCCCGCACCGATGATGGCGGTCTTGGATGAATCTCCCTCCTGGAGCTGGATCGTCTTGAGGGCCACATCATCAGTCGACTGGATGCTCGACTTGTTGGCCTTCTTGGAAGGAATCTCCAGCCCGGTCTGGGAGAGCTGCTGCGCGGCTGCGAATACTTCTCCCGAAGCATCTGGCACGCGAGTAGTCGAAGCGTACTGGATCGCCTCCTGATTGCAGTCGTACGATTTCTTCAAGTCGCCGCGGAGGGTGAGCACTCCACCGAGTCCTGGCATCTTAAGAAGCAGATAGACATAATGCGGTACTGCCATGAACTTGGCAAGTGCCAGTCGACCCAGCATTGCATGGTAAGAAGAGTCAAAAGTAGCCACTTCGAACTTGATGAATTCAGTACGATAATTCTCCCGCGTGCCGAAGGTGACTGGGAGGACCACCGTACCAAGCGGGTGCGCCGCATTACCTGGGACGATGCCGTAGAAGGGGAACTTGCTGGGAACCAGCATATCCTTGAAATCCAGACCCATCTTCTTCAAAGTGCTGATGAAGATGAGATTGAGCCCACTCCCGCCATCGATCAGGACCTTGGTAAGCTTGACCTCCACCACCACAGGATCCAGGACCAAGGGAAACTTACCGGGCTCGGAAAAGCTCGTCCACTGGTCATCACGAGAGAACGAGATAGGGACCTCTGACCAACGGAGTGGCCGTGGTACCGCCGGCTCGATGGACAAAATCTCTCGGAGGAGCAGCTTCTGATCCCGCCTGGAACAGAAATCCTCGCCCCCCCCCCCCGAAGATGACGTTGACCACCTTCGACGCATCCTGAAACTTCGGGTTGCGCCCGTGATCCTCCTGATCATCGTCCTCGGGTTCTTTGTCAGCAGGCTTCTTGTTCTTCTTGCCGCCACCAGAGTTGCTGAACGTCCTCCGAAGGTGGTAGCAGTCGATGGCGGCGTGGTTGGCGCCCGGGTGCCACGGGCACTTCTTCTGCAGGAGCTTCTCGAGCTCCTCCTGAGTTGTCGACTTCTTGCCCCGTGAAGGACGATCAATAGCCGTGATGACATCATCTGGCTTTCATTTTTGGGGTGGCCCGGAAAAGTCCCGCTGGCCTTTATCGCTGCAGTTGTCGTTTGGGCGCCGCAGATTGTTATCGTGGCGCCGCGGGAACCGCTCCCGCATCTTCTCCTCCTGCTCGGATCAATCGTGCATCATATCACGAAGGCCCGCAAATGTTTTTAGCCTGTTCCGCCCGAAGTCTCTGTATATGCTCGGGTCGGTGATGCCGTTATAGAAACAGTCGATGATGACGAGATGTTCGCGATGGTAGCGCGGACGTCGAAGAAGCGGCGCGTGTAGGACCACAGAAGCTCGTTATGTTCTTGCTTGCACTGGGCAAGATCGTGTCAAGTACCTGCACGGGTAATCGCTCCCTGGAAATTGTCGATGAAGACCTTCTTAAGTCGTTCCCAGGAATCGATGGAGTTGCTGCCGAGGCTCTCCAGCCAAGTGAGCGGCGCATGGTCCAAAGCCATCGGGAAGTAGACGACTTTGGTGATATTTGAGCCCCCCGCGACCTCAATGGCCGTGGAGTAGCAGCGAAGCCACTGCTGGGGAGCCTGCTTGCCGTCGTACTTGGTGATGCCGATCGGCTTGAAGCCCTCCGGGTACTTGTATCTGCTGAAACGAGCAGAGAAGGCAGGAAATCGATCGCTACAGTCAGTACCTTCAGCTTCAACTTCTTCGCGGGTCTTGCGCCTGGAGGAGATCACGGTGCGCGCATTGCGACCTTCATTGATGTGCTGGCGCAGGTCCTCCGGAGGAGGTCGTCGACCGTCCTGTTGCAGATGACCTCCTTGCGGTGGCTGTTGCCTCCAGCCATGGGCCTGGCTCCCACGAGCGTTGTCATTGCTGATCTGGTGTTGAGGACGACCGCCAGCCGTTCGACTGCGAGCCTGGCTTCGACTCTCGTCCACGCGCTCTTCCCGGATGATGGACGCCGAACTGTGTTGATCCAGCTGGATCCAGGCCCTCTGCGCGTAGAGGAGTGCTTGACGTACCTCCGGGTCGTGGCTGCGCTCGAGGATAGCCGAGACCCTGGCGATGTTGGCCACCGGAGTCCTGAAACCCCGCTCGCTTGCGACAGCAAACTCAGGGTCGAGCTTGCGATGCATAGATCACCTTCGTTCGTTGGCTCTCCTCCGCCGGATTGCGCGGGCCCTGTTCCTGGCCCTCCGTGCCTCACGATCAGCATCGTTCTTGTTACCGGCGTTGGCCGTGATCTCATCTTCAGAGATCGCTTCAAAGTTGTTGGTGGGAAAGTTCCCACCGCCCTCGACTCCTTCGGCCATTAGCACCTGGCGGGAGGAAAGCTCATGAGAACTTTCGTCGACTAGCTCTGTCGACCCCTCCGCCGCGGTGGCCAATGGCCTGCCCTCTTGAAAAGGCAATGGCTCGAGGTGAGCCACAAGCCGGCTCTCTGCCTCGAGTAGATTGGAGAGCATCATGCCCCTCCAATGCACAACGCGCCCCTTCGGCAAGGAGGTGATCACCAAATCACCGGGACCAGAACAACCCGAAGCCTCCAGACACGCGGTGGCTTTGGGACTTCCGTCCCGGAGTAGCAGGTCCAGACCCTTCTCTAACATGGAGAGGGATCCAGATGCGTTGGCCTCCCAAAGATCAGTGGCCGGTTCGCACAAGCCGGGTTGAGTTCGACCAAGCGAATCCCTAGATTGGAACAAGTCCAAACCAGGGGAAGTTGTCGCGACACCAGAAGAAGTCGAGCTTGGAACAGATTCCATCTCGATCTGTGCCACGGAAGCATAGAGCGACAAGTTGTCGAGCTTGTCGACGAACTTGTCGAGGCCGCTGCGAGGATTCGCAGCGATGGTTTTCGGCGTCATGTTGACGAGGAATCGCCGAAAGTTACCCGCACCATCTGTGATGCAAACCCACGAGCCAAAAACGAACGTCGTGCCCTGAGAGGGATCTGACCTGGCGAAATTGAAAAATGCCATCGAGCTCGCCGGTGGATCTTCGACGCGCTCCCCTACCTGGCGTGCCAGCTGTCGGTGTTTAATCGGCTGCCCACCAAGGGATATACCCAAGATGGTAAATTTTGGGTGAGGGGACGCCGAGATCAGGAACTCGAAGGTGCAAGGAACACAAGACGTTAGACAGGTTCGGGCCGCACGGAGCGTAACACCCTACGTCCTGTATGGTGGTTTGTATTCTCTTTGGTGTAGACTGACCTAATGATCTCCTCTTTTGAGGGGGTCCCTGACCTCCCTTATATATCCGAGAGGTCAGAGTTACAAAGATGCTAACCAACTCCCGTCGAGGGATCACACCAGAACACATCTCGAGTAGATCCTCTCCGTGTTGGTTAGCTCTATCTCCTATTTAAACGGGATAAACAAGAGATAAACAAAATGAATAAGAGATAAGACGGGCTTAATCTCTTAAACTTCGTAACGTGCCCAGCCCGGTGGCCCCGGGTCTGACACCATCCTTCATCTTCCATCACAGGAATATATTAGTTCTTGTGTGTATACTACAGCAGGAGTCAAGATAGAGGATATTCCTGTTGTATGTGAATACCTAGATGTTTTTCCACACGAGTTACCCGGAATGCCTCCGGATAGAGATGTTGAGTTTGTCATAGAGTTACAACCTGGCACGGCCCCCATCTCTAAGAGACCCTATCGTATGCCACCCAATGAACTGGCCGAATTAAAACTTCAACTTCAAGAACTCCTGGATAAGGGGTATATTCGCCCAAGTGCTTCACCTTGGGGATGCCCTGCTCTGTTTGTTAAGAAAAAGGATAACAGTCTCAGACTATGTGTTGACTATCATCCCCTCAATGCGGTTACTATTAAGAATAAGTATCCTCTTCCCCGCATTGATATTTTGTTTGATCAGTTAGCCGGAGCCAAGGTATTCTCCAAAATTGACCTTCGCTCTGGGTATCATCAGATAAAGATTAGGCCAAGCTATATTCCAAAAATAGCTTTCTCCACCAGATATGGACTCTATGAATATCTGGTTATGTCCTTTGGTCTTACCAATGCACCGGCATATTTCATGTATCTCATGAACTCTGTCTTCATGCCAGAACTCGATAAGTTTGTTGTGGTTTTTATTAACAATATTATGATCTACTCCAAAACTCCTGAAGATCATGCCAAACATCTGCATGTTCTTCTTCAACGTTTGCGGGATCACCGTCTGTATGCCAAATTCTCTAAATGTGAATTTTGGCTTGACACCGTCAAATTTTTGGGTCATACCATCTCTAAGGTCGGTATATCTGTTGATCCGAGTAAGGTTCAAGAAGTGATGGATTGGAAACCGCCTACTTCGGTCCATCAGATCCGCAGTTTTCTCGATCTTGCTGGCTATTACCATCGTTTCATCCCAGATTTCTCTCGAATAGCCAAGCCCATGACAGAACTATTGAAAAAGGGAGTTAAATTCTCCTGGAATGAGAATTGTGACGAAGCTTTCCACACCTTAAGAGCACATCTTACCACTGCTCCAGTTTTGGCTCAACCAGACCCATCCAGATCTTTTGATGTTTATTGTGATGCATCAGACACCGGACTGAGATGTGTACTCATGCAGGATAATCGCGTGATTGCATATGCCTCTAGAGCCCTTCGAACACATGAGCAAAATTATCCTACTCATGATCTTGAGCTTGCAGCTGTTATACATGCACTTAAACTTTGGAGATACCATCTTATGGGTACTAAGTGCAATATTTATACGGATCATAAGAGTCTAAAGTACATCTTTACACAAGCAGATTTGAACATGAGGCAGAGACGTTGGTTGGAACTTATAAAGGATTATGAGCTTGAAGTACACTACCATCCAGGCAAAGCCAATGTGGTTGCGGATGCACTTAGCCGCAAGTCACATTGTCATTGTTTATCAGTAGAAGTTTTCAACGACACTCTTTGCTGGGAAATGAGGAAGCTTAATCTAGAAATCGTTCCTCAAGGCAGTTTAAATCATATAGCCGTTGAGCCTATACTCCAGGATAGTATTGTGACGGCACAACAACACGATAAGGGAGTCAAAATGATCAAACAACAATTAGCCCAAGGAGAAGAGAAGTATAAATGTTTCCAAGAGGATTCTAAAGGAGTTCTATGGTTTAAGGGACGTATAGTTGTACCCAAGAACCATCAGCTTCGCAAGCAAATAATGGATGAAGCACATCTATCTAAATTTGCTATGCACCCTGGTAGTATGAAAATGTACCAAGATTTGAAACGGAATTTTTGGTGGACTCGTATGAGAAGAGAAATAGCAAAATACGTTTTTGAGTGTGATGTTTGCCAGAGAGTTAAGGCCAGTCATTTAAGGACTTCTGGTACGCTACAACCTTTGTCTATTCCTTCTTGGAAATGGGAAGATATCAGTATGGATTTTATCGTGGGTTTACCCAACACTTCCCAAAGGCATGATTCTATTTGGGTAATTGTGGATAGATTAACCAAGACCGCTCATTTTCTTCCAGTACATACCACTTACACTGCTAGGAAATATGCGGAAATATATCTAGACCAGATCGTTCGTCTCCATGGGATACCTAAAACGATCATCTCTGATCATGGGGCACAGTTTGTTGCTCATTTCTGGGAGCAATTTCAACACACTCTTGGAACCAAGTTAATCCGAAGCTCTGCATATCATCCGCAAACAGATGGGCAAACAGAAAGAATAAACCAAATCCTAGAAGATATGCTTCGAGCTTGTGTAATCCAACACGACAAGCATTGGGACAAATGCTTAGCCTTAGCAGAATTCTCCTATAATAACAGTTATCAGTCAAGCATCAAAATGGCTCCTTTTGAAGCCTTATATGGTCGTCAATGCAGAACTCCTTTGAATTGGTCTCAGACTGGTGAACGTGAAATCTTTGGACCTGATCTTGTTAATGAAGCAGAAGAAAAGGTAAAGATCATTCGGAACAATCTTAAAGTGGCTCAATCAAGACAAAAGAGCTACGTAGATAAAAGGAGAAAACCAATACAGTTTGAAGTAGGTGATTTTGTATATCTGCGAGTATCTCCTACTCGGAGCGTTCAACGTTTTGGTATCAAAGGCAGACTCGCTCCTCGCTACGTTGGTCCTTTTGAAATCCTTGAAATTTGTGGACCCGTAGCCTATCGAATTCAACTTCCTCCTCAGCTAGCAGCCATTCATAATGTCTTCCATGTATCCCAGCTGAAGAAATGTATTCGTGTTCCTACCGAAATCGTTGATACACAAAGTATCGACATCGAGCCCGATCTTTCCTATAAAGAACTTCCAATCAGAATCTTAGATACCAAGGAAAGAAGTACTAGAAGAGCAACGGTCAAAATGATTAAAATCCAGTGGAATCATCATACAAAAGAAGAAGCTACCTGGGAAACCGAAGACTATCTTCAAAAGAACTTCCCAGACTTTCTCATGAATTCTTAGGTATCTATTCTCTTAGCACCTCATTCCTGTAATCTCGGGACGAGATTCCTTTTAGGGGGGAAGGTTGTGACACCCTAGGTGTCAAATAGAGCAAACTAATAGAAATAATGTTTGGTGTGTGTGAAATTGTGTGAAAATCTAATAAAGTTATGAGAATAAGGGTAATTGTGTAAATTTATGAAAGTACAAGTCCTTTTATGTAACTTAGTTGAAGTATAAAGTAACTTTCCAAAAAGTACCAAGGGTCAAAGTGAAAAAGGTGAATGTCATCATGACCAGCCTTAAATGCTTGCAAATAAGCCCCAAAAGTTCATAAGATTTGCACTACTAGGACAAGATTTATGTAAAGATTAATTTGAGTGCAAAATGGTGAAATAAAACTTTGTACTTTAGGTTTCTAAACTTGAGCCCTAAAGCAAAGTTATAGACTTTGAAAAGTTGTACAACTTCTATTTTGATCTTTTCCTCATTAGGGCTTTGGATCAGTGGGAAATTTCAGTTTACAGTGAAGTCCCTAAGGTTTTTGCTTTTTCCAATGGAGCCCCTCGGAGCCCCTTCTCTCTTCTTCCTCCTCTGGCAGTTCCTCTGCTTCGCCCGCTGCACCTTTGCCGCTGGTGTCAGCGCCGCTTCCCCGGCCAGGTGCTGAGCCTCGGCCGCTCCCCAGCGCCACCTCCAGTTCCTAGCTTCTCCACGCGTCGACCCCAACCTGAGCGCAGCTCTAGCTTTCCCTCCCTGGCCCTCTTGCGCGCGCGCCACGCCATTCCGCGGCTCTGCCGCCACCGCCGTGGCATCGCCTGTGCACGCCCCCTCGCTCTCTCTTTTCTGGTTCCAGAGCAGCACTAGTTCCCTATCTTTCCATTCCATTCTTGTTCCTGCTCTTTACTTGCCTAGGACCCCGAGCACCACCGCCGCCATCTCCTCCAACTCCGGCGCCCTCCTGTTCGCTGTGGAGCCCCCACCTCGAGCCTTCCATTGCCCACCCCAACCCCTAGGAAGCTTCCTCGTACCCCACTGACACTCACCAGCCACTTACCGAGGCCGGACCTCCACCGGAGCTACCTCGCGCGCTTCTGCCGCCATCGAGTTTGTACCTCCGCCCTTCCTCCGCCCAATTCTACTGCTCCAATAGTTTCCCCTCATCCTCCTGTAGCTGTTGAGCCCAAGCTTCGCCCTCCTCCTCGCCGGGAACCTCCTCGCCGACGAGCGCCCCTCCGCCGCCACCTCGGCCATCGTGGGAAAGCCCCCTCCGGTCATCCCCTCCCCTTCCCAAGACCTCTAGCAGGTGCGCCTTGACCTCCTGGTGCTCGCTGACTGCTTCTCCTCCAACCCCTCACCGTCCCCTCGCCGGAATTTGGCCGGCAACCTCACTGCCTTCTTCCTCGACGAGCCAAGGGCATCCTTGTAAAGATTTCAGAAGTTCTAAGGGTGTCCTTGTAAAATTCCAGAGCCCCCCCCCCCAATTCAAAAGCTGTGAACTTCAAAAATTCATAGAAAATTGTAGAAAAATTAGAAAACTGCCAAACTAGTTTTGTTAGAATCCTTGAGTTAAATTCGACTACTTTTGTATATTAAACTTGAGCTATATATGTATATTTTATGTTGTTGATTAAATACTAGAAAATAAGTAATTTATTTGTATCTCATGTTGTAGACATGTGTTATAGCTGAAATTTGGAACTTAGATTGTATGTGCTATGTATAGCTCTGTGTAAAAATCTCGTGTTCTTTACTGCTCATTTACTTAGATTTCGAGTACTTTTGTTATATGATGATGAAATGCTTAAATTTTTAATTAAGGATGTTTCTGTTAGTTTTTGTAATTGAGATTTATAGCATAATTTCCTTTTTGAATGTGTAATCCATGGTAAAAAAATTACAATTAATAGTAGGTCATACCCCGAGTTATGAATTTTTGGTTTGTTTCCAAAGATAATTCTTTTATACTAGCTTTTATTCCTGAAAAATTATGAAAATGTTTTAAGATGTTACTCTAAAGTAGTGTAACATACCCACAAATTTTCAACCCATGATCAGGTGTAAAATAACTAAAATAAATAGAACTTGATTAATAGATCCATATTAAAAAATAACTTAGGGTTTTTCAAGGTGATTAGCTAGTTAATTAAATAAAGGTGTTAAGTGTAATTAGTTTAATAGTTAACCATGCTACTTCTTGTAGTTAGTTAAATGTTTAGAGTTAACCCCCCATCACTTAATGTAACTAAGTAAATTATTTAATACTCGATAAATGACTGCCTAGTAAGGAGGCAACTATGTTGTTTATTAATATGTAATGATGTGTTCCTTGGATTGCAACTTTATCGTGAACTAGAATATCAATTTATGCATTTCCTAAACTGCATCATTTTGATCACATATAGACTCGACGTTTCTCATCGACGGTGACTATCAGATCCTCCCAGAACCCGAAGTGGAAGTCTCTGAAGACGCCGGGAACATCGTTGGAGAATTAACTGAAGCCCCGAACCCGAGTTCGGCAGAATTTATTAATATCTCTAACCACAGCCCCGCCAGTGAAGGCAAGCCCCGGACATAAACACAGTATCTCTAGTGAGATGCATCTATGGTTTCCAGACAACTCCTAAGAACTTAATGCACAATTATATATATATAAAGGTAAATTGCAGTGTAAATAAGATGACCCCGGCTCACGGCCAATGTACTAAATGATGGAAGCCGAGTCCGACTAGTGCTATGCTAATAGGACCGGTAGAAGTCGAGTGATTTCCTGTCACTCGCGTGATATAGGAATTGGTTGCTTACATACTGCAATCACTATAAGGATGACGGACGGGGTTATGTGCAGTATCTTGGAAAGAAATGATACCCCGTCTATGTTGATGAATTTGGTTAAGGTCGCAGTGTGTGGTAGTGGCAGTTAAGCGTTTGAAAGTACTAGCCACATGCCGTGAAATATGGTAAGCGGTAAGCCTAGTAACCAATCGGCCCGGCAAGTGGACTCGTCCCCCACCACTCGACTTTTATTTTATGTTTACACGCACCGACTGTGGGAGTACGTTCTGCAGAGTAGATGAGAATACGGTCATGTAGTCGCGCTACAGACGTATGTCCTGCACATTGGATGTGCGTATGGTCCAACAGTCGCTTGTGGTGGCTTTGTTCCACGACGCGGAATGAGAGGCAAACGGTTGCTTCGGAACAACCTGTTGGTGTTCCAAGCGTGTGAGTTAGGTTTACCTTGCAAGGGTTGAAATTCGATTCAGAATCGTTCGTTTCTCACGAAGTTTGAGACTGCTTAACTCTTTTGCCACATAGAGTAACAAGGGAAACCTTATGAGGAGTAATACTGATGTATGCATTAAAGAGACTCTACTTTGCTTGAGTAGTTATAGGTGCTTACTTAGAATGGTTAAAGGAACTAGAATCTGAAAGCTAAAAATGAAAATAAGGACATACTCTTTGTTGCTTTTCAGCTGAAATAAAACCCAAAACCCTGGTAAAGCCTTCATGGTCTAGTTATGGGCTAAGTACACCCTAATTCCAGGTAAGCCTTGCTGAGTATTAGAGTACTCAGCCTTGCTATATGTTTTTGTTTCAGGTAATGTCTCTGAAGAACCTACTTACCCCATGCCTTGGCCTCATGCTTTGCCTGATGGTTTGTCCGTGGAGTGGGATCCGTCCCCGGCCAACCCCGATCATAACGAGTGATGTTATGCCATGGCTTAGCATGACGTCTTTACTGGCGATGTGTATAGTTATCATACTTTGAATTCCGCTGCTCGAACTTGAACTTTAAAACTGGTTTGTAATAATGACTCTTAGTTTGGAACCTTTGCTATTTCTGCAAACTTTGTAATAACTTTACTAAGTGTGGAACTTTGTACTACTTTTAGAAACCCTTGTAAAGTAATTTCCCTGTGATGTAAAATATGATGGTGACTGTATCTCTAGACTCACCTTCGTGTGAGGTAACCTTATTTGATCCTGTATCGGTTGTTTATCGGGACGCTACCCGATAGACCAAGGGATTGTACCGTTTGAAGTACGTTGGAGCCCTCTGGAGTGGACTCGCGTGCTTGAGCCGGTATAATTCAGGTTGGTTCTGCCACAGCCGGCGTGATGTTCTGGACTGCGCGTGCGCGGGAGGAGGAAGAAGAGTGGATCAGGAAGGGGCAATGAGATGCGGCAGTGCAGGTGGAGCACGAAATTGGAGAGGAGAAGCGGCGGAGACGGCTGACGGCGGTGGACAGAGGAGCTCTGGCGAAGTAGTCGAGCGGGGAGAAGAATAGGAATGCGGTGCGCGTGAGGTGATAGAAGAAAGGAGAAGTTTACTGGGCGCGTTCCCAAGCTAAAAAGAGGCACACGGGCGGGCAGCAAGCAGCTGCTGGTGGTCGACGGCACGCGAGGCAGCTCAGGCGGGCAGCGGCGCGACGCGTCTGCGCGAGGAGGAGCCAGCGGGGTCGATTGAGCGGCGGGCGGGCGAGCTGGGGAACAGGTGGCGTAGGAAGAGCGGTGAAGGGGCAGCTAGTGGCCGGGGAAAACGCTGGCGATGGGCGGTGGGCGGCGCTGCAGAGAACAAAGAGGGAAAGCAGGAGGAAGAAGATGAGGACCTGTTCATAAATTTTGCAAAAGTTCAAGGAGTTCACTATAAAGTAAAATTTTCTTCCCAAACTATAGCTCTAATGAAAATTTGCCCAAAATTAAATGTGTAGAGTTTAAAAAGAACTACAACTTTGCCTTAAGGGTCAACTTCAAAAAAGTTAGGGTTTTGAAACTATTCCAAAATCTGATAAGCTATCAAATTTCACATAAAACCTATTTAAAATTCACATTCCAAATAAAACCTTATGATAATTCTACTTCTTACAGTGGTTTAAAAGTAAATACTTGCCTTTATAAAACTAACCTTCATACAATTTGAAATTACCCTGCCTTCAAACACATTTAGCAAAATAACCCTAATTTTTCCATAATTACAAAAACTCCCTTTAACTTGCATTTAGGTTTTAAACACATTCAGAAAAACAAACACAACTTTACACTAATCTAGTGTGTCTTGCTCCCAAATACCTAAAATGTCACATTCAACCCTTTAAGGATTTCTATGTTGGCTTGCTCGGCTTGCCCATTGCTGCATGGATGTGTGACAGAACCGAAGCATAGCCTGATGTTCATGTCCTCGCAGTAATCCCCAAAGTGGTTGCTTGTGAACTGGGTCCCGTTGTCAGTGATGATCCAATTTGGAACCCCAAACCGGACCACCATGTCCATGATGAACTTGAGCACAGAACCTTTGTTGTCCTTGATGACTGGGGTTACCTGCGGCCACTTTGTGAACCTGTCGATCGCCACGTACAACGATTCGTATCCTCCGACTGCCTTGGAAAAAGGTCCCAAGATGTCGAGCCCCCAGACCGTGAATGGCCATGATAGGGGATGGTGTTGAGCACCTGTGCTGGCTGGTGAATCTGCTTTGCGTTGAATTGAGCGCCATTTTAGCTGTGTCCTTGAGGGCAGTCGGCCAGTAAAAGCCTTGCCGGTAGGCCTTCCCGACCATCATGCGGGAGGATGAGTGACTACCGCACTCACCTTCGTAGATGTTGGCGAGCAGCTCCCCGCCTTCCTCCCGAGAGATGCACCAAAGAAGGATTGCGTGTGTGCCATGCCAATATAGATCCCCATCTACCATGGCATAGCACTTGGACTATCGTGCGATCCATTCCGTGGCCATATCATCCTCGGGAAGGATATTTTCTTTTAGGAAGCCATGAATGTCGTCCATCCGTGAATGACCGCACAGTGTTTGTGGTGGGTGGCATGGCCTAGTTTCCCCCACTCGGAGGTGGGGTTCCCCGTTCGACATGGTCGGTGGCCGTGACGGTAGGTTGGTAGAGCTTTTCTTCGAACACCCTAGGGGGTAATGGAGCTCGTGAGGATGCAAGCAGGACAGCTTGTCGGCCTCAGTGTTCTCCTTGCGGGGAATGTGTCACAGCTCTAGTCCATAGAAATGCCGCTCCATGCGTCGTACTTCGGCCACATAGGTGGCCATTTATGGATCGGCGCATTGGTATTCCTTGGAGACCTGGTTGATCATGAGCTGGGTCCCCCTTCACCAGGAGGTAGCGAACTCCTAGCCCGGCTGCGGCTCATAGCCCAGCCATGAGGCCCTCGTATTCTGCCATGTTTGTGACAGTTCGTGTATTTGTAATGCTAAGCAGATATTTTGTTAGTGTGAAATATATGTTTGTTAAGTGTAAAGCTTGTGTATGTTTATGTGAAACTTTTGAAAATTTAAAGTGTAAATAAAAAGGGTATTTTTGTAATTACAGAAAAACCTAGGGTTGTTTTTGCAAAATGTACTTGGATTAGGGTAATTTTAAAATAAGTGAAATATGTTTTTCTTACTTTATGTCTTGTAAAAAAATATATACATTTATTTATCCAAAAGTTTCATTTGAAATGCATGTGTTGATTTGTGTGAAAATTTTAGGTAAAGTGGTAAAAATAAGGGTATTTATGTGATTTTATAAAAGTACAAGTCCTTTTATGCAAATGTATGATTTACAAAAGTAACTTTTAAAATTACTCAGGACTAAAGTGTAAAAGTGCAAGTCACCATAACATATCTATCCAACCATTATGACGAGTCTATCCCGTCATTATGACGTGTCATAAATGCTTGCATTTAAGTCCTGAAATTTTATGAATTACATTTCTACGACAAAAGCAATTCAAATCCGACTTTTGTTCAAAGATTCACGTGTAAAAATATAAGTTTTGAGTTTTTGAACTTGAGCCCTAAATCAATGTTGTAGAGCTTGAAAAACTCTCCAACTTTCGTTTTGGGCATTTCTTCATTAGGGTTTTAAATCAACGGGAAATTTTGGTCTTATAAATAGGTCCCTGCAGTTTTCAGAAATTACGCATAGGCCCTTGGGGAAAACCAATCCCCTTTCTCCTCTGTTTCCTTATCTCTGGCGCCCTTATCTCCTTCCCCACGACAGCAGCTCTGTTCAATTTCCTTTTCCCCTCCCCTCCCTCTCCTCAGCACAAGCAGGCAGCAACCGGCGGCAGTGGATAAGCAGCGGCGCAGGGGGCAGCGGGCCTAGGCGCGCGCGGCTGGCGCTGGGCGGCAGCGCTGGGCGGCCAGAGCGCAAGCGAGCGGGCGTTGGGAGCGTCACGCGCGCGGGAGCTGGAGGCGAGCGCGGGGCCGGCGCCCGGTGGCTCGGTGCAGGTGCTGGGCGAGCGGCCGGCAGCAGGCGGCTGCAGCTCGCGGGCGGAGGGAGCTGGCGGGCCCAAGGCAGAGCAGTATGCGCGGCGCCTGGTCGGGGCAGAGGCGCGCGCGGCAGGCGGGCCCGGCCCGAGCGGCGGCCGCAAGAGCTGAGCGTGCGAGGGCGGCTCGGCTGGGCCCAGGCGCGAGGCTGAGCGCGGCGCGCAGGACGGCGCGGGCTGGTGGGCCAGGTGGGGCGCGCGCAGGCGCCAGGCGCACAGGAGCAAGCGGCCGTGCGGGGCGCTAGCGAGGACTGACCGTGGAAGCCGGCGTGCAGGCGCGGACAGGCCCGGGACGGCGCGGCGCTGTGCGCGGACGCGGAGAGCGTGGAGCGGGGAGTGCTCAGGCGGGCCGGGCGCGTGCAGCTGGTGGGCGGAGCGCACTGACGGGCGCGTGACGGTGTGGCTGGCGTTGGTGACCCGAACAGCTGGAGCGGCGGCGAGCAGTGGGTCACAGCGCGGCGGATCCAGGTGACGTAGCGACGCGTGCGTGAGCTGGGCGGCCCGGCGTGGGAGCGCGGTGGCGCCAAAGCGAGGCGGCCGTGGGTGCGCGCGGCTTGGAAGGAGCACTGGCGGAGCAGAACGCGCGAACGGCTCAAGCGTGAGTTGATGCGACGTGACGTAGGCGAGTTGGCGTCAGTCGAGCACGGGAGCTGGAGCGGCATGGTTCAGGCGGTGCAGGAGCTCGCGTGCTGGAGAGCCGGTGTAGGCGCTGGAGCGGCAGGAACGTGGGCGGCACCGAGCGAGTGGCGCGAGCGTGCGCGCGGCGACGTGCGGGAGTTGGCGGTGTGGGCAGCTGTTGAGCGACCGGAGCAGAGCAGGCCTATGGGCATGAGCAGGTGATGCTGGAGTACGACATGCCGAGCAACGGCACGCGCAGGAGGAGTTACGGTGGAGGGTTTCTGCGCGAGATGTGGGAACACGGTGACATCGGCCCTAGCTACGCCACGGAAATCTCTGATGACGCAAGAGTGGCCGTGTCGAGGACGCGAGCTCGCTCGCTCGCGAGATGCGCGAGGGGCGGCGAGCCATAAGAAAGGATGGCGAAGCAAAGGCGACGGTTATAGCGCGGCGAATTCGGAAGGAGTAGCCGTACAGCGGCCAGGTGATCAGGGCAGAAGTAACGCGGCGCGGGTTCGACGCGCAGCGTATGACCGGCGGCGGTGGTAGACTGGTTCTGAGGGCGTCACAGCGGATGGAGAGGACGGCGGAGTTACAGAACCCGGAGGTCTGAGCGAAGTTGAACCAGCGCGTTCGCGAGTGCGAGCGGAAGCGTTCTACCGGTGGCCGACTCAGCTCGTGAGCAGGAAAACCCCCCTAGGGTTCGCGAAGAAGTCAGTATAGCGAACCCATTCAGCTCCATCATCTCATCCCATAAGTCCACGATGTCTAGCAACTCCTATTCCTCATCGATCGCCGAGCTGGACCACAAGGCACCACGGGGACTACTCCTTCGACCATCTTCCACCCACGACAACCCTTCCCGGCAAGCTTCTTCGTCAACCACGGGATCTCGTCATCGTCGAGCTTTTCTCTTCGCCGATCCTGTTCGCCACGGAAATCCACTTTTTACCCATTCTTCCTCCACATCCAAAACTACCCCAAGGTTTGCCCCGTTTCTCTGAATCTCCTTAATGCCGGCGATTCCTTTGCCAGAATATCGTCGTTAACTTCCTGTTATCTATTTTTTCCGGACCAGGGACTTGATTGCTATGTTTTAGAAAGTTCTAGGGTGTTCTTTGTAAAATTTCCAAAGCTTTCTGTATTTCAAATCGATGAACTTCTATATTTCATAGATTTTCGTAGGAAGTTCATAAGAATATAAAATCAATTTTGTTTGAAACCCTAAGTCAAACTCTACAAGTTTTATGTTATGATCTTGAGTTGAGATCTTTGATGTGTGGTCTAGGTCAAATGTTAGGGAATGAATGTTTTATTGTGCTTTATAGTGTATGCTTGTATTATAGCTAAAGCGTAAGCTATAGAAGTTATGTCATAAGTAGAGATATGCAATATCTAGTTAATCCTTTCCCACGAAGTGCTCATATCCTTACCGTTAAGACGTTATCCTTGTTTTGATTGCCATTACCTTAAGATTCTTGCTATCGGCCGATCCAAGCCGATTCTAGTCGTTTTCCATATCGGTCACATAGAGCCGATCAATCCTTAGTTTTCCCCTCCATATCCACACACCTCTATCAGCCGATTTATCGACTGAGAGATCAGCTATCTATATCTATCGGTCATGTATCCTCAACCACACTCCCATCGGCGGTACGTCACTCAATTGTTGTGCTGACGTAATCGAACCGATGCAACCACCCCTAGTTATCTAAGATAACACTTAAGCACATCTCAGTTAAGACACAACTGCTTTAGGAATCATCCCTCTGCTGAAGTGATCGATGCTTTCATCGATCATCTAGGAACCTGATGCACTCATCAATCAGCTAAACCCTCGCTGTTTCCAATCAGCTCTGTTGTAACCCTCAACAAGTAGCTGATCTTAATTGGTTGTCCTCTTAAAACTCTATCTAAGTTTAGTTCTGATCTTTCTGATTGATATGTGACTAGTATGTTGTATGAATGCTGGTTTGCAATTGAATTGTGAAGTAAGGTAGTTTTATGTACACACTTTGAATGAAATGTTGCATTGCATGTAGATACGATTACTTCGGCAACGGTACCTACGAGATCTCTCCGGAGTCTGCAGAGGATGTTCCCAAAGACCGAGTGAATGTCATCAAGGGATTGTCTGAAGCCCCGAACCAAAGTTCGGAAGATCTTAACTTTACTGACTTCAGCCCCACCAGTAAAGGCAAGCCCCGGACATATCCCACTACTTTATTTACACTGCAATCTATGTCTATCTATATTACATCTTGCATTAAGTCTAGGAATTGAAGTGAAACCCTAGATGCATGAATCCTAGGAATCCAATGTAATGTTCCCGAGTCCTTATCGGATAGTTGCTCCGCTAATAGGACCGGTAGAAGTCGAGTGATTTCCTGTCACTCGCGCGATATAGGAGTTGCATGTTTACTATTCTGCAACCACTATAAGGATGACGGACAGGGTCATGTGTTGTATCATGACCTAAAAGTTTACCCTGTCTGTTTTGATAAAAGCTTTAAGGTCGAAATGTGTGGTAGTGGTGGCTAAGTTTTTGAAAGTACTAGCCACATGCCGCGAAATATGGTAAGCGGTAAGCCTAGTAACCAATCGGCCCGGCAAGTGGACATACCTCCCACCACTCGATTTTATGTTATGTTCACACGCACCGACGTGTGGGAGTACGTTCTGCAAGGCAGACAGGAATACGGGTTTTGTAGTCGCGCTACAGACGTATGTCCTGCACACATTGGGTGTGCGTACGGTCCTACAGTCGCTTGTGGTGGACCTGATCCACGACCCGGAATGAAAGGCAAACGGTTGCTTCGGAACGATCGTTGGATCTTCCAAGCGTGTGTGTTAGGTTTACCTTGCAAGGTTAAATTCGATTCGAATCGTCCGCCTCTCACGATGCATGAGACTGCTTATCCCTTCTGCCACATTGAGTAAAAAGTATAACTGTTGATGAGATAATCTTGGTGAATGATAATATCTATCATGCTTGTTTAGTATAGGTGCTAACCTAGAATGGCAAATCAAACTAGAATCTGAAAGCTAAAACTTGAAAAGAAGTTATATTCTTAGTTGCTTTTCAGCTAAAATTAAACCCGGAACCATTACAAGCTTTCATGAGTCTAGTTATGGGCTAAAGTATACCCAATCCCGGGTAAGCCTTGCTGAGTATTAGTATACTCAGCCTTGCTAGTTATATGTTTTGCAGGTAATGTTCTGGAAAACCCTACTCTTCCCTGCCTTGGCCCTGTGCTCTTCCAGACAGTTGGTCCGTGGAATGGAATCCGTCCTCGGCCAACATTGGTGATACCGAGTGATGTAGTGCCTGGGCTTAGCATGACATCCGTCTTGTCGACGTGCTATAGATCATCGCATATGTTTTCCGCTGCTAAAAGTCTTAGCTTAAATAGTTTGTATTGTTTTCTCTAAGTTTGAAACTTTGTACTACTTTTATAAACTCTTGTAATGTAATTCCCTATTATGTAAATTGTGGTGGTTATTGTATCTCTGGACTCACCTTCGTGTGAGGTAACCTTATTGATCCTGTGTATCGGTGGTTTATCGGGACGTTACCCGACAGGCCAAGGGATTATACCGTTTGAAGCACGTTGGAGCCCTCGGGGTGGACTCACGTACTTGATCCGGTATAATTCAGGTTGGTTCTGCCACAATGTTGTTCATGGCCGGGAAGTCAAGCTGAACGGCGTACTTGAGGATCTGTCCGTCTGGAGGAGGTCAGGACCACTCTAGCTCCAGCCCTGTGGAGGGTGAGCGACCAGTCAAAGTTCATATGCCAGTACTTCAAGGTCCATGGCTTGTCGTGTCAACCGCCGGGTACGCGGTTTCTTCCGGTCGCTCAATGTCGGGGATCGGGGTCCATTCAGCCATGAAGTCAGCAAGGGCTTGACTCTTGATCGCATACCGGGGCATGAATTGCAGACTAAACTCGGCCAGTTTGATTTCCCACTTCACCATGCACCCATCCCCTCCTGGTTTCTGAGGACGTGGCCGAGGGGGTATTAGGTAACCACAATGACCTGATGCGCTTGGAAATAATGCTGCAGCTTTCAGGAGACCATGAGGATGGAGTACAACATCATCTGTGCCTGCGGGTAATGCTCCTTTGCATCTCGAAGTACCTCGCTCACAAAGTACACCGGGTGCTGCACACGTCGAGGTCACCTTAAGGGCCTGTCCGGGATGATCCCACGGTCCGAGTGTAGCACCCTAATGTAAAATTCTGAGATTTATAATAAATTTAAATTGGCTCTAGTAATTTTCTAATGATTTATTTTGCCTAGCTTGCATTTAATTTAATTAAATTCCACAAAGAATTAAAATTTATTTTAGTTCAACATGTTTGTGCATTCATGCTGGTGCATAAGTTTTATTGGAGTGAGTGCATAGGAGTTTGAATTCAAAGAGATTTGAGTTGGTTTGAAAAAGAAAAAGGGAAGGAAATAGGAAAGCAACCCTAGCTGCACTGCAGCCCGGCCTGCTCCTCTCTTCCCCCTTGGGCCGGTCCTTTCCTCGCGCAGGCCCATTCTCTCTTTCTCTCTTTCTTTTCCTGCTCGGCCCAATTTCCCGCACCCCCACCCCAGCCCAGCACATGCCCTCTCTCTCTGACCTCTTGACCCCACCTGTCGGCACCCGTATTCCTCCTCCTTTCCTTCTTCCGCGACGCGCCCAAGTCCCCGAGATCTCCGGCGAGCCCTCGCGCTGGGCCCGCACGCCGAGGACGCCCCGCTGCCCTACAAATAGGATCCCCAACTCCCTGGGACCCTAACCCTAAAACCTACGGCTGCCACCCGAACCCTAGCGCCAGCGCCCCCTCGCCCCGCCGCGCAGCGCTCCCTGCCCCACCGTGGACCTGCCGCTCCGCTGCTCCCCAGCCCCGGCCAACCCCCGCATCAGCTTCGCCCCACCGCCAGGAAGCTCCCCAAGCTCTTCCCCCGCGACCCCAACCCGTGTAGCGCCGGGATTTTGCCGAGGACTGCCGCCGGTGAGTTTGCTCCGCCACCTTGATTCCTTGCCGCCGGCGTGTTTCCGTCCTCCTTAACCCCCGTAGTACCTTCACAGCACCACTCCGTGCCGATCCGTGAAGCCCACGAGCCGGAGAAGCCCTGCAGCAGCCCTCCCCGCGAGCGCCGCCCCGTCGCCGCCGCCGGTCAACGTCGCCAACACCCCTGCACGGCCATCCAGCCCGGACCAAGCCCACGGTGAGCTTCAGCACGTCCCCCTGGTCCTTTTGCGCTAGATGTCGTAGACTTTGGCCCATTCCTAAGGCCAGAACGCCGCACGCCGGCGCGCGCTGCCGCACAGACCCACCTCCACTGTCGTAACCGCGTCCCCGAGCACCCCCGAGGCCCGCAAGTGTACCAGGTGCATCACACGTGTCACGCTGATCACGACAGACCCAAGCCCCGCCCGATTTGACCACCGGAGCTCCGGAATTGGCGAAGTTCGGCGAGCCCGAGCCGTGCGCCGCCGCGGGAACTCGTCTCCTGTGACTGGTGCCGCCACCCCGCGCACCCAAACCCCATGAGCCATCTGATCCCGAGCCAACGCCCACGATTAGATCGCAGTTCGTTTAGATCTGAGCCGCAGGATCATGATCCAACGGATCAGATCCGCGCGTACCGGTTCGTACTCGTTTTTAATCCAAGCCGTAGATCCAGATCTGACGGCCTAGATTAGAAGGTACCCCTTCGGCCTGGCAGCTTTGCTAAAGAGACCCTGAGTTTCTTTGGAATCAACCCGCAGTCCACCCCCGTTCAAAATAATTTGCAGGTTAGTCCTATTTTTATCGTTTAAGCCCCTGAGCTCTTTAGAAATGGAACCCGCCATCTAGCCCGGTAGTTTTTGCATGTTAGACCCTGCGTCTATAGGTTAATTGTGTATAAGTCCCTAGTTTTCTCGCAGAACCCCCTAGAACTTCGGTTTTTCTCGCAATTAAGCCCCTAGACCTTGTTTTAGCCCTAGTTTTCGCGTCTTAGCCCCGTTTTAGGTGGTTTTTGCGCTCACACGATCGTTGTAACGCGTAGAATAGTTTTGTGTGCTGTTTTATTGTATTTTTGTACTGTTTCTTATCTTTTGCCCTTATTTGCATGTATGTGCCTGTGTGGACCATGCTTGGACGTTACGATCTTGAGTAGACGTTGAGCCACCGGAGGAGTACCAGGAGCCACCTTCTTCAGACGCGTTGGAGCAGCAGTCAGGAGAGTTTAAGGAAGGCAAGTATAACATGAACATCCTATCACTTTTAAATACAATGTCATACTGTATTTTAATATTGTATGCCTATAAGGATTTACTAGCCACTTTTATCCTTTATATAAATACCTTGGGTTGCATTTTGGTTAGTTGTGCTAGTTGCTGCGCTCTCACAAATTATGGTTCTTTTTAATTAAATTTGATTAATGTTATATGCAACTTGATTCTGAGAGTGGCCCTCTGTGCTGTGTGCTTGAGCGGCTCACGTCTCGTTAAAATATATTTTATTAGAAATATGGTTTAGGGGGCCAGCACGGTGCTTAGTGCTTGGTTGGCCACTCTCCCTAAGGACCGGTTCATAGAGCGACAACCTGGGACAACCGCGCAACCACAAGACTGGAATGGGACAGTCTTGACTTACTAATTAGGGCATTTTGGTTTGGGAGTAACTTACCTGCGGGGCAAGAGGGGTGGTAAGCTTCAATGGTCCCTGCTCCTCCGGCTTGGTCTGTGCTGTGTGCTTGTACCCCCGTGAGGTGGGCCCCATCATCACCGATCCAGAAACCTTAGCGGTTGCACCTTACTTACGTGGTCCTTTATAATGGTCTCGTAGTGCGCTTGCTAGTCATCTCACCTAAGGAAGTGTGATGAACAACTAGCGTAGCTCACGACTTGTGGGTAAAGATGTGCAACCTGTGGCAGAACCAACCTGAATTATATCGGCTCAAGTACGTGAGTCCACTCCCGAGGGCTCCGACGTACTTCAATCGGTATAATCCCTTGGCCTGTCGGGTAACGTCCCGATAAACCACCGATACGCAGGATCAAATAAGGTTACCTCACACGAAGGTGAGTCCAGAGATACAATCACCATCACATTTTACATTACAGAGAATTACATTACAAGAGTTTCCAAAAGAAGTATGAAGTTTCAAATCTAGAGAAAAGATTACCAACTATTAAAGCTATGGTTTTTGGCAGCGGAAAACATACGCGACGATTACAACACGTCGTCAAGGCGGATGTCATGCTAAGCCCGGGCACGACATCACTCGAGATCATCAGTATTGGCCGAGGACGGATCCCTTTCCACGGACCAATCTTCTGGAAGAGCATAGGGCCAAGACAGGGAAGAGTAGGATCTTCAAGGGCTTTACCTGAAAAACATAAAACTAGCAAGGCTGAGTATACTAATACTCAGCAAGGCTTACCCGGGATTGGGTATACTTTAGCCCATAACTAGACTCATGAAGGCATTGTAAAGGCTCTGGGTTTATTTTAGCGGAAAAGCAACTAAGAGTATAATTTACTTTCAAGTTTTAGCTTTCAGATTCTAGTTTGATTAGCCATTCTAGGTTAGCACCTATACTAAACAAGCATGATAGATATTATCATCCGTCAAGATTATCTCATCATCAATTACACTTTTTACTCAATGTGGCAGAAGGGATAAGCAGTCTCAATCCTCGTGAGAGGCGGACGATTCGAATCGAATTTAACCTTGCAAGGTAAACCTAACACACACGCTTGGAAGATCTAACGATCGTTCCGAAGCAACCGTTTGCCTTTCATTCCGGGTCGTGGATCAGGTCCACCACAAGCGACTGCAGGACCGTACGCACACCCAATGTGTACAGGACATACGTCTGTAGCGCGACTACAAAAACCGTATTCCTGTCTGCCTTGCAGAACGTACTCCCGCACGTCGGTGCGTGTATACATAACATAAAATCGAGTGGTGGGAGGTATGTCCACTTGCCGGGCCGATTGGTTACTAGGCTTACCGCTTACCATATTTCGCGGCATGTGGCTAGTACTTTCAAAAACTTAGCCACCACTACCACACATTTCGACCTTAAAACTTTTATCAAAACAGACAGGGTAAACTTCCAGGTCACGATACAATACATGACCCTGTCCGTCATCCTTATAGTGGTTGCAGAAATGTAAACATGCAACTCCTATGTCGCGCGAGTGACAGGAAATCACTCGACTTCTACCGGTCCTATTAGCGGAGCAACTATCCGATAAGGACTCGGAAGCATTACATTGGATTCCTAGGATTCATGCATCTAGGGTTTCACTTCAACTCCTAGACTTAATGCAAGATATAATATAGATAAGCATAGATTGCAGTGTAATTAAAGTAATGGGATATGTCCGGGGCTTGCCTTTACTGGTGGGTCTGAAGTCAGTAAGTCAACATCTTCCGAACTTTAGTTCGGGGCTTCAGTTAATCCCTTGGTGACGTTCACTTGATCTTCAGGAACATCCTCCGTAGACTTCTGGGAGATTTCGCAGGTACCGTTGCTGAAAGTAGTTGTATCTACATGTAATGCAACATTACATTCGAATGTGCACACAAAACTATTTTACTTCACAACAAAGTTGCAATTCAACATTCATTTAACAAGCTACTCACATAACAATCAAAAGAGATCTGAAACTAAACTTAGGTGAAGCTTTAGGGAGATAATTAATCAAATCAGCTACATGTTGAGGGTTACAACAGAGTCGATTGGAAACAACGGAGGTTTAGCTGATGGAAAGATACATCGGGTTTCTAGACGATTGATGAAAACATTGATTACTTCAGTAGAGGGATGATTCCTAAAGCAGTCGTGTCTTAACTGAGATGTGCTTAAGGGTTATTCTAGATAACTAAGTGTGGTTGCATCGGCTCGACTACGTCAGCACAACTATTGAGTGACGTATAGCCGAATGGAGTGTGGTTAAGGGTATGTGACTGATAAGTATAAAGCCGACCTCTCAGTCGATAAATCGACTGATAGAAGTGTGTGGATAAGAAGATGGGAAAACTAAGGATCGATTGGCCGTGTGTGACCGATATGGGAAAAGTAACCAAGATCGGCTTGGGTCGGCCGATGGCAAGAACCCTAAGATCGTGTGTACACCTCATATTGATCGGCTATGTGATAGCCGATGTAGGACGGAATAACAGAATGTTACCGGCAGTAGCCGATACTAGAAAGAATACTATAGTTCCAGCTAACCAGCCGATGGTAGAAACATTTCATAAGAAATGCATCGGCTGATAGTTGTTACGCAGAAATATCATAGACTTTAAGAAAACAGATGTTAAGTGGCTGGGTTGATAACCTGCCACTGAAGTATAGCTGTCGAAACATATTAGCTAAGCAATAGATGTACACGAACTGACAAGAATATGTATACAGCAAGGAACTTAAGGAAACAGCAATCAAGACGAGGATAACGTCTTGACGGTAGAGATATGAGCGTTTGTGTGATGTATTAACTAATTACCACACTTTTCCACTTGAAACATACGTCCTATGATTTATCTTTCAGCTAAAACACATGCATACAATATAGGGTACAAACAAAGCATTCATTCCCTAACATTTAACCTAGACCACAGATCAAGACTTTCAATTCAAGGGCATAACACAAACTTGTAAATGTTCACTGATTTGAAACAAAGAAAGTTTTGAAAATTTTACAAAGGACACCCTAGAACTTTCTAAAACATAACAATCAAGTCCCTGGTCCGGGAAAACAGATAACAGAAAGTTAACGACGATATCTCGACAAAGGAATCGCCGGCATTAGAAAGATTTAGTGGATTAGGGCAAACCTTGGGGTAGACTTAGTCGTGGAGAAGAATACGCGGAAAGTAAATTCCCGCGGTGAATAGGATTGGCGACGATAAGATGAGCTCGACGATGACGAGATCCTGAGGATGACGAAGAAGTTTGTCGGGGATGGTTGCCGTGGGTGGAAGATGGCCTGTTGTCTTGTACACGCACGCGCTTGCTGAATCGAGTCGAGCCGGTCACCGGTAGAGCACTCTCGCTCGTATCCGTGGACGTGCTAGTCCAAATCCGTCCGGACCTTCGCTTTCGCCTCGCCACGCCACACTCACCCTCTTTGCCTCGACTTCCACACGGATGAAGGGAACTCGCCGTGCGTGGCTCCTCCGAGCTCATTGCATCCGGTCGCCACCTCCGCGTTGCCGCCTTTCCTTTCGGCTCGCCGCTCCTCGTGCATCTCATGAGCGAACGAGCTCGCATCCTTCCTTTCAATTCGTCGGTCTTCGTCGGGCATGCTCCATTGATGGCGGTGCCCCCAAACTGGCGACCGCCTCCTTCCTGCACCATCACCGACAGCCTCGTCGACACTTCCGCATACGTGTGCCTGCGCGTTCCCGCACCGCGAACTCCGCGCTCAAGTTCGCGCAGACCGTTCCACAACGCGCCGCCGGTCTCGCACCCGCACACGCACGCCTGCACGTCGTCGTCCTGCTCGGCCTCCACTCCACCTGCGCGCGCTCGTTCGCGCCACTGCCGTATCCTCACCGGCTCCCTGCGTCTGCGCTCACCGGCTCAGTTCACGCCGCTCGCTCGGGCCGCTCCTGCTCTGCCGCGCTGACGCCCGCAGCTGCGCGCGTCCGCCTGCCTGGGACCCGCCAGCCCGCGCGTCTCCGGTCCCCACGCTAGCACCGAGCTGCCGCCCGACCTGCGCCAGGAGCCGCCGCCAGCCCGCCTCCAGCCGTGCGCCTGCGCCCTGCCGCAGCTCGCGCGCGCGCTCATCCGCGCGCCACCGGTTCCCGCGGCCCGCGCTACCGAGCCGCCGCGCAGCCGCGCCGCGCCGCTCGCTCCCCCCTGCGCCCTGCGCGCGCTCCGCCTGAGTCTCGCCTCCAGCCGCGCGCCTGAGCCGCTGCTGGGCCCCCGCGCCTACCGCGGCCCGCGCCGCCCACGGCCGCCGCTTGCCCGCGCCTGGGCCGCGCCACCGCCTGCCCCGCGAGCCGAGCCGCCCGCTGCGGCCTCTGCCCCAGCGCGCCTCCACCCGCGCTTCCAGCTCCCATGCCCGAGCCGCTCGGGCCCCTGGCTGCCGGATCCCCAATGCCTGTGAGTGGAAGAGGAAGCTAACAGGAAGAAGAACAGAGAGAGGAAGAGGAAGAAAAGAAATGTTTTGGTGCCGCTGCCTGCTTGCTGAGGAGAGGGAGGGGAGGGGAAAAGGAAATTTGGCAGAGCTACCGCCGGTGGGAAACAAAAAGAAAGGAGGTGTCAGGATAAGAAACAGAGGAGAAGGGTAAACAGATTTCCCCAAGGACCTATGCGTAAATACAGAAAACTGCAAGGGCATGAGCGTAAAACAAAATTTCCCGTTGATTTAAAACCCAAATGAAGAAATGCCCAAAACGAAAGTTGGAGAGTTTTTCAAACTCTACAACATTGCTTTAGGGCTCAACTTCAAAAACTCAAAATTTATATTTTTACACGTGAAGTTTTGAGCAAAAGTCGGATTTGAATTGCTTCTGTCCTAAAGAATAAAATTTTATAAAATTCAGGACCTAAATGCAAGCATTTATGACACGTCATAATAACGGGATAGACTCGTCATGATGACTTGCACTTTTACACTTTAGCCCTGAGTAATTTTGAAAGTTACTTTTGTAAATCAAATATTTGCATAAAAGGACTTGTATTTTTATAAAATTACATAAACATCCTTAATTTTTACCATTTTACTCAAAATTTTTACACAATTCAACACTTACATTTCCAATGCAACTTTTGGATAAATATATATATATATTTTTTTTTACAAGACATTAAATAGGAAAAACATGTTTACAAAACCACCTTTCACTTATTTTGAAATTACCCTAACCCAAATACATTTTGCAAAAACAACCCTAGGTTTTTCTATAATTACAAAAATGCCCTTTTTACTTGCACTTTAAATTTTCAAAAACTTCACACAGCACACACAAGCTTTATACAAGCAAACACATATTTCACACTAACAAAATATATGTCTAACATTACAAATACACGAACTGTCACAGCCCTCCCCCCTAAAAAGAATCTCGTCCCGAGATTCGGACGAAAGACTCTTAAGGGGAAGAAAAGCAAATCACACATCAAAAGTGACAAAAGCAATCACACTAGGGATGATTGATGTTGATGGTAAAGGCCATTGAAGTACGATGAGATGAGTACAACGAGAGCATCGATAGATTGTCTATGGCATAGGAGTTGGCATAGCGAATGAGTATGACGAGAGAAGAAAGAGAAAGGTGATCAAGTTCTCATAAAGTTAAGATCACCATGACGATGATAAATGTCAACGACATTCATCACAAAGCTCATGGATAGCAAGTGAGGATAGCATAAGAGATTGCTAGGTGATGTTTGAAATATTCTTGCTCAGAATTTATTATCTGAATGATTTAGATAAGGTTGATTGCAAAACATGCCTATTTATACTGATGCAATCAAGGGATAATGACAAAATGCTTTACTCAGAGTGCAATGCTCGATATATAACCATGAATGTGATGCACTGTTGAGATGTATGATTGCATTGATGGTGCATTATGAGGATGAGGGATCCCATGCACGACCGAGATGATGCATATGACACGATGCAATTACCATGATGTTGACTAAATGATGCATACACCATGATGTAAAGATGATGATACTTGCAATGTATGCACGTATGAAATGCATGAAGTATGATGCATACCCTCATGAGTTGATGATGCACACGACTCACACTCTACAACCGTTCTCTCGTAACTAACACCTGGGTGGCTCTATATCCTTAAACGAGGATCAAAAGTTAGGACACTAGTAAGGTTGCAAAAAGAGAGATTGCAGTGGGGTTATGTCACATAGACCTAGTCACCAGTGCGCTCCTAATGGCTCAATCATATGGCTGCAGCACACATGAGGCCTTAGGTTCCGACACGGCAACATGATCATGTGATTAAACACCACCACAAAAGAGGAATAGCAACCCTATAGTGCCAACAACAGCAAGATAGGTCTTAAGAAGCTGAAGACAACCTAAAGCTGTACAAGAGGCACACTCGTTAGTTAGTCTACGGGCTTTCGATGATGATGCATCACCATGCATTGACCAAAATGGTATATGTTATGATGCATGACTCTTTTTTTTTTTTTTGCCCGGAAGAATTGTATGCAAAAAGTAATTATTGTCATACATCTTTTTAATTTATCCAAAATCATCTGAGCAAAAATCGAAGGTGCAACTTTCAGATGTTGTAACCAGAATAGCCAACAATGTAAGGTACAACATCATGAAAGGATGGATGAATTACTGAATGATGGATTGAAGGATTTGCTGATGATTATCAAGGTTTAATCATCAAAGGAAAAGCTCAGTGTTTCTGCTGAAACAGATTTAAAGCAAAATCAAGGATTGGATTTAGCGGTCAAGCTAGGATCAGCGATAGGGTTCAAACATAACCCATTCCACTTGATTTACAAAAGGCGTTCTCAACTCTAAGTTAGCCTCGCAGATTACGTTGACTCCTACCACACAAAATCAAAACAGGCATTCAGATACAAGCACATATTTCAGTTCATCAACGTAACAACCAAGACAATCAGGTCAATCCAAGATAACATGATGCATGCACGTTCTATCGTCCTCACAAACAAAAATAACTGCCAAGTAGTCTTGGTCTTACGTGGTTAGGTACGGTGGCATCATATAAATACGTCTCTCCCTATATATATACTAGTCGTTCTTACGTTCAAGCTTACGTAACGAGGTTAGCATACCTGCAGAAAACACAATATGTATATATTGAACCTTTCATGCCAGCATGTCATGAAAGCGTCCCCAATCATTACTGTTCACTATAGAAACAGCATCTGTACAATTACCGCCGTACAGACAACGTTAGCATACGTTATCCAAACAACGTATTCACGGGGGTACCGCAAAATGCGGGGGTATGATCTGCGATCGCCATACCCTGCGCTGAACCATATACTCCCAATGTAGTCAACCAAGGTTGGTACATTGGCAGCATCTCAAGTAGGCCACTGCTTGAGAAACAGCGTTCGGTTCGCATCACCGACAGGAAGGCCAAGCTCCCTCAGTTGGCTGAGGATCCTTACCTTCTTACCTCATCGTCGAAGATGTCGTTACAGAATATAAGGTTGAGTTGTGCATGAATTTAAGTTTTAACGGAAAAGTAATGCTGGAAGTTAGGATTATATATATACTATAGCCACCTCTATTTTCCTCATAAGCATTACCCTAGGGCTTTACGTACTAGGTACAATCCTTAACGAATCCAACATGGTTTTTGCCAAACATTTTGTAGGTCAAACTTTTATACCGAAAGCATTTTTAAGGTAAAATGTATCTCCAGAGTAACCTTATAGCTCTGATACCAGCTGTGGCAGAACCAATCTGAATTATACCGGCTCAAGTACGTGAGTCCACTCCCGAGGGCTCCGACGTACTTCAATCGGTATAATCCCTTGGCCTGTCGGGTAACGTCCCGATAAACCACCGATACGCAGGATCAAATAAGGTTACCTCACACGAAGGTGAGTCCAGAGATACAATCACCATCACATTTTACATTACAGAGAATTACATTACAAGAGTTTCCAAAAGAAGTATGAAGTTTCAAATCTAGAGAAAAGATTACCAACTATTAAAGCTATGGTTTTTGGCAGCGGAAAACATACGCGACGATTACAACACGTCGTCAAGGCGGATGTCATGCTAAGCCCGGGCACGACATCACTCGAGATCATCAGTATTGGCCGAGGACGGATCCCTTTCCACGGACCAATCTTCTGGAAGAGCATAGGGCCAAGACAGGGAAGAGTAGGATCTTCAAGGGCTTTACCTGAAAAACATAAAACTAGCAAGGCTGAGTATACTAATACTCAGCAAGGCTTACCCGGGATTGGGTATACTTTAGCCCATAACTAGACTCATGAAGGCATTGTAAAGGCTCTGGGTTTATTTTAGCGGAAAAGCAACTAAGAGTATAATTTACTTTCAAGTTTTAGCTTTCTTATTCTAGTTTGATTAGCCATTCTAGGTTAGCACCTATACTAAACAAGCATGATAGATATTATCATCCGTCAAGATTATCTCATCATCAATTACACTTTTTACTCAATGTGGCAGAAGGGATAAGCAGTCTCAATCCTCGTGAGAGGCGGACGATTCGAATCGAATTTAACCTTGCAAGGTAAACCTAACACACACGCTTGGAAGATCTAACGATCGTTCCGAAGCAACCGTTTGCCTTTCATTCCGGGTCGTGGATCAGGTCCACCACAAGCGACTGCAGGACCGTACGCACACCCAATGTGTACAGGACATACGTCTGTAGCGTGACTACAAAAACCGTATTCCTGTCTGCCTTGCAGAACGTACTCCCGCACGTCGGTGCGTGTATACATAACATAAAATCGAGTGGTGGGAGGTATGTCCACTTGCCGGGCCGATTGGTTACTAGGCTTACCGCTTACCATATTTCGCGGCATGTGGCTAGTACTTTCAAAAACTTAGCCACCACTACCACACATTTCGACCTTAAAACTTTTATCAAAACAGACAGGGTAAACTTCCAGGTCACGATACAATACATGACCCTGTCCGTCATCCTTATAGTGGTTGCAGAAATGTAAACATGCAACTCCTATGTCGCGCGAGTGACAGGAAATCACTCGACTTCTACCGGTCCTATTAGCGGAGCAACTATCCGATAAGGACTCGGAAGCATTACATTGGATTCCTAGGATTCATGCATCTAGGGTTTCACTTCAACTCCTAGACTTAATGCAAGATATAATATAGATAAGCATAGATTGCAGTGTAATTAAAGTAATGGGATATGTCCGGGGCTTGCCTTTACTGGTGGGTCTGAAGTCAGTAAGTCAACATCTTCCGAACTTTAGTTCGGGGCTTCAGTTAATCCCTTGGTGACGTTCACTTGATCTTCAGGAACATCCTCCGTAGACTTCTGGGAGATTTCGCAGGTACCGTTGCTGAAAGTAGTTGTATCTACATGTAATGCAACATTACATTCGAATGTGCACACAAAACTATTTTACTTCACAACAAAGTTGCAATTCAACATTCATTTAACAAGCTACTCACATAACAATCAAAAGAGATCTGAAACTAAACTTAGGTGAAGCTTTAGGGAGATAATTAATCAAATCAGCTACATGTTGAGGGTTACAACAGAGTCGATTGGAAACAACGGAGGTTTAGCTGATGGAAAGATACATCGGGTTTCTAGACGATTGATGAAAACATTGATTACTTCAGTAGAGGGATGATTCCTAAAGCAGTCGTGTCTTAACTGAGATGTGCTTAAGGGTTATTCTAGATAACTAAGTGTGGTTGCATCGGCTCGACTACGTCAGCACAACTATTGAGTGACGTATAGCCGAATGGAGTGTGGTTAAGGGTATGTGACTGATAAGTATAAAGCCGACCTCTCAGTCGATAAATCGACTGATAGAAGTGTGTGGATAAGAAGATGGGAAAACTAAGGATCGATTGGCCGTGTGTGACCGATATGGGAAAAGTAACCAAGATCGGCTTGGGTCGGCCGATGGCAAGAACCCTAAGATCGTGTGTACACCTCATATTGATCGGCTATGTGATAGCCGATGTAGGACGGAATAACAGAATGTTACCGGCAGTAGCCGATACTAGAAAGAATACTATAGTTCCAGCTAACCAGCCGATGGTAGAAACATTTCATAAGAAATGCATCGGCTGACAGTTGTTACGCAGAAATATCATAGACTTTAAGAAAACAGATGTTAAGTGGCTGGGTTGATAACCTGCCACTGAAGTATAGCTGTCGAAACATATTAGCTAAGCAATAGATGTACACGAACTGACAAGAATCTGTATACAGCAAGGAACTTAAGGAAACAGCAATCAAGACGAGGATAACGTCTTGACGGTAGAGATATGAGCGTTTGTGTGATGTATTAACTAATTACCACACTTTTCCACTTGAAACATACGTCCTATGATTTATCTTTCAGCTAAAACACATGCATACAATATAGGGTACAAACAAAGCATTCATTCCCTAACATTTAACCTAGACCACAGATCAAGACTTTCAATTCAAGGGCATAACACAAACTTGTAAATGTTCACTGATTTGAAACAAAGAAAGTTTTGAAAATTTTACAAAGGACACCCTAGAACTTTCTAAAACATAACAATCAAGTCCCTGGTCCGGGAAAACAGATAACAGAAAGTTAACGACGATATCTCGACAAAGGAATCGCCGGCATTAGAAAGATTTAGTGGATTAGGGCAAACCTTGGGGTAGACTTAGTCGTGGAGAAGAATACGCGGAAAGTAAATTCCCGCGGTGAATAGGATTGGCGACGATAAGATGAGCTCGACGATGACGAGATCCTGAGGATGACGAAGAAGTTTGTCGGGGATGGTTGCCGTGGGTGGAAGATGGCCTGTTGTCTTGTACACGCACGCGCTTGCTGAATCGAGTCGAGCCGGTCACCGGTAGAGCACTCTCGCTCGTATCCGTGGACGTGCTAGTCCAAATCCGTCCGGACCTTCGCTTTCACCTCGCCGCGCCACACTCACCCTCTTTGCCTCGACTTCCACACGGATGAAGGGAACTCGCCGTGCGTGGCTCCTCCGAGCTCATTGCATCCGGTCGCCACCTCCGCGTTGCCGCCTTTCCTTTCGGCTCGCCGCTCCTCGTGCATCTCATGAGCGAGCGAGCTCGCATCCTTCCTTTCAATTCGTCGGTCTTCGTCGGGCATGCTCCATTGATGGCGGTGCCCCCAAACTGGCGACTGCCTCCTTCCTGCACCATCACCGACAGCCTCGTCGACACTTCCGCATACATGTGCCTGCGCGTTCCCGCACCGCGAACTCCGCGCTCAAGTTCGCGCAGACCGTTCCACAACGCGCCGCCGGTCTCGCACCCGCACACGCACGCCTGCACGTCGTCGTCCTGCTCGGCCTCCACTCCACCTGCGCGCGCTCGTTCGCGCCACTGCCGTATCCTCACCGGCTCCCTGCGTCTGCGCTCACCGGCTCAGTTCACGCCGCTCGCTCGGGCCGCTCCTGCTCTGCCGCGCTGACGCCCGCAGCTGCGCGCGTCCGCCTGCCTGGGACCCGCCAGCCCGCGCGTCTCTGGTCCCCACGCTAGCACCGAGCTGCCGCCCGACCTGCGCCAGGAGCCGCCGCCAGCCCGCCTCCAACCGTGCGCCTGCGCCCTGCCGCAGCTCGCGCGCGCGCTCATCCGCGCGCCACCGGTTCCCGCGGCCCGCGCTACCGAGCCGCCGCGCAGCCGCGCCGCGCCGCTCGCTCCCCCCTGCGCCCTGCGCGCGCTCCGCCTGAGTCTCGCCTCCAGCCGCGCGCCTGAGCCGCTGCTGGGCCCCCGCGCCTACCGCGGCCCGCGCCGCCCACGGCCGCCGCTTGCCCGCGCCTGGGCCGCGCCACCGCCTGCCCCGCGAGCCGAGCCGCCCGCTGCGGCCTCTGCCCCAGCGCGCCTCCACCCGCGCTTCCAGCTCCCATGCCCGAGCCGCTCGGGCCCCTGGCTGCCGGATCCCCAATGCCTGTGAGTGGAAGAGGAAGCTAACAGGAAGAAGAACAGAGAGAGGAAGAGGAAGAAAAGAAATGTTTTGGTGCCGCTGCCTGCTTGCTGAGGAGAGGGAGGGGAGGGGAAAAGGAAATTTGGCAGAGCTACCGCCGGTGGGAAACAAAAAGAAAGGAGGTGTCAGGATAAGAAACAGAGGAGAAGGGTAAACAGATTTCCCCAAGGACCTATGCGTAAATACAGAAAACTGCAAGGGCATGAGCGTAAAACAAAATTTCCCGTTGATTTAAAACCCAAATGAAGAAATGCCCAAAACGAAAGTGGGAGAGTTTTTCAAACTCTACAACATTGCTTTAGGGCTCAACTTCAAAAACTCAAAATTTATATTTTTACACGTGAAGTTTTGAGCAAAAGTCGGATTTGAATTGCTTCTGTCCTAAAGAATAAAATTTTATAAAATTCAGGACCTAAATGCAAGCATTTATGACACGTCATAATAACGGGATAGACTCGTCATGATGACTTACACTTTTACACTTTAGCCCTAAGTAATTTTGAAAGTTACTTTTGTAAATCAAATATTTGCATAAAAGGACTTGTATTTTTATAAAATTACATAAACATCCTTAATTTTTACCATTTTACTCAAAATTTTTACACAATTCAACACTTACATTTCCAATGCAACTTTTGGATAAATATATATATATATATATTTTTTACAAGACATTAAATAGGAAAAACATGTTTACAAAACCACCTTTCACTTATTTTGAAATTACCCTAACCCAAATACATTTTGCAAAAACAACCCTAGGTTTTTCTATAATTACAAAAATGCCCTTTTTACTTGCACTTTAAATTTTCAAAAACTTCACACAGCACACACAAGCTTTATACAAGCAAACACATATTTCACACTAACAAAATATATGTCTAACATTACAAATACACGAACTGTCACACAACCTCTCAAGAGTGTAAAACTGGTATACTAGCCGTGCTCACGGTCATGAGCGGCCCAGATCCTCCGTCTGATTAGTGAGGTTTATCTTTGGTGGTTTGGCTTGGATTTCAGTAGACTCTTGATTAATTTTTGATTAATTATTTATGCAACTTGGGTTATGGTAATTCATCCACTTGTAGTAAATCACTTCAATAAAATTTGACAAGCTTAAAAGCTAATGCAGTTGAGTCAGCTAACCGTAGAGCCTCATAGTTGTGTTATACTTGTTGAGTACAAGTTGTTTACTCACCCTAGCTTTCTCCACTCTTCTGTTCTCTTTCGGATATCTTCGACTGCTGCTCAGTACCAGGTGACGTGGAGGACTACATCAGCGAACTCGATGATTTCTAGGCGTTTGTCTCCCAGCCGACATCCCTGTGGCGCCCTGCTCTTCATGTATTCATTTTATGCTTCTACACTTCTTGAACCTATTCTTGATTTGGTTGTAATAAAGATATTCACTTACAACTTATACGCTTTTATTTCGGGATATGTGTTGTGATATCTTGATAATTCTGTTGTATATATGCGTGACTTGATCCTGGCGCATATATGATTGCTCGGTTTATGTCTTTATAAATCAGGTGTGACACCGGGATTGGCAACTTTTCCGCGGCCTCTTGTAGCTCCTCCCTCCCAGTGTCTGGGCTTCCATCTCCAGGGTCTTCCTCTTCCCTCTCGACAACCAGCACCACACTTATGACTTGCGGGGTGGCCGAGATGTGGAGAAATAGTTCCTCCTTGTCAAGGGGTGCCACGAGCACCGGGGGGGGGAGGAGGAAAGATATTCTTTTAGACCCCAGAATGCCTAATCCGCTTCTATGGTCCACTCGAACCGGCCGGTCTTCTTGAGGAGCTTGAAGAGCGGAAGGCCTCTCTCTCTAAGCTTAGAGATGAACCGCTCGAGAGCCGCCATGCACCCCGTGAGGCACTGAGCCTCCTTCAAACAAGTTGGGGGATACATGCGATCAATTGCTTCCACCTTCTCTGGGTTCACTTCGATGCTGCAACTCGAGACGAGGAAGCCTAGGAGCTTCCCTGCTGGTAACCTGAACATGCACTTCTCGGGGTTGAGCTTGAGCCAGGTGGTTCGCAGGCTATAGAAGGCTTCCGACAGGTCCCGTAGGAGGCTCTCCTACCATCGAGTCTTCACCACAATGTCGTCAACGTACGCTTCGATGTTGTTGTCAGATCCGGGGCCACAGGACTATGTACATTGTAACATTCAGGTAATTAGAAATAAAGACACTAGGTAGTAGTGTGATAAAAGTATGCTTGTTATGATACATACAAATTGTATAAAGAACTAGGGGTATATTTGTAATTTATGAATTATATAAGTACTTGAGTGTAATTGGGTAAAAGTACTATTAAGTGTCAAATTTAAATGACCATAGAGAAGAAAAGTACAAAAGTTAAGTTAAAAACCCAAGCAAAATAGACTCTATATCAAACTAAGGACCTATATGTGATTAACACAAAAATATAAGGGTTTACATGTGAAATAGTTGAAATATAAAAGTCAAATTCAGGTTTACTTGAGGACCAATGTGTAAAAATACAAGTAATCATGACATCCCAGGACAATTTGTAAACATACCCAAAGTTTGATCAAATTATTTGAATAGAGACAAAAGTAATTTAAATTCTACCCTTATTCATAAACTTTACTTAAAGAGTTGTAAACTTTGATTTTCTGAACCTAAGCCCTAAAACAATGTTGTAAAGTTTGAAAAACTCTACAACTTTCATGTTGACATTTTCTCATTTGACCTTTGTAGCAGTGAGAAATTTAAGTTTATCGAGAGGTCCCTACACTTTTTGGAAATCACAAACCAGTCCCCCGGACCTCTACCCTCTCTTCTTCTTCCTCCCGCACGTGGGTCCTGCTCTGTTCGGCTCTACCGCCAGTAGCGCTGCCCTCTGGCCGCCGCTTCACCGCCGCCGCAGCGCCACCTCCTGCTGAGATCTTTTCCACGTGTCGCCTCCTTCCTATCCTGGTCCATTTCCTCTCCCCTGGTGGCCTCTCGCGCGCGCGCCACGCCTTCCCGAGCCGTTCGCCGGCCGCCACGATCTCACCGTCGTTGCCAGCTCTTGCTAGCGCCCGTAGCCTCACCTCTGGTCTTAACTCGCGCTCAGCACCACTGTGTGATCTTGTTTACCCTTGTCGCACTTCTTTTCCACTGCCTTTTCCCATTCCCCGAGCTTGAGCTCTCACCGAACCTCCACCGCCCCACTGTCCACCGTCATCAGCCGCTCTCACTTCTGCTAAACCCCAATTCCAAGCTCCTCGAGCATCGCTGTGACCCATTGATGCTCTCCAGCCCGTGCAATTTCATTTTCTCGCATCCAAGCTTCATCTTTCACAGCTCCGGCCGCTTCGAGCTTTGCCGCCGCCTTCGGTTCTCCTTGGACAGCTCACTCCGAGCTCTCCCGCGCCACCACAACCCCCTAACCAGCACTACATCATCCCTGTGAAGCTCCCGGACCCATCCATTAGCTCTCTAGTCCACCACCTCGACTCCCCGACGCTCGCCGGCGTTCCTTCTCGCCGCCGCCGCTACTGTCTCCGTCGGTCACCCCTATTCCAACACGCATTCTTCCAATTGGTAGCTTCCACACCTTCCCCATGACGTGCTGGTTCTCATGCGCAGGTTCCCAGTCGACGATCACCGCCGGAGCCTCGCCGTCGACGGTGACCCCTCCGCCGCCACCTCGGGTCCTCGTCGAGATCTATCATTCCGGCCACCCCAGCCCCCGACACGTGGTGCAACAGAACCCTCGTGAGCTCCTGCACCCTTTCCTCCCCTCAGACCTCGCCGCCGGTGACCGCCGTTGCCGGAACAGGACCGCCCTCGCCTTGTTCTGCTTTGGTTCATAGCCTAGGGACCTCGGGTTAGAAGACTTGAAAGTCCAGGGGCTATTTGCACACCCTTAGACTCAGACAAATAGTACCTGAAGGACCCCTTATGTAAATATGCTGTTAACTTTGAAATTCTATATCAATTCGGGGAAAAATCATAAAAATGTAAACAAAATTTTGTTAGAATCCTTAGTTAAAGATCTACAACTTTACTTAAGAGATAAACTTCAGTTTCTGAATGTTTTATGCTCTAATTTAAATGTTAAATTTAGTTACTTGTAGACTTAGGAAATGCATAGTAATTGATAGAAAAATGATAAAGTTATGAAACTAGTTGTGTTAATTTTCTTTTGACATGTAGAATTTAAGAAAAATAATTATCCTAGTATTTAAGTATCATTTTCTTAATGTGCAAGTTTAATTAGAAATAATGTGTAGTTCACTTTGTATAATTAATATTTATACATTTAAATGCTCAAAAATCATGAAAATATTTTAGGGTACTGTTCTTTAATAGTATAATTTGTTATTAGATTTCCAACCAAGGATTAGGTGTCAAACAAATTAGACATAATATAATTAGTTCATAATGTAATAGTAACATAAGGTTCATGTAAATAATTAATATAATAAAGAAGTAAAGTTTTTTAATATAATTATTAGAAACACACCCAACCTGTTACCCTATGCCACTAGTTAGATAATTAGTGTAATCAACCCTGTAGTTTAATGGGTTTAGATAAAATAAGTAATACTCAATAAATGACTGCCCAGTACAGGGTAGTTAGGTTGTTTGTTGAAATATAGTGTTCTTTTGTTTGGATTGCAACTTTATTGTGAAATAACATAAAATATGTGCATTCCATAACTTGTAACTCTGCATCTCATATAGACTCGACCGCTCTCGCTGATGGTGACTACGAGCTGGTTCTGGAACAAGGAGTGGAATCCGCTGAAGATCCCGGGAACGTCGTCGAAGGTTGAACTGAAGCTCCGAACCAAAGTTCGGATAACTTTGACCCTACCGCTCCCAATCCTACGCAAGAAGGCAAGCCCCGGACATAACCCCTACTTTATTTACACTGCAAACTATACTATTTATATATCTTTATGCATTAAGTTCTTAGGAATTGTTTGGAAACCTTAGTTGCATAATTCCAGGAACCATGTATTGAACACTAGAAATTGAGTCCGAATAGCTGCTCTGCTTATAGGACCGGTAGAAGTCGGGTGATTTCCTGTATTCACTATAAGGATGACGGATGGGAATTTTGTGGAGTATCATGTTTGAGATGATACCCCGTCTGTGTTGTTGAATTGGATAAGGCCGCAGTGTGTGGTAGCGGTGGTTAAGCGTTTGAAAGTACTAGCCACATGCCGTGAAATATGGTAAGCGGTAAGCCTAGTAGCCAATCGGCCCGAGGAGTGGACATACGCCCCACCACATGTATTTGCTTCTTTTGGTTACTTGGTTCGACGTGTAGGAATACGTGTTGCTGGGCAACCAGGAGTACGGGTTTTGTAGTCGCGCTATAGATGTACGTCCTACACTTTGGAAGTGCGTATGGTCCTGCAGTCGCTTGTGGTGGATCTGATCCACGAGTCGGAATGAAAGGCAAACGGTTGCTTCGGAATGACCCTTTGGTGTTCCAAGCGTGTGTGTTAGGTTTACCCTTGCAAGGTTGAATTCGATTCAGAATCGTCCGCTTCTCACGATGGTTGAGACTGCTTGATTCCTTTACCACATAGAGTAACAAGAGCAACTTTGTGATTATCAAAGATGATGTTTGATTAAAGATTCTACCTTGTTTGAGTAGACATAGGAGCTTACCTAGAATGGTTTCCCAACAAGCCGTACAAGGAGCTCTCGGAACTCTGAATAGTTGTTTGAATACTAAGTTACATTTCTGTACGATTCGTGCTAATATTGGCATTCTCGGGGCCATAGAATGGAAGAGATAATGAAATTTATTTGATTTGAACTTCTACTTTTGTTTAGAATTTAGGTATTATTTTTCCCCTTCTTCCTGAAAAAAAAGATTCAAGAAACACTAATGGAAACCCTTCGAGTTGACGAAATTAATAAAATTCTCCTCGAACGTATTGAACAATATAATAGGAAAGTAGGGATTGAGAATACATGTCGCGTAGTTCAAGTGGGGGATGGGATTGCTCATATTATAGGTCTTGGTGAGCTTACCTAGAATGGTAATCCAGCCCGGACCAAGCCCTCGGTGAGCTTCAGCACGTCCCCCTTGAGGAATGATTTCTAGATTGAGTTTTCTCATCTGATTACAGAGAGTGTCACTGATAGCTGCTATAGATAAACAATAACAATGTGCCTTACGGCTAAGTGCATCCGCAACCACATTGGCTTTACCAGGGTGGTAATATACCTCAAGGTCATAATCTTTGATCAATTCTAACCATCGCCTTTGCCTCATATTCAAATCTACTTGGGTAAAGATATATTTGAGGCTCTTATGGTCAGTGTAAATGTTACACTTAGCACCCATAAGATGATGTCTCCAGATTTTGAGAGCGTGAACAACTGCTGCCAATTCCAGATCATGAGTTGGATAGTTTTGCTCATGGTTCCGGAGTGCTCTGGATGCATACGCAATGACTCGGTCATTTTGCATTAGAACGCAACCAAGACTAGTCCCAGAAGCATAACAGTAGACATCAAAAGGCTGAGTATTATCTGGTTGAGCTAACACGGGAGCGGTTGTTAGAAGCTTTCTCAAGGTATGAAATGCTTCATCACATTTATCGTCCCATCAATATTTAGCTTCTTTCTTAAGTAGCTCAGTCATGGGCTTGGCTATTTTAGAGAAATCTGGGATGAATCGGCGATAGTATCCCGCCAATCCAAGGAAACTTCGAACCTGATGGACTGAAGTTGGAGGCTTCCAATCCATGACTTCTTGAACTTTAGTTGGGTCAACTGATATGCCTTCACTAGAGATAGTGTGTCCCAAAAATTTCACACTTTTTAGCCAAAATTCACATTTCGAGAATTTGGCGTAAAGGCGATGATCACGTAGTCGTTGAAGAACGATATGTAGGTGATTCGTATGGTCTTCCTCAGTCTTGGAATATATTAAAATATCATCAATGAAGACCACAACAAACTTATCAAGTTCCGGCATAAAGACTGAATTCATGAGATACATAAAATATGCCGGTGCGTTAGTAAGCCCAAAGGACATAACCAGATATTCATATAATCCATATCTGGTCGAGAAAGCCGTCTTTGGAATGTCACAAGACTTGATTTTGATCTGATGATAGCCAGAGCGTAAGTCAATCTTAGAAAAGACTTTAGCTCCCGCTAACTGATCAAATAGGATATCAATACGGGGAAGAGGATATTTATTTTTGATAGTAACCGCATTGAGTGGTCGATAATCAACACACAACCTTAGGCTATTGTCCTTTTTCTTGACGAAGAGAGCGGGACAACCCCAAGGTGAAGCACTTGGGTATATGAAACCTTTATCTAGAAGGTCTTGAAGTTGAATTTTTAACTCAGCCAATTCATTTGGAGGCATGCGATAGGGCCTCTTGGAAATAGGAGCAGTGCCAGGTTGAAGTTCAATAATGAACTCGATGTCTCTATCTGGTGGCATTCCAGGCAAATCATCTGGAAAGACATCGGGGCATTCACAGACCACTGGAATATCTTTTACTTTGAGGTCTGTGATAGCATAAGTACAAGAATTTAGATATTCTTGCTGAGGCAAATAGAGGGTAGTGGCTCCATGATATGGTGAATCAATTTTAATAACTCGGGAAGAAATGTCCAGCAATACTCTATGTTCAGTCATCCAATTCATCCCGAGTATAACGTCAATACCCTCTAAGTCTAATAGAATCAAATCAGTTCGGATTTCTTTACTACCGAACTGAATTGGCACTCTTTTGACCATTTGGTCAGATGTAATTTTTCCTCCAGGAGTAGAAATCATATATGCCCCCTTAGTGGGACAAAGATCGAGCCCTATTCGGGCACCACAGTTGTTACTAATAAAACTATGAGTTGCTCCAGAATCAAATAATGTAACAACTAGTTGGTGATGGATGGAGAACGTACCCGACATAACGGGGGCTCCATCCGGCAGTTCCGCAAGGGTGGTGAAATTAATCCGTCCTTGCCGGACTTGCATTATCGGCCTTTTTCCCTTATTTTGATTACCCTGATTAGATCTTTGCCCTTGGTTAGGTTTCCTAGGCCGCGGACAATCCTTGATGAAATGGTCCGCACTCCCACAATTGAAACAGCGATAATTGCTGCCTTTTGGCGGAGCTTGTTGTATATTTGGCCTTGGGCCGAATTGCTGTAGTTGCTGTGGAGGTACGGAAGATCTAGGCCTGCTTTGTTGTTGGGGCAGTCTAAAAACCAATCTACCAAACGGGGCATTCCTCTGCGGTGTTCTGATTTGAGTGCTAGGAACAACCCGATACCATGGTGATTGAGCACTTGAGGGCCCAGTAGGAGTCTTTCTTTTCTTTTCCGCACGGTGTGCCATGATACAATCCTCCTGGGTTAAGGCCATATTTACCAGCTCACTGAAATTATTAGGCCTAATCAGATTCAGGCGTTCCTTGAGCTTGGTATTAAGGCCATGACGGAAACGATCTTGTTTCTTGGCATCATTATCTGCATGATAACCTGCATATTGGCACAGATGATTAAAAGTCTGTGCATACTGCAATATCGTATTGGAACCCTGAGTGAGTGCCAAGAACTCATTTAGCTTCCGTTCCAGCAATCCTTCGGGAATATAATGTGCCCTGAAGGCAGTCCGGAACTCATCCCAGGAGATGACATGTCCCGCGGGCTGCATGGCATAAAAATTGTCCCACCATATACGAGCAGCACCGCGAAGTTGCTGGGCAGCAAAAGAAGCCTTGCTCGAGTCCGCACAGGGTATAGTCAAGAGAGCGAACTTCGATTCAATGATATGAAGCCAGGCATCAGCATCCAAAGGTTCTTCTGCTTTACTGAAGAACGGAGGTTGAGTGCTAAGGAAGTCCTGATAGCTGGCCACTGGAGGGGGAAGGTCGTCACGACCTCCTCGGAACTGTTGGCGTTGCTGGTTTTGCTGTGCTTGTACCAGCAGATTGAGAAGCTCCGTTTGCCGTGCCATCACCTCGGCTAGGTTGGGAGGTGGCGGTGGCGATTGTTGAGAACCACTGGCTTGTTCTGCTCGGAAACCTTCCGGGGTTCCACGCGTGGCTCCCACCATCTGAAATAAAGGAGACGTCCGTTATTAATCACATAACCTTACTCCCAATTTCAGAAGAGACATTATTCATACAAACAATGCACTCATTCCATTCAATTATCTCATTTCAGAATCTCAAGATAAAGATCAAGGAGATAGAACATGAAGCTTACATTACAACGTGGATGTTAATGGTTTCTCGCGTTACACACCCCTAGGATTCATACACTGGCCATCTATGTTACATCAAATGGCACGGGGTCTAAGCAACTACATACCATCTAAGATACTACACTTCTCACAGATTACAACTAAAAAGAAGTCGACGATTTAATAACTAGAAATCATCGAAGTTGCCTACAGAAGACTGACTGCCAGAAGAAGAATGGTGAGGACTAAGAACAGGGTCACCATGCTCAGAATCGAGTTCTGAGACTCCTTCAATCTCCTCTGGATCTTCTTCTTCGGCCTTAGGTACGACAGGTGCGATGGGAGGGATCGGTGGCTGCTGCAGTTCTTCAAGTTGAGCCTGAGCATCATCAACCGCAACTATCAGATCATGGATTTGTGCCTGTAGGAATTCAATAACAGTATCACGCTGAGTGATTATGTGATCACTCTCATTGATCTGATCTTCTCGGTGATGGATGGTTTCATCCCGTGCTACAATAATCTCATCCTTCTGAGTCACTAAAGCTCGAAGTTGATCCACTTGAGTATTTTGTCTATCAGCCTCTTTGTAGTGACTTCGGGCGACATAGATCACCCGACCCAATTCACAACGTAGAAGCAGATGATAATGGTATTGTACATTCATAAATCGCATCATTCCCTAGAGTGCTTCTTCTGGTGGACCATCCAATCTATGACCCTCAGGGATGATTCTGAGATTCCATTCGTGCTCATCGGGACTTGTCGTTGAAAATAACCCGATGGGCTTTCCAGCAACTTCTTTTGGATGCTGGTTACAGAAACGATAGATTGCTTCCAGTGCTGCTCCTTCAATAGTATCAACTATTCGATAGCCCATCATATTAACTTCTATGGGCTGCCATTGTGAGCAGAAAGGATGCTGAGGAATGGTCACTCTGACTCGAGCTCTGTGAACACCTTCTTCCAGATACTCAACCGCATCATAATGGGGAGGTTCCATATAATGAAATGACTGTAAGGATTCCCAGAGTAATCGAGGGAAACCCTCCCAATGCAGAGCATTGGTATGGAGGTGCCCTTCCGGATCCCAAAAGACATTAGAAGGAGCTGCCATCTGCAACAAGATTGCAAATGGTGAGATGTGTTTACCTTGCTATGAAGTCACAAGGTAAATGAAACAAGACGATTGAGTTTGACAACAAGATCTAAAACCCGAAAGCAAGCTTAAGGTTCTTATCCCAAACTACCTTAAGAACCCTATTAACCCATATTAAGGATAAACAACTTACTACTCATCCTTTCCAAACTTTAAACATACATTACATTCTTTTATTTGTCAAGGAATTATGCATGCACGTACTATTCATCCTCTCAACCAAAAACAACTGCCGAATATCTTCGGACTTACGCAATTAGTTTCCGTGGCATAACACATACGTCTCTCCCTATTAACTAGCTGATAAATCCTACTCGTCCTAACCTCTTAATCGTGGTTAGCATACCTGCAAAAGATCACAATATATGTATATCCAATGAACCTTCCATGCTAGCATGTCTTGAAAGTGTCCCCAATCATTACTGTTCACTATAGAAACAGCATCTGTACCATTACCGCCGTACAGACAATGTTAGCATACGTCGTTAAACAACGTATTCATGGGGGGTACCGCAAATTGCGGGGGTATGAACATCGATCGCCATACCCTGCGCCGAACCTTATACTCCCAATGTAGTCAACCTAAGTTGGTACATTGGCAGCATCTCAAGTAGGCCACTGTTTGAGAAACAGCGTTCGGTTCGCATCACCGACGGGAAGGCCAAGCTCCCTCAGTTGGCTGAGGATCCTTACCTTCTTACCTCTCGATCGAAGGTGTCGTTACAGAAAATAAGGTTGGATTATGCATAAATTTAAGTTTTGACAGAAAAGTAATGCTGGGGGTTAGAGTTATATATATTACAGCCACCTCTACTTTCCCTTTAAACATCACCCTAGGGCTTTACGTACTAAACACAGTCTTAACGAATCCAACGTACCATTTGCAAAATACTTTGTTGGTCAATTTTTATACCAAAAGTATTTTTAAGGCACTTCATATCTCCAGTGTACACTTGTTAGCTCTGATACCAGCTGTGGCAGAACCAACCTGAATTACACCGGCTCAAGCACGCGAGTCCACTCTTGAGGGCTCCAACGTGCTTCAAACGGTATAATCCTTGGTCTGTCGGGTAACGTCCCGATAAACCACCGAATTCAGGATCAAACAAGATACCCCGCGCGAAGGCGAGTCCAGAGATACAAGGCCATCACATTTTACATCACAGGCAGATATATCACATGAGTATTTAAAAGTGACATAACTATCCCAACCAGGGGAATTATTACAAAACAGTCATAAGTTTCAGGTCACGCAGTGGAGTTTTAAAGTACGGCATTGTACACGTCGTCAGTGTAGATGTCATGCTCGCCCTTACATGACATCACTCGGAGGGGTCTGCGTTGGCCGGGGATGGGTCCCACTCCACGGACCAACCATCAGGCAGAGGATAGGGCCACGATACAGGCAGAGCTGAGTCGTTAGGAGGATTACCTGAACAAAAGTTATGAAGCAAGACTGAGTATTCTAATACTCAGCAAGACTTACCCGGTCATGGTATACTTAGCCATGTATCTAGACTTATGAAGGTTTATAATGGTTCTGGGTTTAGTTTTAGCTGAAAAGCAACAAAGAGTAGATCCTTAATTTCAACTTTTAGCTTTCAAATTCTAGTTAATTATCCATTCTAGGTAAGCACCTATAACTACTCAAGCATGGTAAGATCTTTAGCCAAACATCATCTTTGATATTCATGGCATTGCTCTTGTTACTCTATGTGCCAAAGGGATCAAGCAGTCTCAATCTTCGTGAGAAGCGGACGATACTGAATCGAATTTTAACCTTGCAAGGTAAACCTAACTCACACGCTTGGAACGCCAAAGGGTCATTCCGAAGCAACCGTTTGCCTTTCATTCCGACTCATGGACAGGTCCATCACAAGCGACTACAGGACTATACGCATTTCCAAAGTGCAGGACATACGTCTGTAGCGCGACTACAAAACCCGTATTCCTGGTTTCCCTTGCAACATGTATTCCCACACATCGAATCAAGTAACCAAAAGAACCAAATACATGTGGTGGGAGGTATGTCCACTCCTCGGGCCGATTGGCTACTAGGCTTACCGCTTACCCATAACTCACGGCATGTGGTTAGTACTTTCAAACGCTTAACCCCGATCACCACACACTGCGATCTTATCAAAATTTTAACAACACATATGGGGTATCATTCCCTTCTAAGATATTGCACATAACCCCGTCCGTCATCCTTATAGTGGTAACAGGAATGTAAGCATTACAACTCCTATATCGCGCGAGTGAGAGGAAAGACTTCTACCGGTCCTATTAGCAGAGCATTTACACGGTAAGGACTCAGGTACAGTACATTGGTTCCTAGGATTTATGCGTCTAGGGTTCCAAGCAATTCCTAAGAACGTAATGCAAAGATAGATATAAATAACATAGGTGCAGTGTAAATAAAATAGGGTTTATGTCCGGGGCTTGCCTTCTTGCGTAGGGTTGGGGGTAGTAGGGTCAGGGTTTCCCGAACTTTGGTTCGGAGCTTCAGTTAGATCTTCGACGGTGTCTTCGGGATCTTCAGAAACTCCTGTGACTTGATCTGGGATAAGCTCGTAGTCACCGTCAGCGAGAGTAGTCGAGTCTACACGATATGCAAAGTTATGAGTTAAGGGATGTAGACTTTTTCATTTTATTTCACGATAAAGTTGCAATCCAAACAATTATCACATATAAACTCATGAAACAACAGGGGTTTAGGCTTGAGTTGTCATTTTTATGTAAATCATGATCATATCATAGTGCTGGGTTTATTAAAAACAGAACTAGCACATTTGAAATTTGAATACAAATATCAAGTTTAAATTCAAATCCTAGGTAAATAGAATTATGAAGTTTTGAAAATTCAAACATAAATCAATTGTATACTTAATAGATCATGACCAAGAGATCTAATTAATTACACTTTAATAGGTATACTTAGCTAATTCTATTTCAAAACAAATTGAAATGATCAACTTAAAAGAATTTTAAGTTATGAAATTAGGTGTAAGAATTTCACATCAATTCATACATTATCTATAAAAATTGCATACCAAAAATCATAATCAACAAAGTCAACATGTAGGAGCTAAGGATATAATACTCCCTTATCTTAGATTTAAAATAGATTCGAAAATATTTGGTTTCATATCAAACTCACTTAACAGAAGTTGTAGAGTTTAAAATTTAGTTTTAAACAAAACTGGTTTTGCAAATTTTGGAATTTTCTATGGTTTGTTATGAATTTTACAAGATAGCAACGGCATCACATGAAATAATACAGCACTTAGGGGGGGGGGTCTTCGGTAACTTTGCACTGGGACCCCTGGAACAGAAAATCTAATTTCAAAAGGGGCCTTGCCCGACCATGGCGACGGCCGGCCGGTCGGCTTGGTGGTGTTCTCGCCGGCGGCGAGCCTTCCGGCGAGGGGAACGGGCTAAACATGATCTACAGAACCTAGGGAGTGCACGGGAAGGGGGTGCGCTTGAGGGGTGGCAGTGGAACAGGGCCGACGGCGAGAAGGTGCGGCGGCCGTGGCAGAGCTCCGGCGTTCCCGGCGGAGGGCCGGTGAACACGGGCCAAAGAAACGCGCACGAGCATCAGTGGACCACAGGGAAGCGATCTGTATACCTGGATGGAGGGAGCTGTCGACGACGGGGTCGAGCTCGGGCGGCGCCGGCGAGCAGCGGCTCGGGGCGAAGGCAAGTCCGGCGGAGGGAAGGTGGGGACGGGGCTAGATTAAGTTGAGGAGCTGGGGAAGGAGGTGGAGGAGCAACTGGTCAAGTGAATTTGGGCGGGGTGGCGTGATTGGGAGGAATTTCTGTGGGGAACGGCGGCGGCAGTTCGGTGTCGCGTGGAGGAAGAAAGGGCAATGCAGTTGGAGGAAAATGGGGTGTGGTCGGGTTTGTGACTACGTTTGCCTGTAGAAGTGAAGGGAAAAGGAAGCAGGAAGGGATGGGCACGGTTGTGCCCAGAACAGCGGCGGCGAGGTGGCGGCCGGTGAGCGCATGGGAGCACCGTGGCGCGCGCACGGAAGGACACCGGGGAAAGGGGCTACGGCGGCGGTAGGAGTAGGGCGGACGCGTGGGGAAAGAGGGGATGGGAGCTGAACAGCGGCGAGGCAGGGCAGAGAAGAGGCTAGGGGAGATGGCCTGCGCCGGCGACAGAGCAGAAGCAGAGGGAACAGAGGGGGTGCAGAGGAAGAAGAAGGGAGGGAAAGGATCCAGGGACCCATTTGCAAAACTAGAAAATTACAGGGACCCTGTAGTAATCTAATTTTTCCCGCTGATCTAGAGGTTTTCTGAGAAAAAGCCCAACATGAAAGTTGTAGAGTTTTTCAAGCTCTACTTATTTGCTTTAAGGCTCAAATTCAAAAACTCAAAGTTTGCAACCTTATAAATTGAATTTTAAGCAAGGTAAAATTTAAATCACCCCTGTCCTTACCAAATGAGATTTTAACCAAAATTTTGATATGTTTGTAAATATTCATGAAATGTCATGATGACAAGTAATTTTACAAATAAACCCTCAGGTAAGCATGAAAGTTACTTTTATTCCTCAACTATTTGCACAAAAGACCCTATAACCTATATTTATTTACACATAGGCCCTTATCCTTACTTAAGGGCTTATTTCTCCTTATGATCATATCCAAAGCACACACCTTGCACTTAAAGACCTATAGTGCATGGAAATTTTCAAATACACCCCTAGCTCTTATTACAACCCTTAACAACCCTGTCTATTTCACCCAAGGTTTAGTATTTATGAATCTTATTACCTGGATGTCACAGCCTTCCCCCCTAAAAAGAATCTCGTCCCGAGATTCGGAAGCTGAATAGAATCAGACGATCAGATTTGGGGAATTTGTTGGAAGGAAAGTTGGGAAATTCTGTTGAAGATAGAATTCTGTTTCCCAAGTTGCTTCTTCTTCGGTGTGATGATCCCATAAGATCTTATATATCTTAACCGTCTTTCTTCTAGTGACCCTTTCCTTGGTATCCAAGATTTTGATGGGTTGCTCAGTATAGGATAGATTGGGTTCAATCTCAATAGCTTGGGTTTCCACAATCTCCATGGGTATCTTGATACACTTCTTAAGTTGAGAGACATGGAAAACATCATCAATAGCAGCCATTTGAGATGGAAGGAGAAGTTTGTAAGCCACTGGGCCACAAATTTCAAGAATTTTAAAGGGTCCGATATATCGGGGTGCTAGTTTTCCTTTTATGCCGAAACGCTGAACGCCTTTGGTAGGAGATACTCGGAGATATACAAAATCTCCTATTTGGAACTGTAAGGGTTTCCTTCTTCGATATATCGGGCTATCTTAAGGTTAGTTTGAATAAGTCTAACCTTATCTTCAGTTTCAACAACTAAATCTGGTCCAAAGACCTTGCATTCACCGGTCTCAGACCAATTTAGAGGAGTTCGACATCTGCGACCGTATAATGCTTCAAAAGGTTCCATTTGGAGACTAGATTGATAGCTGTTATTATAAGAGAATTCAGCTAAAGTGAGACACTTGTCCCAGCTTGCACCATAATGAATAATACAAGCTCGGAGCATGTCTTCAAGGATTTGATTGACTCGCTCGGTTTGTCCATCAGTCTGGGGATGGTACGCAGAACTTCGAATCAATTTAGTTCCAAGAGCATGTTGTAATTGTTCCCAAAAGCGTGCAATGAATGGTGCTCCTCGATCAGAGATAATGGTCTTAGGAACACCATGTAACCGAACAATTTGATCAAGATAGACTTCGGCATATTTCTTGGCGGAGTAAGTAGTATGTACAGGAAGAAAATGAGCCATTTTTGTGAGTCTATCAATGATTACCCATATGGAGTCATGTTTTTGAGATGTATTAGGAAGACCAACAATGAAATCCATACTAATGTCTTCCCACTTCCATGATGGAATGGGTAATGGCTGCAGGGTACCAGATGCCTTAAGATGACTAGCTTTGATCCTCTGACATGTATCACACTCAGATACATATTTGGCAATTTCTCTTTTCATTCTGGTCTACCAAAAATGTTGTCGTAGATCTTGATACATTTTGATGCTACCAGGATCAATAGAGAATTTAGATAGATGGGCTTCATCAAGGATTTGTTTTCGAAGCTGATGATCTTTTGGCACAACAAGACATTTGTTGAACCACAAGACTCCTTGAGAATCAGTACGAAAACACTTGTATTTGGCTTCTCCTTGAGATAGTTTTAGTTTGATAATTTTGATACCCTCATCATGTAGTTGTGACATGATAATTTTATCTCGAAGGGTATTCTTGATGGATAAATGATTTAGACTGCCTTGAGGAATGATTTCTAGATTGAGTTTTCTCATCTGATTACAGAGAGTGTCACTGATAGCTGCTATAGATAAACAATAACAATGTGCCTTGCGGCTAAGTGCATCCGCAACCACATTGGCTTTACCAGGGTGGTAATATACCTCAAGGTCATAATCTTTGATCAATTCTAACCATCGCCTTTGCCTCATATTCAAATCTGCTTGGGTAAAGATATATTTGAGGCTCTTATGGTCAGTGTAAATGTTACACTTAGCACCCATAAGATGATGTCTCCAGATTTTGAGAGCGTGAACAACTGCTGCCAATTCCAGATCATGAGTTGGATAGTTTTGCTAATGGTTCCGGAGTGCTCTGGATGCATACGCAATGACTCGGTCGTTTTGCATTAGAACGCAACCAAGACCAGTCCCAGAAGCATCACAGTAGACATCAAAAGGCTGAGTATTATCTGGTTGAGCTAACACGGGAGCGGTTGTTAGAAGCTTTCTCAAGGAATGAAATGCTACATCACATTTATCGTCCCATCGATATTTAGCTTCTTTCTTAAGTAGCTCAGTCATGGGCTTGGCTATTTTAGAGAAATCTGGGATGAATCAGCGATAGTATCCCGCCAATCCAAGGAAACTTCAAACCTGATGGACTGAAGTTGGAGGCTTCCAATCCATGACTTCTTGAAGTTTAGTTGGGTAACTGATATGCCTTCACTAGAGATAGTGTGTCCCAAAAATTTCACACTTTTTAGCCAAAATTCACATTTCGAGAATTTGGCGTAAAGGCGATGATCACGTAGTCGTTGAAGAACGATACGTAGGTGATTGGTATGGTCTTCCTCAGTCTTGGAATATATTAAAATATCGTCAATGAAGACCACAACAAACTTATCAAGTTCCGGCATAAAGACTGAATTCATGAGATACATAAAATATGCCGGTGCGTTAGTAAGCCCAAAGGACATAACCAGATATTCATATAATCCATATCTGGTCGAGAAAGCCCGCTCATTGGCCGGAATTTCCCCGAGGACCGCCTCAGGTGAGCACTGCCCGCCGCCGCAATTGCTCGCCGCCGGTGGACCGCAGGCCTTCTTAACCCCCACGGCACCTCTGCAGGAACCCCCCTAAGGCGATCCAAGGAGCCCAGCACCTCGGAGCGCCCCTGCGTCAACCTTCCCCATGAGCACCGATCGTCTCCGCCGCCTGCCCTTTGTCGCCGGCCATCCTCCGCCGCGTTCCAGCCCGCCTCAAGCCCTCGGTGAGCACCGCATCATCCTCCTGGTCGTCTTGCGCTAGATGTCTTGGACCAAGGCTCGCTCTTGTGGCTGGAACGCGTGCGCCGGCGATGCGTCGCCGTGCCGATCCGCCCTGGTGTCGTTCGCGCCGCATGAGCCCTCCCCGAGCCCCGCAGTAGCCCCAGGTGGATCACGCATGCTGCGCTGAACCTTCCAGACCCGAGCTCGAGTAGTTTTGACCCCAGAGCACCCTTTAGGGTGAAATCTGGTGAGCCGAGCCACGCGCCGCCGCGGAAGATGATCTCTGGCGACCCAGCGCCGCCACCCCTGCAGCCCAAACCCCCGAGCGTCCGATCTGTAACGAGCGGCCAGGATTAGATCGCAGATGGGTAGGGTCCGGACCATCAGATCGTGATCCAACGGATGGAATCGACGCGTACCGGTTCGGCCTGGCATTTTTGTTAAAGAGTCCCTGGGTTTTTCCGAAAACAACCCGCAGTCCACCCCTGTTCAAAAGAAATTCCATTTAAGTCCTGTTTTTAGCACCGGAGCCCCCTGAGCTTTCTGGATTTTGGGTCCGCAGTCCAGCCCCTGTGTTTTTGCGGGTTAGACCCTAGATCTACCCTTTAATTATGTTTAGACCCTCAGTTTTTGCGTAGAACCCCCTGGAACTTCTATTTTCTTACAGAAAGGTCCCTAGACACTGTTTTAATCCTAGTTTTCGCGTCTTAGCTCCGTTTTAGGTGGTTTTCGCGCTCACGTGATTGTTGTAACGTGTAGAATAGTTTTAGCTTAGTTTTGTGTGCTATTTTACTGTAGTGTTGTACTATTTCTTATCTTGTGCCATTGTTTGTATGTATGTGCATGTGTGGACCATGTTTTGGCGTTACGATCATGAGTAGACGTTGAGCCATCGGAGGAGTACCAGGAGCCACCTTCTTCAGAACCCTTTGAGCAGCAGCAAGAGAACTTTGAGGAAGGCAAGTGTAACACGAACTTCCTATCACTTTTAAATATAATTTCATACTGCATTTTAATACTGTATGCCTATAAGGATTTCCTAGCCACATTTATCCTTTATATAAATACCTTGGGTTGCATTTTGGTTAGTTGTGCTAGGTGCTGCGCTCTCACATATAATGGTCCTTTGTAATTAAATTTGATTAATGGTATATGCAACTTGATTCTAAGAGTGGCCCTCTGTGCTGTGTGCTTGAGCAGCTCACGTCTCGTTAAAATATGTTTTTATAGAAACTTGGTTTAGGGGGCCAGCACGGTGCCTAGTGCTTGGTTGGCCACTCTCCATAAGGATCGGTTCATAGAGCGACAGCCTGGGACAACCGCGCAACCACAAGACTGGAATGGGACGGTCTTGACTTACTAATTAGGTCATTTTGGTTTGGGAGTAACTTACCTGCGGGGCAAAAGGGGTGGTAAGCTTCAATGGTCCCTGCTCCTCCGGCTTGGTCTGTGCTGTGTGCTTGTACCCCTATGAGGTGGGCCCCATCGTTGCTGATCCAGAAACCTTAGCGGTTACACCTTACTAACGTGATCCTTTGTAACGGTCTCGTAGTGTGCTTGTTAGTCATCTCACCTAAGGAAGTGTGATGAACAACTAGCGTAGCTCACGACTTGTGGGTAAAGTTGTGCAACCTCTCGAGAGTGTAAAACTGGTATACTAGCCGTGCTCACGGTTATGAGCAGCCTAGATCCTCCATCTAATTAGTGGGGTTTACCTTTGGTGGTTTGGCTTGGTTTTCAGTAGACTCATGGTTAATCTTGATTAATTATTATGCAACTTGGGTTATGGTATTTCATCCACTTGTAGTAAATAGCTTTAATAAAATTTGCCAAGATTAAAAGCTAATGCAGTTGAGTTAGCTAACCATAGAGCCTCATAGTTTGTGTTATACTTGTTGAGTACAAGTTGTGTACTCACACTTGCCTTCCCTACTCTCTGTTGTCTCTGGGATATCTTCGACTGCTGCTCAGTACCAGGCGACGTGGAGAACTGCATCAGTGGACTTGATGATTTCTAGGCGTTGTCCCCCAACCGACGTCCCTGTGGCGCCCTGTTCTGCATGTATTTATTTTATGCTTCCGCATCCCTTGAACTGATTCTTGATTCAGTTGTAATAAAGATATTCATTTATAATTTATACGCTCTTATTTCGAGATACGTGTTGTGATATCTTGATGATTCTGTTGTATATATGTGTGACTTGATCCTGGCGCATATATGATTGCTCGGTTTATGTTCTTATAAATCGGGTGTGACAAAATCCTTCACTCTTTTGAAACTGAACCTTAAAAGAAAGTTGTAGATCCTACTAAACTCTACACTTTTTCTTTGGGCACATTTTCATTTAACCTATGGTTTGAAAGTTAACCTAGCTTTACAGTGGAGTCCCTGCCTTTTTAGAAATTACAGACTAGTCCTCCTTCGTCTACCTCCAGTCCTTCCTCTGCTCTGCTCGCGCCCGTGACCCCGCCACCCTCGCCGGCCATTTTCCTGAGCTCCAGCTGCCCGGCGCCCACGGCTTCCCGGCCTTTGCTAGCCCCTCCTCGCCCCTCCACATCGCGCCGCCGCCGCCCGAGCGCGCCACGCACGCCGCCGGCTTGCCAGCCCTTGCCCTCACTCGCTGTGCCTCCTCCTTGACTTGAAGCACATCCCTGAGCTCCAAGTGCACTCACTCTTGCATTCACGCACCCACATTTGCACTGTCTTTCTTCTCTTCGAGCACTACGCCTCGCCGGAGCTCCACCGCAACTCCTGCTCGCCGTTGGCAGCTGCCTCTGCCGCCTCCCACCCTCGATCCAGTGCTCCAGTAGCACCGCCGCCACCCACTGATGCTCACAGGCCCACTCAATTTCCCTCTCCTGCGTTAGAATAGCCGGACCACCGCGCCGGTGAGCTCAAGCTCCGCCGCCGCTCGGTCTCACCGCCGTCCCGGTGCTCCGCCGCCTCTTAGCCCCGGCCAAGCACACCACCAGCACCACATCACCCCGAGGAAGCTTTCCAGCTACTTCCCCGCTACCCTTCGGCACTCCAGCCACCGAAACACCACCGTCGTCCCTCGGAGCCCCACGTCTACCCCTGTTCGCCATCGATATGCCGCCCGAGCCCCTCTCTTCCCCAACACCGACCACCCCCGTGACCGCCGTAAGCTCCTGCACCTTTCCCCCCATTCCCCCCTCACCACCGATGAGCCCCCTCACCGGAATTCGGTCGTCATCGATCGGATTCTCTGTGTAGCCCGGCCAACGACCCAATTGCAAAGATTCAAAACTTTCCAGTACCCCCCATTTCAAATCAGCCAGCTTTGAAAATCCATAGAAAATTGTAGAAAAATCTAAAAATTGTCAAACCAGTTTTGTTGTACCCCAGAAGTTTAGCTCTAAAACTTTGGTTATTAGAATCTGGTTTGAAACAAAATATGTTTTGAGTTATTTAAAGTTTAGCAAAAAGGTATCTTATGTGTAATTTTGCATGCTAGCTCTATTGTTTGTGATTTTTGGTATGTAGTCTGTTTAGGGTATTAGTAAGCTTGTGTGCAAATCTCACTTATAGTACTGAACCCTAACTTGAATTAATTTAAACTTATGCAAATCAAGCTTGAAATGGTTTAAATTTATTAAAACATGTTCCTAAGGTTTTCATGCTTAGATCTTTTTACCATGTGTTAATCTGATGATAGCTAGTTCATAGTTAAAATTTTCAAGATTTATAGCACTATTTTTCCTAAGGTTTGAATTTAAACTTGAAATTTGAACTTAATTCAAATGCTTTAGTTTCTATTTTTAGAAAATTATGAAAAATTCATAGTAAGCTTACTGCTAGAAGTAAGCTTACCCACAAAAATTCAAGGCCATAGCCTTTGTGGATTTCAAAATAAAAATTAAACTTGTTAACCTAATTCAATTAATTCAACTAATTATGATAATTGAATTGAGATACCCATAATAGGGTTAAATTCAAATTGCTTGTGCTATGAAGTTGTGTTTATCCATTGTTAGATTGCAACTTTATCGTGAAGTAAAATTCTTAACTCAAGAACCACCTAATTCAAATCCTTGCATATCATGTAGAGTTAACAACACTCGACGACGGAGACTACGAACTAGTCCCGGAACACGAGCAAGGGTTTTCTGAAGACCAGGTCAACGTCGCTGAGGATATAACTGAAGCCCCGAACCAAGGTTTGGAAATCCTTGACATCCCTAACCTAGCCCCACTCAAGAAGGCAAGCCCCGATGCATAACCCAGTATTTTAAATTACTACACTTATACAGTTTTATACTTATGTGTCTATATTATGCATTAAGTCTAGGAATCGAAATGGAACCCTAGATGCATGAATCCTAGGAACCTATGTATTGTGCCTGAGTCCTTATCGAATAAATGCTTTGCTAATAGGACCGGCAGAAGTCGAGTGATTTCCTGTCACTCGTGTGATATAGGAATTGAATGTTTATTATTCTGCAATCACTATAAGGATGATAGAGGGGTCATGTATGGTATCATGACTTGGAAGGATACCCCGTCTGTATTAATAAAAGTTGATAAGGTCACAGTGTGTGGTAGCTGTGGTCAAGTGCTTGAAAGTACTAGCCACATGCCGCGAAATATGGAAAGCGGTAAGCCTAGTAACAAATCGGCCCGAGAAGTGGACTTACCTCCTACCACTCGTAATTTGGTTTTTCGCACACGCACTGACGTGCGGGAATATGTTCTGCATAGCGGACACGAGTACGGTCATGTAGTCGCACTACAAACGTACGTCCTGCACATTAGATCTGCGTATGGACCTACAGTCGCTTGTGGTGGCCCTGATCCACGAGTCGGAATGAAAGGCAAACGGTTGCTTCGGAATGATCATTGGATGTTCCAAGCGTGTGAGTTAGGTTTACCCTTGCAAGGTTATGAAATTCAATTCAGAATTGATCGTTTCTCGTGGAGATTGAGACTACTTGTTCCTTCTGCCACATAGAGTAAGAACAGTAACTATTGTTGGAACAATCTTGATGAATGCTAATCTCTACCTTGCTTGTCTAGAATAGGTGCTTACCTAGAATGGTTAATGCAAGTAGAAGCTGAAAGCCAAAACGTGAAAGTTAGATCATACTCTTTGTTGCTTTTCAGCAAAAAGAAAACCAGAGCTTCTCAATCCTTCATGGTCTTGTTATAGACTAAGTATACCCAGTCTCGGTTAAGTCTTGCTGAGTATTAGCATACTCAGTCTTGCCAGTCTGTTTTTCAGGTACGGCCTGTGAGAACCAAATGGATAGTCCAGCCGGGCCTTTCCCTGTTCCATTTGGCTGCTCCGTGGAATGGGATCCATCCCCGGCTAGCAATGACCCTCCGGAATGACGCCATGTTATGGGCTGAGCGTGGTGTCAACTTTCGCGATGTGTGTAGTCGCGTGTTAATTTCTTCGGCTATGACTCAGAACAAGCTTGTATAGCTTGTGGTTCAAAACAATATTTGTATAAGTTTACTTTAAGTTCGAAACAGTTGTGTAATAATGTTTAATTATCCTATGGACTAAAAGTTTGTGAGCTGTTGTGTGATTGTAAACTCACCTTTGTGCGAGGTAAACCTACTTCGATACTGTTGAACCGTGGTTGTATCGGGTGGTGACCCGATGTAAGCATCTAGGCCCTTAAGGTATGTTTCGGTGATTAATGACAACCATTATTGTGACTAATGAGTTTGTGCAGCTTTATAGATCATTATTGCTCATTTGGTTATATGTCAAAAGAGGCCCCTAATTCTCTTTATTCAAAAAGGCGATCTCGGCATTCATCTCTATAATGTGTCAAGACTAAGGATCTTTCTAGTCCTAAGTGTCATAAGGTTGAGAAGGACACTTAGGTTAGTATAGGTTTTATAGTTTTGTAGTGATCGCACTATTAAGAGGGGTTTAGGCTTAGTAACTTGAGCATGGACATGGTCTATTGAAAATGGATGCACACAATGGTCACTCAGGTTTCTAGAAGCTCAAATAAGTGGTTCTCAACTTATATCTCAAAAATATTTGGATTTCATTCAAGACTCAAGTCAGAAAAGGCAAAACCAGAAAAATCCTTATCACCGGATTAACCGACGCCTCAAGTTTTCTATACGTCGGTTAAACGAGGTCAGCAGGTCTGGACAAGTCAATACACCGGTTAAACCGACGTGATTTGAAAAGGGACGTCGGTGCAGTTGTCCAGAGACTCGGTTTTCAGTTGATCAGTGGACAAATAGACTCACCGGTTAAACCGACGTTATTTGAAATTGGACGTCGGTGCAGTTGTCCAGTGACTTGGTATTTCTGTTGATCAAAGGATGATTACACTCACCGGTTAAACCGATGCAACGACGGTTAATCTTCCCAAACAGTAACGGCTAGTTTTTCAAAAGGGGAGTTTACATTCACCGGTTAAACCGACGATGACTGTTGGAGGGACGTCGGATTAACCGGCGCTACGCAGTTTTCTGGCAGCTTTTTCTCCAACGGCTCTATTCGTGTGAGCTGCCCATATATACCCCTCCAATGGGTCATTCTACTACTCTTGGCACCAGGCAACATCCAAACACACATACTTTAGCCAAGAGCCACTTTGAGCTTCAACATTTCATACACTTGTTCATTCAATCATTCAAGAAGCAAGATTAAGGACTTGAGTAGAGAGAAGCTTGTGTGCATCCATTCTTAGTGATTGGTTCTTGCTCAAGTGAAGGCCTTAGCTTGTTACTCTTGGTGATTGGCATCACCTAGGCGATCTTGGTGATCGAGGTGATTCTCGCGGAGCTTGCCAAGGATTGTGGAAGCCCGGAGAAAAGATTTGTACGTGGCTTGATCTCCACCACACCGGGATGGTGAACGGAGACTCTTAGTGAGCGCCCTCGTCTTGGTGACTTGGGAGGTGACAATACTCTTTGTGAGTGTCACAACGTGGATTAGGGGTGTGTGCCAACACATCGATACCACGGGAAAAATCCGGTTGTCCCTTGTCCATTTTACTTATTTCAAGCATTATCTTTCATGCAATTCTTTCATGTGCTTGATTTAGGAATCACTAGTTAGCTCTACCTTGCTAGGCTTTATCTCTTTTTATCTCATCTAGCTTGTGTAGGTTGTTTAGTTATCCGGTTGGTGAATTGGTGCCTTTCTAGTTTTGCATAGGTTAAGGTTGCTTTATCTTGTTTTAGAAATTGAAAAAGGCCCAATTCACCCCCCCTCTTGGTCCATCGATCCTTTCAATTGGTATCAGAGCCTCGTTGCTCATTTGGATCATTAGACTTCACCGCCTAGAGCTATGGCCAAGATGGGTGGTTCGCCGCCTCACTTCGAGGGCAAGAACTTTGCCTATTGGAAAGTTCGCATGGCCGCATACCTTGATGCGATTGCCCCCGAAGTATGGTTGGCAACTAAAGTCGGATTCACCGGAGAACCCACCCCCGACCAATTAAAATGGAATGCTAGAGCTAGAAATGCTATTTTCGAAGCTATTAGTGAGGAGGTCTTTGCTAGAGTTAATGGCATGGACCTAGCAAGTGATATTTGGAAGGAGCTCATTGAAATACATGAAGGTTCCACCAAAGTTCGTGAACAAAAATATCACTTGTTTAGAGCTAAGTATGATTCCTTCAAAATGCTAGCTCATGAAAATTGCAATGATATGTATTCTCGCTTGAATGTCATTGTCAAGGACATTAATGCACTTGAAATATCCAAAATTGACAGTGCATCCATCAACCGCAAGATCCTCATGCTACTCCCGAAGCCCAAGTATAACATTATCAATGCTATGCTTCAAAAGGAGGATCTCGCCGCAATGGAAGTTGGAGAACTTGTGGGCGAAATTCGCGCTCATGAAATGAGCATTCTTGGTATGACCGAAGAGCCAACATCAAGCAAGTCAATTGCTCTAAAGACCAAGACAAACAAATCCCGCAAGCTCAAGATGGTCAAACAAGACTCAAGCTCAAGCAATGAAGAAGATGATCACCATGAGAGCTCATCCGATGTTGAAGATGATGGAGAACTTGCTCTCATGATGAGAAAGTTCACACGCTTGAATGAGAAGATCAATAAGAAGGGCTTCAACTTTGACTCCAAGAAGGGAATGTTCCGGCCAATGGATGTCAAGAACAAGATTTGCTACAATTGTGGCGAAAAAGGACACATCCGTCCAAATTGCCCCAAGCCGGACAAAAGAAGCAAGGACAACAAGGGTAAGCATCGCCATGATTCAAGCGATGATGAAGAAGAGGAGAGGAAGAACAAAAACAAGAGATTTGGGAAGAAGAAGACCCATGACAAGAAGACCAAGCTCTTCCCGAAGAAGAAAGGGCATACCAAGAAAAGTTTCTTGGTGGAGAAACAAGAATGGGTGACCGATGTCTCATCAAGCGAAGACTCAAGTGATGAAGAAGACATTGTCACCATCGCCCTCACCAATGAAGAACCATCTCTACCTCCGCCTCCTATGTGCCTCATGGCAAAAGGTAACACCAAGGTATGTGAGGTAGATAGTGAAGATGATAGTGATGAAGAGCTTGATCCTAATGAATTTACTAACCTCATCAATGAGTATACATCCGTCATCAAGAGGGAAAAGGGCAAAGTTAAAGTTCTTGAGAGCACTCATGCCAAGTTAGAGCTTGCCCACTCCGACTTACTTAGTAAGTACAATGACTTGCTCAAAAAGCACAATGAGTCACTTGTACTTGCTAAGCAAGTTGAAGAAAGCCACAAAAAGCTCAAACAAGAGCATAGGGAGTTGGCTCACAAGTATCAAGAACTTGAATTTGCTTATGAAATAATTGACCCAAGTCTTGAGAAAGTTGTTAATGAAAAGGTCAATGCTTCTACTTCATGTGATGACCTACTCATTGATGCATATGCCACTAATGTTGTGCCCAAGCTTGCCTCTTCTAGGGAAAAGGAATTGATGGATCAAGTGGCAAGCCTCAAGAGTAGTGTGGAGAAACTCTCAAGGGGAGAATACATCCACAAGGAGATTCTCTTCAACAATGCCCGTGACTATGGCAAGAGAGGTCTTGGTTCATTTCCGGAGCCAAACATGGCTACAACTCCTTCTCCGGAGATCAAGACAAGCTTCATCAAGGAAGTTGGTTCATATTGCCAACATTGCCAAGTCACCGGGCACCACACTAGGGAGTGCACTTTACCATCACGTCCTCTTCCTAAATTACCCAAGAATTACTCATCAATGTTTCAAAATAATCATTTTCTCTTGAGTAAAGTGAAGGGCAAGGTGAAGGCCAAGTTCATTGGCAAAATTGCTAAGGAGTCGAAGAAGAAGCTCCCCAAGCAACTTTGGGTCCCAAAAGCTCTTGTCACACATGTGCAAGGCCCAAAGCTTGTTTGGGTTCCGAAAACTTAAAAATAAATTCTCATGTGTGTAGGTGAACTACAAAGCCGGTGGAAAACATTGGGTACTTGATAGCGGTTGCTCTCAACATATGACCGGCAATGATAGCATGTTCACCTCACTTGAAGACCCCGGCGATCATGAACATGTCACCTATGGTGATAACTCTAAGGGGAAAGTCTTAGGTTTGGGTAGAATTGCAATTTCAAAAGATTTATCCATTTCGAATGTTTTGTTTGTAGAAGCACTTAGTTTTAACCTCATTTCTATTGCACAATTGTGTGATCTTGGACTAACGTGTGCCTTTGACAAGAATGGTGTTGTAGTGACTCATGAAAAAGACAAGTCATTGGTATTCACGGGGTTTAGGCATGGCAATATCTATTTGGTGGATTTCTCTTCAAAGCAAACAAGCACCATGACTTGCCTCTTCACCAAGTCGTCTCTTGGGTGGCTTTGGCATAGAAGAATTGCTCATATTGGCATGAGCAACCTCAAGAAAGCCCACAAGAGAGGGATGATCACCGGCATAAAGGACGTCATTTTTGACAAGAACAAGCTATGCAAAGCATGTCAAGCCGGGAAGCAAGTTGCAACTCATCATCCTATCAAGACGATGTTGTCTACCTCCAAGCCGCTCGAGCTACTACACATGGATCTCTTTGGTCCAACTTCATACAAGAGCATTGGTGGTAACCTCTATTGCCTAGTAATTGTTGATGATTTTTCACGTTACACTTGGGTCATGTTTCTAGGCGATAAGGGTGAAACTCCGGAAATCTTCAAGACATTTGCAAGAAAAGCTCAAAGGGAATACAATTCCCCAATCGTGAAGATTCGGAGTGACAACGGCACCGAGTTCAAAAACATGAAGATTGAAGAATGGTGCGATGAAGAAGGAGTCAAACATGAGTTTTCCGCCACCTACACGCCCCAACAAAATGGTGTGGTGGAAAGAAAGAACAAGACACTCATCACCCTAGCAAGAGCAATGTTGGATGATTATGGCACGTCCGAGAAGTTTTGGGCGGAAGCAATCAACACGGCGTGTCATGCATCCAACCGAGTGTATCCTCACCGACTCCTCAAGAAAACTCCATATGAGCTCATCACCGGGAGGAAACCAAATATATCATACTTTCGAGTCTTTGGTTGCAAATGCTTCATATATAAGAAGAAAAGGCTCGGTAAGTTTGAAAGTAGATGTGATGAAGGTTTCTTTCTTGGTTATGCATCAAACTCCAAAGCATATAGAGTATTCAATCAAACCTCCGGGTTAGTTGAAGAAACATGTGATGTGGAGTTTGATGAATCTAATGGCTCCCAAGAGGAGGTTGTTGGCTATGAGAATGTAGGGGATGAAGAGATTGAAGAAGCCTTGAAGAAGATGTCCATTGGGGATATCAAGCCGGAAGAGGTGCATGAAGGCAATGATCAAGGGGGAGGACCTTCCTCATCTACACCAAGCACCTCAACGGCACCCCTAGTGGATGAAGATCAAGATAAAGTTGATCCACTACCTCAAGAAAATGTGTCATCGCCAACGCCCCAAGTCCAAGAACAAGAAGAACAAAATGTTCCACCACAAGCACAAGTCACTCATGATTCACCCCAACAACCATCCACGCAAATACCGCTAATGAAGCATGGTCGCATCTCGAAGGATCATCCAATTGGTCAAATCATTGGTAGTCCTTCCAAAGGAGTAAGAACTCGTTCTAAGCATGCTTCATTTTGCGAACATCACTCGTTTGTTTCTTGTATTGAACCCACTAGCATAGAGGAAGCCCTTGAGGACTCGGATTGGGTGATGGCCATGCAAGAAGAGTTGAACAATTTCACCCGCAATGAAGTATGGGTCCTCGAAGCTCCTCCGAAAGACAAGAACATCATCGGCACAAAGTGGGTCTTTCGAAACAAGCAAGATGAACATGGGGTGGTGGTACGCAATAAAGCAAGACTTGTGGCAAAAGGGTTTTCTCAAGTTGAAGGTTTGGATTTTGGTGAAACTTTTGCTCCGGTCGCAAGACTTGAAGCTATCCGCATTCTTCTTGCTTACTCTTCACATCATAATATCAAGTTGTATCAAATGGATGTGAAAAGTGCTTTCTTAAATGGCTTTATTAACGAACTTGTTTATGTTGAGCAACCTCCCGGGTTTGAAGATCCGAGGAATCCTAATCATGTTTATAGGTTGCACAAGGCACTCTATGGGCTCAAACAAGCTCCAAGGGCTTGGTATGAGAGGCTTCGTGACTTCCTAATCATGCAAGGTTTCAAGATCGGGAGGGTGGACACCACTTTGTTCACAAAAGACGTCAACGGGGACCTTTTCATTTGTCAAATTTATGTTGACGATATTATCTTTGGCTCAACTAATGATTTACTAAGCCATGAGTTTGCTACCATGATGTCTAGAGAATTCGAGATGTCCATGATTGGCGAATTGACCTTCTTCCTTGGTTTTCAAGTCAAACAAATGAAGGAAGGGACATTCATTTATCAAGAAAAATATACTAAAGATATCTTGAAGAAGTTCAAGATGGATGAATGTAAGCCAATCAAGACTCCTATGGCTACAAATGGGCATCTCGACTTGGATGTGGACGGTAAAACGGTTGACCAATCCCTCTATCGCTCTATGATAGGGTCTTTGCTTTACCTTACCGCATCTAGGCCCGATATAATGTTTAGTGTGTGCTTGTGTGCCCGCTTTCAAGCTAACCCAAAGGAATCACATCTTTCTGCTGTAAATAGGATCCTTCGGTATCTCAAGCACACTCCTAGCATAGGCTTGTGGTACCCCAAAGGCGCTAGTTTAGATCTCTTGGGATACTCGGATTCGGATTTTGCCGGAAGCCGTGTCGATCGCAAGAGTACCTCCGGGGGCTGCCACTTGCTTGGGCGTTCTCTAGTTTCTTGGTCAAGTAAGAAGCAAAATTCCGTGGCTTTGTCCACCGCGGAAGCGGAATATATAGCTGCCGGTGCATGTTGTGCCCAAATTCTATATATGAAGCAAACCCTTTTGGACTTTGGTGTGAAACTAGAAAGAATACCACTCCTTTGTGACAATGAAAGTGCCGTAAAAATTGCCAAGAATCCGGTTCAACACTCTCGCACAAAGCACATTGATATTCGCCATCACTTCTTGCGTGATCACGAAGCCAAGGGGGACATTTCCCTTCAAGGTGTGAGATCCGAGGAGCAATTGGCGGATATTTTCACAAAACCTTTAGACGAGAGTACCTTTGTTAGGCTAAGAAATGAGCTAAATGTGTTAGATGCGGCAAACGTCATGTAAGTTGCCATGTCATATAGAAAAATGCATACATATAGGACTCTTGTCTAACCGTGGTAAGATAGTGATGAGCAAGGGTTTAGCTAGAGGTGGTGGTCCACTTGTTTTCCTCTAGGCTTGTAGAAAGGCTCATCATGATGAAGCTTTCCGTGGGATCAATCTTGACAAGTAGATCTTAAATTCTCGCTATGCATTTCTTGTCATATAGTTGTGCATCTCATGTTTACCTTTCTTTCGCATGTGTTTGTAATTTGCATTATCATTGCATGCGTAAAAGTCACAAAGGAGATCACTTGATGAAGATGAGACTTGTTTTTACATACAAGATCTTAATTCATGAGAAGTGAAAAGAGTAAAGTGTTAGGTGCGTTATTGCCTAGTGAGCAATGTCATGGTGAGTTTGAAGCTTTCCTCCTTCAATATTCTTATGACATGGCTCATACATTTTAAATTGACGCTTTGTCTCTCTTGCGACTTATCTTTGATCTTGAAAAGAAAAACTATTTAAGTTATTAAGCTATCCTATTTTGAGGGGTAAAGTCGCCTATGCGAGTCCATTAACTTGAGTTTAGTTGAATCTTATAAGTTCATTGGACTTATCATAGAAAAGTGAGCTGAGAGAGGGTTTTTGGGTTCACCGGTTAAACCGACGTTCAATGGATCTATACCCATCGGTTTAACCGGCGTTACTAAGTGTCAGCCACAGCTCAGTGACTTCAGGCGTTCAACCGGCGTATACAAAGTTTGCAGCATCGGATCAACCGGTGAACACAACACAATTCTGACCTGAAAATCAACTGTTATATGCATCGTTCAACCGACGAGTTCAATTTTCAGATCATCGGTTCAACCGGCGTACAGATACAGATTTGGCAGAGTTTCTGGTGAACGACACCGACGCAATCAACCGGTGTTCAAAACCTAAGCGTCGGTTCAACCGGCGATAAGAAAAATTGCGGGGTCCACATGTCATATTCCTCTCTTGACCGGTCACGACCTCATTCTCGCTCGTGTTGTGCTCGACTCCTCGCCTTCACCCGCTCCCGCCACCGCCATCGCCGTCCACCGCCGTCGCTGTCCGCCGCCGTCGCAGTCCACCGCCGCTCTCGGTTCGCACCACCACCGCCGTCGTCCTCGCCTTGCGCCGCCCGCATTGCGCCGCCGCCACACCACCGCCCTCGCGCCGCCGTCTGCTGCTCGCGCCCAGCCGCGCCCGCGCCGCCGCCGTCTGCCGCTCGCGCCCAGCCGTGCCCGCGCGCCGACCACATTGCGACCGCACCGCCGCCACTGGCACGCCACCGCACCAGCAAGCACTGCTCCACCGCTTCTTCTGCCGCACACGCGCCGCCGCATTGCACCGCCTTCACGCCGGGTTGCCTTTCGCTAGCCTCAGTTCGCAGCGCCGCGTCTTGTGTGATCGAGATGGGTCGTGACAAGAGGAAGGGTAAGGAGATCGTGGTTGAGGAGCCCGCGCGCAAGCGGACTCGCGCAGCTAGAGAGGCCGAGAGGGCCGAGATGGTGGCTAAGGCCGCCGAGGAGCAGGCGTCTGGCCGTGCTCGTCCTTTCGCGATCAGAGATCCAGCAGCCAGGGGCAGAGGCAGAGGCAGAGGCATGGGCAGAGTCAGAGGAGCCAGAGCCACCAGAGCCGCAGCAGCAGCAGCAGAGTCAGCACAGTCAGCTTCAGCGGCAGAGTCCGAGTCAGAGTCAGCGACAGACCAGTCTGAGCAGTCTCAGAGGCAGGCTACACCTCAGTCACCTGCTCTACGACGCTCTGGCCGCACCCGGCAGACGTCCCCCGCAGAGCAGACTTCACCAGCGACCGAGCGTCGCACTGGACCGAGGACGCGAGGAGGTCACCAGCCACAGGAGCCTCGCAGGTCCACAGCAGCAGCAGCAGCAGCTCGTCGAGCCGAGGCCCTAGCGGCCGAGCGCGCAGTGTTCCGCATGGACACTGTCGTGCGTCTGGAGCCAGGTGTACTGCTCCAGAACTTGACCAAGGCCAATGCGGCGAAGGTCAAGAGGCTCAGGTGGAGTGTACAGGAGGAGGAGTGGTTCCCAGTGACACGAGACAGCAGGGTCGATCGTAGATTCTGGACGCTCCTTCAGGCCAGTTTCTACGAGACCTATCAGAGGCGGGGCCACAGGATTTTCCCTCACCGAGTACTGGACTGGGTTTCTTTGAGGACAGCTGCAGGGGGAGCCGATGTCCGCGAGCACTTCGAGCACTTCAGAGGTCTGCCCAGGTTGCTCTCGATTGAGAGGAACAGGTATATTGAGGACTGGGTCAGAGTTTTCTACGCCACAGCATGGATTGCCCCCGAGCGCAGAGCAGTTCACTTCATGTTTGGGGGGCAGGTGTTTGGCTTGTCCAGAGCGACACTTGCAGGGATTCTTGGAGTTGACTTGGTTGACGTCTCCCTGCACGAGATGGTATATGGAGATGCAGATCCTCCGCGCAGAGCCATGATTGGCGGAATAGCACCCTCTCACGAGGCTATCTCACAGTGCTTCCGCCAGCCCTTCCCGGCTTCCTACGCCCATGTACCGAGCTTGCTGACCCCAGAGGCCTACGCTGTTCACATGGCACTCCGGAGGACTTTGCTCCCGAGGAGTGGCTACCCAGAGGGGTTCACAGGTCTGCAGCAGCTGCTTCTACTTCACATCCTCACTCACGAGCCGTTCGATATTGTTGATTTTATTCTGGCAGAGATCGAGGATGTTATCACTGACGGGATGGGAGTTGTACGTCAGTTCCCATATGCTCACTGGATCAGTTTCATTTGCTCCATGATAGTGCCAGCTGAGTCACCAGTCAGTGCCGTATACAGACAGGACGAGGTTCCCTGGTTCCCCGTCTACAGACCGACAGCACCCTCAGACAGGAGGAGAGGGAGACAGGCAGATCGTGCTGCCATGGCACGATTGTCACCTGAGGTACAGGCCCGAGTCGCCCAGGAGGACGAGGCATTACTTGCTGCAGAGGCACAGCTTCCCGGAGGAGATGATGAGATTCACTGGTCAGACCTAGAGTCAGACTCCTCCGAGGATGAGGAGTACTTCCCTGCACCAGCCGCAGCTAGTCATGATCATGAGGCAGGAGGTTCAGGAGAGCCAGCTCCTGTGACAGCTGCTGCTACTACTGTTTCAGAGTCTCTGGTGTCTCAGCCGTCTGAGCTCACCGCACTCCTACAGCAGCTGGTCACACAGCAGAGAGAGGATCGTCGTGCTCAGGAGGAGGCCAGGAGAGCCCATGAGGCACAGCTTGCACAGATCCAGAGGGAGGCCGCCCGAGAGCGAGCTGCTACTGAGGAGCGTTTCGTCGGCCTTATTGACAGAGTCTCTCAGAGGACGGACGCTCAGTTTCAGCAGATGCAGCAGGGCATGATGGCGATGTTCGGGATGATTTCACAATTATACTCTCACACCGGACTCGCCCTCAGCAGCCAGCACAGACAGGCCTTCAGGGCGCCGGAGCACCACCACTTGCAGTTACACCAGCTCCGGCCTCCACTGCTCCAGCTTCTTCTGCGACCCCGGAGATCATGTTCTCACTGTCTGCACTACTTGGGTCTGCGAGTCGTCCTCTCTTCTCTCCACTACCTGCGACCTCGCTCTTCCAGGAGTCACCTTCAGCGGTGCAGTCAGTTGGCCTCCCCACCATACCACAGCCACTACCTTCAGGGGGAGGCGGAGAGGTGTCCTTAGCCCAACAGTCGTCACAGCCGGCAGCTTCAGCACTCACCACTTCAGATGTTGACACATCTTCTGCTGAGCCGGCTACCACTTCCACGGACCCTCTCCCAGGCAGTGCCAGCACCAGGGCCTCGACGACAGCCTCGACGACTGCCACACCTCCCGTCAGCTCAGCACCAGCCGGTCCTTCAAATCAGCAGCTACCAGCAGTCACTGAGGATCCACCGTCCGACGACGACGACGACGATGACCCGGATCGCTTCCTCGCCGTCCCGCGGCACCCAGATCAGTAGCCTTTTTGTGCTTTGATGCCAAAGGGGGAGAGGGAGTCAGGGGGAGGGTAGCAGTAGAGAGAGCTCGATCTGACCTTTGATGTTTCTTATTGTATTATATTTGATGTTGGTTCATGGATATGTACATTTGTCATTTGAGCATGCTGAGCTTTTGAGACATATCTATGGATTTCGTTTGAGCTTTTGAGCTTTTTGGTTCCTTTCTTTTCGAGTTTGCTTGTGTTTATTCGTGTCTTATCTTTCTCGCTCTCTCGATATCTATGTTTATGTTGTCATCAATCACCAAAAAGGGGGAGATTGTAAGCATCTAGGCCCTTAAGGTATGTTTCGGTGATTAATGACAACCATTATTGTGACTAATGAGTTTGTGCAGCTTTATAGATCATTATTGCTCATTTGGTTATATGTCAAAAGAGGCCCCTAATTCTCTTTATTCAAAAAGGCGATCTCGGCATTCATCTCTATAATGTGTCAAGACTAAGGATCTTTCTAGTCCTAAGTGTCATAAGGTTGAGAAGGACACTTAGGTTAGTATAGGTTTTATAGTTTTGTAGTGATCGCACTATTAAGAGGGGTTTAGGCTTAGTAACTTGAGCATGGACATGGTCTATTGAAAATGGATGCACACAATGGTCACTCAGGTTTCTAGAAGCTCAAATAAGTGGTTCTCAACTTATATCTCAAAAATATTTGGATTTCATTCAAGACTCAAGTCAGAAAAGGCAAAACCAGAAAAATCCTTATCACCGGATTAACCGACGCCTCAAGTTTTCTATACGTCGGTTAAACGAGGTCAGCAGGTCTGGACAAGTCAATACACCGGTTAAACCGACGTGATTTGAAAAGGGACGTCGGTGCAGTTGTCCAGAGACTCGGTTTTCAGTTGATCAGTGGACAAATAGACTCACCGGTTAAACCGACGTTATTTGAAATTGGACGTCGGTGCAGTTGTCCAGTGACTTGGTATTTCTGTTGATCAAAGGATGATTACACTCACCGGTTAAACCGATGCAACGACGGTTAATCTTCCCAAACAGTAACGGCTAGTTTTTCAAAAGGGGAGTTTACATTCACCGGTTAAACCGACGATGACTGTTGGAGGGACGTCGGATTAACCGGCGCTACGCAGTTTTCTGGCAGCTTTTTCTCCAACGGCTCTATTCGTGTGAGCTGCCCATATATACCCCTCCAATGGGTCATTCTACTACTCTTGGCACCAGGCAACATCCAAACACACATACTTTAGCCAAGAGCCACTTTGAGCTTCAACATTTCATACACTTGTTCATTCAATCATTCAAGAAGCAAGATTAAGGACTTGAGTAGAGAGAAGCTTGTGTGCATCCATTCTTAGTGATTGGTTCTTGCTCAAGTGAAGGCCTTAGCTTGTTACTCTTGGTGATTGGCATCACCTAGGCGATCTTGGTGATCGAGGTGATTCTCGCGGAGCTTGCCAAGGATTGTGGAAGCCCGGAGAAAAGATTTGTACGTGGCTTGATCTCCACCACACCGGGATGGTGAACGGAGACTCTTAGTGAGCGCCCTCGTCTTGGTGACTTGGGAGGTGACAATACTCTTTGTGAGTGTCACAACGTGGATTAGGGGTGTGTGCCAACACATCGATACCACGGGAAAAATCCGGTTGTCCCTTGTCCATTTACTTATTTCAAGCATTATCTTTCATGCAATTCTTTCATGTGCTTGATTTAGGAATCACTAGTTAGCTCTACCTTGCTAGGCTTTATCTCTTTTTATCTCATCTAGCTTGTGTAGGTTGTTTAGTTATCCGGTTGGTGAATTGGTGCCTTTCTAGTTTTGCATAGGTTAAGGTTGCTTTATCTTGTTTTAGAAAATTGAAAAAGGCCCAATTCACCCCCCTCTTGGTCCATCGATCCTTTCACCCGACGACCAATGGGTTGTCCGTTTGAAGTGCGTTGAGTTAGTATCACCTGCATAGTGATGACTAGCGCACTTGAGTCGGAATAATTCAGGCGGTTCTGCCACATTGGCGCTACACGTGGAACTCCTGAAGGTTTCAGGACAGACCAGGCTAGCGGTTCCAAACAACCGCCACCGCCACCGCCACCCCCAAATCTAGCAGAGGTTATGGCTCGGCAGACTGAGCTTCTCAATCTGCTAGTGCTAGCACAACAGAACCAGCATCGTCAACAACCCCGAGGAGGTCGTGATGACCTCAACCCCCAAGTGGCAGGCTATTAGGATTTCTTCAGTACCCAGCCCCCATTTTTCAGTAAAGCTGAAGAATCTTTGGATGCTGACGCCTGGCTTCATACTATTGAATCGAAGTTCGCCCTTCTTACTATACCTTGCGCGGACTCGAGTAAAGGTCACTTTGCCACCCAGCAACTTCGTGGTGCTGCCCGCATTTGGTGGGATAATTTTTGCGCCATGCAGCCCGCTGGACATGTTATCTCCTTGGAGGAATTTCGGACTACCTTCAGGGCACATTATATTCCTGAAGGACTGATGGAACGGAAGTTGAATGAATTCCTAGCACTCACCCAAGGTACCCATATGGTACTGTAGTATGCACAGGCTTTCAATCATCTGTGCTAATATGCAGGCTATCACGCTGACAATGATGCCAAGAAACATGATCGTTTCCGTCGTGGCCTCAGTACCAAGCTCAAGGAACACCTGAACCTTGTTAAGGCCAATACTTTCAATGAGCTGGTTAATATGGCCCTAACCCATGAGGATTGTATCATGGCACATCATGGCGAAAAGAAACGAAAGACTCCTACTGGACCCTCGAGTGCTCAGTCACCGAGGTATCGTGTTGTTCCCAATGCGCAGTTCAGAGCGCCGTAGCGGAATGCTCTACCTGGTAGATTGGTTTTCCGCCCGCCTCAACAGCAAGGAGGGTATAGACCTCCAGTGCCTCCGCAACAGCCGCAACAGTTTGGCACAAGGCCAAATGTTCAACAATTTCAGCAGAGGAGCAGCACTAATCGCTGTTTCAACTGCGGGAGTGCGGATCACTTTATCAAGGATTGTCCTCGGTCCAGGAAGCCTCTTCAAGGGCAGAGTTCTAATCAGAACAATCAGGGCAAGGGCAAGAAGCGAATAATGCAAGTCCGGCAAGGGCGAGTCAACTTCACCACCCTTGCAGAACTTCCAGAAGGAGCCCACATAATGACGGGTACATTTTCTATCGACTATAAACCCGTTATTATCTTATTTGATTCCGGTGCAACCCATAGCTTTATTAGCAACAAGTGTGGTGCCCGAGTGGGACTTGATTCTTGTCAAGCTAAGGGGTCGTACATGATCTCTACCCTTGGGGGAAAGATTAGTTCCAATCAACTGATTAGATATGTGCCAATACAGTTGGGTAGTAAGGTCATAAAAACTGATTTGGTTTTACTCCCTTTAGAGGGTATGGATATCATACTTGGGATGGATTGGATGACAAGACATAAGGTGTTGTTAGATATCTCTTCCCGAGTTATTGAGATTGACTCACCATATAACGGAGCCACTACCCTCTACATACCCCAACAAGAGTACTTCTACTCTTGTGTTTATGCAACCATAGACATCAAATTAGAAGACATTCCTATAGTCTGTGAGTATCCCGATGTCTTTCCAGACGATTTGCCTGGAATGCTACCAGATCAGGACATCGAGTTCATTATTAAGCTCGAACCTGGCACAGTTCCTATTTCCAAGAGGCCATATCAAATGCCGCCTAACGAACTGGCCGAGCTAAAAATCCAACTTCAAGATCTTCTTGATAAGGGTTTCATACGCCCAGGTGTTTCACCTTGGGGATGCCCCGCCCTATTTGTAAAGAAAAAGGACAATAGCTTAAGGCTATGTGTCGATTATTGTCCACTCAATGCGGTCACTATCAAAAATAATTACCCTCTTCCCCGCATTGACATCTTGTTTGACCAATTAGCTGGAGCCAAAGTCTTCTCTAAGATTGACCTATGCTCTTGTTACCATCAATTCAAAATCAAGCCTGGTGATATTCCAAAAACAGCTTTCTCAACGAGATATGGACTTTATGAATATCTGGTTATGTCTTTTTGACTCACTAATGCACCGGCATACTCCATGTATCTTATGAATTCAGTCTTTATGCCGGAGCTTGATAAATTCGTCGTGGTTTTCATCGACGATATTCTGATATACTCTAAGACTGAAGAAGATCATACTGATCATTTACGTGTCGTTCTTCAACAACTGCGTGATCACCGCCTTTACGCCAAATTCTCTAAATGCGAGTTCTGGCTTGATAGTGTGAAATTTCTGGGACATACTATCTCCAGTGAAAGCATATCGGTTGATCCAACCAAAGTTCAGGAAGTTATGTATTGGAAGCCTGCAACTTCAGTCTATCAAATCCGTAGCTTCCTTGGATTGGCCGGATATTATCAACGATTCATTCCAGACTTCTCCAAGATAGCCAAGCCTATGACTGAGCTACTCAAGAAGGAGATTAGATTCTATTGGAATGATAAGTGCGAAGAAGCGTTTCATACACTGAGAAAGCTTCTAACCACTGCTCCAGTATTAGCTCAGCCAGATAATAGCAAGCCTTTTGATGTCTATTGTGATGCTTCCGGAACCAGACTTGGTTGTGTGCTTATGCAAAACAACCGGGTCATTGCTTATGCTTCCAGAGCAGTCCGGAATGATGAACAAAACTATCCAACTCATGATCTTGAGTTAGCAGCTGTTATTCATGCTCTCAAGATTTGGAGACATCATCTTATGTGCGCCAAGTGTAACATTTACACTGACCATAAGAGCCTCAAATATATCTTTACTCAAGCTGACCGAAATATGAGGCAAAGGCGTTGGTTAGAACTGATCAAGGACTACGATCTTGGGGTACACTACCATCCCGGCAAGGCTAATGTGGTTGCGGATGCACTCAGCCGCAAAGCACATTGTCATTGCTTATCCATAGAAGTCTTCAGTGAAACCCTCTGCTATCAAATGAGAAAACTCAATCTGGAGATTATTCCTCAAGGTAGACTAAATCTCATATCTATTGAATCTACCCTTCAAGATAATATCATCATGTCGCAATTGCATGATGAAGGTATCAAAATTATCAAACAGAAACTATCTCAGGGAGAAACAAAATATAGGTGTTTCCACACGGATCATCAAGGAGTTCTATGGTTCAACAATCGTATTGTTGTACCTAAGAATGTGGCAGAACCAACCTGAATTATACCGGCTCAAGTACGCGAGTCCACTCCAAAGGGCTCCGACGTACTTCAAACGGTATAATCCCTTGGCCTGTCGGGTAACGTCCCGATAAACCACCGTTACACAGGATCAAATAAGGTTACCTCACACGAAGGTGAGTCCAGAGATACAATTACCATCACATTTTACATAACAGGGAATTACATTACAAGAGTTTATAAAAGTAGTACAAAATTTCAAATTTAAAGAAAACAATACAAACTGTTTAAGCTATGATCTTTAGCAGCGGAAAACATACGCGATGATCTACAGCACGTCGACAAGACGGATGTCATGCTAAGCCTAGGCATGACATCATTCAGTATCATCAATGTTGGTCGAGGACGGATCCCACTCCTCGGACCAACCTTCTGGGAGAGCACAGGGCCAAGGCAAGGAAAGAGTAGGGTCTTCATAGATATCACCTGAAAAACATTCAACTAGCAAGGCTGAGTATACTAATACTCAGCAAGACTTACCCGGAATTGGGTATACCTTAGCCCATAACTAGACTTATGAAAGCTTTTCAATGCTTCTGGGTTTATTTTCAGCTAAAAAGCAATAACGAGTAGGTCCTTAATTTCAACTTTTAGCTTTCAGGTTCTAGTTGATTATCCATTCTAGGTAAGCACCTATAACTATTCAAACAGGGTAGAATCTTTAATCCAAACATCATCTTGAATAATCACATAGTTGCTCTTGTTACTCTATGTGGTAAAGGGGGTAAGCAGTCTCATTCATCGTGAGAGGCGGACGATTCCTGAATCGAGATTCAACCTTGCAAGGTAAACCTAACACACACGCTTGGAACACCACAGGGTCGTTCCGAAGCAACCGTTTACCTTTCATTCCGACTCGTGGATCAGATCCACCACAAGCGACTGCAGGTCATACGCACTACAAAAGTGCAGGACGTACGTCTGTAGCGCGACTACAAAACCCGTACTCCTGGTTGCCCAGCAACACATATGCCTACACGTCGAACAAAGTAACCAAAAGAAGCAAATACATGTGGTGGGGGTATGTCCACTCCTCGGGCCGATCGGTTACTAGGCTTACCGCTTACCATATTTCACGGCATGTGGCTAGTACTTTCAAACGCTTAGCCACCGCTACCACACACTGCGACCTTAACAAATTTATCAACACAGACGGGGTATCATCTTGACCATGATACCTCATAAAACTCCCGTCCGGCATCCTTATGGTGATAACAGGAATGTAAACATTACAATTCCTAAATCGCGCGAGTGACAGGAAATCACTCGACTTCTACCGGTCCTATAAGCAGAGCAGCTAGTCGGACTCCAATTCTAGTGTTCATTACATTGGTTCCTGGAATAATGCAACTAAGTTTTCAAACAACTCCTAAGAACCTAATGCATAAAATAATACATAAATAATAGCATAGGTTGCAGTGTAATCAAGTAGGGTTTATGTCCGGGGCTTGCCTTTACTGGTGGGACTGAAGTTAGTAAAGTTAAGATCTTCCGAACTTTGGTTCAGGGCTTCAGATAATTCCGCGACGAAGTTTCCAGGGTCTTCAGAATAACTTCCTTCTGGTTCCGGGATTAGTTGATAAACTCCGTCGGCGAGAGTGGTCGAGTCTATATGATATGCAAGATGGAGTTCAATGAATGCATACACTTTCATTTCAATTCACAATAAAGTTGCAATCTAAATAAAAGAACATTACATTTCGACAAACAACCTAACTACCCTGTACTGGGCAGTCATTTATCGAGTATTAACTAAACTAACTAGTCTCGTTAGGCAACAGGGTGGGTTACCCTAAACATTTGTACTAACTTCATTAGGTAGTATGTTTGGTTATCTAATTGGTTGGTGTATAGATCTTGGCCTTAACCGATGAGGATGTATCAAGTTTAGCCGATTGATGTACTTTGGTTATATCTAACAGAGGCGTGTCTACTGTGTTATCTTACTGATCTAGAGTTGTATACTTTGGCCTATGTAGCCGATGGATAGGTGCATTGGTTTCCTAATTGATCGATGAAAACATCGATTACTTTAGCAAAGGGGTGTTTTCCTAAAGTAATTGTGTCTTAACTAAGATGTGCTTAAGTGTTATCCTAGGTAACTAGGTGTGGTTGCATCGGCTGGATTACATTAACACAACGACTGAGTGCCGTACAGCCGATGGGGTTATCTAAGTTAGACCTATTTTAAGATTTAGATGTAACAGAATACTAATATTAAACTAGGTTAGTGAGACCATAAGTGCGGAGTTAGATTAAAGAGGATGTGGTCGAGGGTATGTAACTGGTAAGCATACAGCCGATCTCTCAGCCGATAAATCGGCTGATAACAGTGTATGGACAAAGATGGGAAAACTAAGGATTGACCGGCCATATTTGACCGCTATGGGAAACAACTGAAATCAGCTTGGATTAGCTTAAAGCAAGAATGCTAAGATCTAGCGTGAAAACTTAGATAAATCGGTTACTTAACAAAGGTTCATACCTAGCCGATTCACACTTTAATTTGACAGAGTACCTAGTCGATAGGTGTGGCCATCGGCTAGCCATAAACTACAGGGCATCGGCATCGGCTGCCGATTGCATGCATATTAGCTATTTCAAAAGGCTGTCTACAGTGTTGATCGGATCTGGCCGATCTGGTGTGAATCGGCTGTCAGCCGATTATCAGGTGCTGAACCGGCTGCGTTCAGCCGATTGGTCGATTTGATATCGGTGGTACTGTGCCGGTGCATTTATCAGTTGCTTTTAGCTGATAGTGTGGGCATCGTCGGATCTAGTCCGTGAGTGCATCGGCTCTTGCCAAAATGTGTTAAGACATCAACTAGTCTTCCGATTTGGGTTTTCTATATCGGCTATATCGTGCCGATTAAATGCTTGAAGTGTTAACTTAAACAACTATTTGTGCACAACAACTCGACTACTTTTCGGCAAGATTAGCCGATAGGTATGTAGTCGATAAGTGTATTCGAAAGGTATGTGATCGATAAAGACCGGGGTGTGCTGATCGGGATATGCCGATTGGGGTATAGCCGATCGGAAGGTGCCGATCAGGTGTAGTCGATCGGAGTGTGCCGATCGGATGTGTTGCTCTGGGTGTGCTGATTGAGGGGTGCCGATTAGGCATGTGCCGATTTGGGTTATAGTTTACAGAAAAGGTCCTAGCAAGATTAAAATCTACAAACAAACATTTCATCAATACAACACAAAGGCATTTAAATTCCATTAGCTAAAAAGCAGGAAAAGACTTGATGATTTTTACCCAAGGTTAAACACGAGGTACACAAGCTATATTTCGAAAATTAGCTGCAATCCAAAAGGTTAACACTCAAGAACTCATGGTACAAAAAGGAAACTTAAGCTCTGAATCATTTACCTTCAATTCATGATTAAAGCATTGATTTAATAGGAATTAAAATATTTCAAGTTTAAAATTAAATTCAAATTGGAATGTGAAGCTTGGATAATTAGGGTTATAAAGTTTTGAAAATTTAAACACAAATCAATTGTATACTTAAAAGATTTTAACCTCAAGATCTAATTAGATAGATTTTACCGAATAGACTAGACTTAGCTAATTCTACTATAAAACAAATTGAATTGATTAACTTAAAAGAATTTAATTTATAAAACTAACTTAGGTTTGAAAATTCCATATCAATTCATATTTAATCTATAGAGATTGCGTACCACAAATCAGGATCAACAAATCTAACATGCAGAAGCTATGGTTATCACACGCTCTTATCTTAGATTTAACATAGATTCAAAACTATTTGATTTCATAACAAACTTGCTTAATAGAAATTATAGAGTTCAAAACTTAGTTTCAAACAAAACTGATTTTGTAATTTTTGGAATTTCCTACACTTCTCTACTGAATTTACAAGTTAAATATATCACTCACATGAAATAATGAACACCCATCCACTTCTATTTGAAATATAGTACAAACTATCTATTTTCACAGTATGGTCATAAAACAAAAGTGATAAAATTTGAAATGAAGATTCAAGTACAACTGGTTTCATATTTTTTTGAATTTTCTACGATTTTCTAGGAATTTTCAAAGTTCAGCACATCACTTCACATAAAACAATAAACACCTTTACACACAGGTCCTCGAACTTTACTGTTTATATGAGTCTAGGCTTTGCAGAAAACACCCTGACCTTATCTTAATTGTTGCACGAGGTCCTTCCTGTGAGCTTGAAACAGAGGAGGCGCCGTGGGGCTCGGTTCCAGTGGGAGGGGTCATGCCGGGGGGCTGGGGAGCTCGAGCAGTTCACTGGGATTCCGTTTTAAGAGTCAGAAGGCGAGGAGGAAGACCGGAAGGATGTTCTCGACAGTGGGAGGGAAAACTCAGTGGAGCAGACAGCTCCGGCCGTGCGCCTCCGGCTCCTGTGCGTGCTCCCGCCTAGACCCGCCAGCTGCGCGTCCGCCTGCCGCCGCTCGCTCCACCAACGCTGCTCGCGCGCGCACAGGCCGCCTGCTGCCGCGCCCGTGAGCCGCGCCCCGCCTGGTGCCTGCCACGCGCCGAGCCGCAGCTGCGGGCGCCAGTGCTCGCCTCCGCGCTAGTGCCCACCTCCGCGCGAGCGCCCAGCGCCGCTCTCCGTCGCCCGCCTGCGCCAACCGCTCTCCGCCAGGGGCCCGCCACCTGCCTGCCCCAACGCCCAACGGGCGTCGCCTGGGCCCGCCTCCAGCCACGAGCCGCTCTGCCGCCAGTGCGCCTGGGCCGCGCGGCCGCTCGCCCGCGCGCGCCCCGTCTGGCCTGGGCTGCTCGCCACCCTGGCTCCCGCCGCAGCCGCCGCTCAGGTTCCTCGCACCGGACCACCTCCACGCCGGTGCGCTGTGCCTGGAATTGAACAGAAGAAGAGAGGAAGGGGATGGATGCAGAGGGCGGTGCGTGAGAGGTAGAAAGGGGGCAGGGAAATACTCAGCGCGGGGAAGGATAGAGGCGCAGCACAGTTAGACGCGTGTCCTTTGTTTGCAGCAGGAGGTGGCGAGGACGGGGAACAGCGGTGAACTGCAGAGCGGTGAAACAGAGCAACGCCAGAGGAGGAAGACAAAGGGAATTTTTCCTAGGGACCTGTTTGTAATTTTAGAAAATTGCAGGGACCTCTCGGTAAAGACTATTTAACCACTGTTCTAGGGCTCAAACAAAAATGTGACCAAAATGAAAGTTGTACAACTTTTCGAGCTCTATAACTTTGTTTTAGGATTTAAACTCCAAAACTCAAAGTATGAAGTTTTATTTTAAGACTTGGACTAAATTTGAATTTTTTTTTTTTTTTTTTTAAAATCTTTGTCCTTGTTAAAATAGCTTACATATAACATTGGGCCTTTTTGCAAATTGCTATGTAAATCATGATTGCTGATATTATTACCTTTTTACTTCTAGTAATTTTTGGAAAATTACTTTTGTGGATCACCTATTTTGCATAAAAGGACTTGTATTTTTATAAAATCACATACATACCCCTATTTCCTCAACTTTATTTAAATTTTTACACGATTTAACTCATACACTTCTAATGTAGCTGTTGGGTAAAAATATAGATTTTTACAAAATATAAAGTAAGAAAAATATATTTGCAAAACTAATCTTTACTTATTTTGAGTTTCTTTCTTATCAAATTACATTTTACACAAACAACCCTAGATTTTTCCATAATTACGAAAATACCCTTCTTACTTACACTTTTAAATTTTCAAAAGTTTCACATAACACACATGAGCTTCACACAAACAGACATATATTTCACACTAACAAATTATGTGCCTAGTTTACAAACACATGAACTGTCACAGCCTTCCCCCCTAAAAAGAATCTCGTCCCGAGATTCGGACGAAAGATTCTTAAAGGAAGAGAAGCAAATTATTCATTAGAAGTAACAGGAAGCAATCACACCAAGAAGATTGTTGTCAATGATAAAAGTTGTTGAAGTATGACAAGATGAGTGTAGCAAGAGCAAGAATAACTAGTACATAAATGAGTTTGGTAAGATAAGAGAGAACAAGGTGATTGAGTTCTCGTAAAGCTAAGATCATCACATGATGATAAATGTCGGCAACATTTATCACAAAGCTCATGGATAGCAAGTGAGGATAATACGAGAGATTGATAAGTGATGTTTGAAATATTTCTGCTCAGAGTTTATTATCTAAATAAGTTGAATGATGTTGATTGCAAAACATGCCTATTTAGACCGATGCAATCAACGGATAATGACAAAATGCTCTAACCCTGATCGTGATGCACTGTTGAGATGTATGATTGCAATAACGATGCAACATGAAGATGAAGAATTCCATGCACGATCAAGATGGTGCGTAAGACACAATGCAATTATCATGATGCTGACCAAATGATGCATACCTTATGATGCAAGGATGATGATACTTGCAATGTATGCACATATGAAATGCATGAAGTATGATGCATACGATTCGCGTCTTACAACCGTTCTCTCGTAACTAACACCTGGGCAGTTCTATATCCTTAAACGAGGATCAAAAGTTAGGACACTAATAAGGTTGCACAAGAAAAGTTTGCAGTGGGGTTACGTCACATAGACCTAGTCACCAGTGCGCTCCTAATGGCTCAATCATATGGCTGCAGCACACATGAGGCCTTAGGTTCCGTCACGGCAACATGATCATGTGATTAAACACCGCCACAAAAGAGAATTAGCAACCCTATAGTGCTAACAGCAGCAAGAAAGATTTAAGAACCCAAAAACAACCCAAAGTTGCACCGGAGGCACACCCGTTAGTTAGTCTACGGATCTTTCGATGATGATGCAACACCATGCACTGTCTAGAGATGGCATTTATTATGATGCATGACTTTTGTCGGGAGGATTGTATTCAAAAAGAAATTATGGTCATACATCTTTTTAATTTATCCAAAATCATCTGAGCAAAAATTTGAAGGAACAACTTTCAGATGTTGCAATCAGAATAGCTAATAATGTAAGGTATAACATCATGAAATGATGGATTGAAGGGTTTACTGATGATTATCAAGATTTAACCATCAAAAGAGAAGTTCAATGGTTCTGCTGAAACAGATTCAAAACAAGATCAAAGGTTGGATTTAGCGGTCAAGCTAGGATCAGTGATAGGGTTCAAACATAACCCAATTCACTTGATTCACAAAAGACCTTCTCACTCTAGGTTAGCCTAGCAGATTACGTTGGCTCCTACCACACAAAGTCAAAACAGACATTCAGTACAAGCACATATTTCAGTACATCAACGTAACAACCAAGGCAATCAGGTCAATCCAAGATGTCATGATGTATGCACGTTCTACACGTCCTCACAAATAAAAATAACTGCCAAGTAATCTTGGTCTTACGTGGTTAGTTACGGTGGCACAATATGATACGTCTCTCACTATTAACTAGTCGATAAATCCTATCCGTCCTAGTTTCGGAATCGTGGTTAGTGTACCTGCAGAAAACCACAATGCATATATATATCCAATGAACCTTTCATGCCAGCATATCATGAAAGCGTCCCCATTCATTACTGTTCACTATAGAAACAGCATCTGTACAATTACCGCCGTACAGACAACGTTAACATACGTTATTGGATAACGTATTCACGTGGGTACCGCAAAATGCGGGGGTATGAACAGCGATCGCCATACCCTGCGCCGAACCATATACTCCCAATGTAGTCAACCGAGGTTGGTACATTGGCAGCATCTCAAGTAGGCCACTGCTTGAGAAACAGCGTTCGGTTCGCATCACCGACGGGAAGGCCAAGCTCCCTCAGTTGGCTGAGGATCCTTACCTTCTTACCTCACGATCGAAGATGTCGTTACAAAAAGTAAAGTTGGGTTGTACATGAATTTAAGTTTTGACAGAAAAGTAATGCTGGTAGTTAGGATTATATATATATATATTATAGCCACCTGTAGTTCCCTTAAACATCACCCTAGGGCTTTACGTACTTATACATAATCCTTAACGAATCCAACGTAGTTTTGCCAAATACTTTGTTGGTCAAACTTTTATACTGAAAATGTTTTTAAGGTAAAATGTATCTCCGGGGTAACCTTATAGCTCTGATACCAGCTGTGGCAGAACCAACCTGAATTATACCGGCTCAAGTACGCGAGTCCACTCCAAAGGGCTCCGACGTACTTCAAACGGTATAATCCCTTGGCCTGTCGGGTAACGTCCCGATAAACCACCGTTACACAGGATCAAATAAGGTTACCTCACACGAAGGTGAGTCCAGAGATACAATTACCATCACATTTTACATAACAGGGAATTACATTACAAGAGTTTATAAAAGTAGTACAAAATTTCAAATTTAAAGAAAACAATACAAACTGTTTAAGCTATGATCTTTAGCAGCGGAAAACATACGCGATGATCTACAGCACGTCGACAAGACGGATGTCATGCTAAGCCTAGGCATGACATCATTCAGTATCATCAATGTTGGTCGAGGACGGATCCCACTCCTCGGACCAACCTTCTGGGAGAGCACAGGGCCAAGGCAAGGAAAGAGTAGGGTCTTCATAGATATCACCTGAAAAACATTCAACTAGCAAGGCTGAGTATACTAATACTCAGCAAGACTTACCCGGAATTGGGTATACCTTAGCCCATAACTAGACTTATGAAAGCTTTTCAATGCTTCTGGGTTTATTTTCAGCTAAAAAGCAATAACGAGTAGGTCCTTAATTTCAACTTTTAGCTTTCAGGTTCTAGTTGATTATCCATTCTAGGTAAGCACCTATAACTATTCAAACAGGGTAGAATCTTTAATCCAAACATCATCTTGAATAATCACATAGTTGCTCTTGTTACTCTATGTGGTAAAGGGGGTAAGCAGTCTCATTCATCGTGAGAGGCGGACGATTCCTGAATCGAGATTCAACCTTGCAAGGTAAACCTAACACACACGCTTGGAACACCACAGGGTCGTTCCGAAGCAACCGTTTACCTTTCATTCCGACTCGTGGATCAGATCCACCACAAGCGACTGCAGGTCATACGCACTACAAAAGTGCAGGACGTACGTCTGTAGCGCGACTACAAAACCCGTACTCCTGGTTGCCCAGCAACACATATGCCTACACGTCGAACAAAGTAACCAAAAGAAGCAAATACATGTGGTGGGGGGTATGTCCACTCCTCGGGCCGATCGGTTACTAGGCTTACCGCTTACCATATTTCACGGCATGTGGCTAGTACTTTCAAACGCTTAGCCACCGCTACCACACACTGCGACCTTAACAAATTTATCAACACAGACGGGGTATCATCTTGACCATGATACCTCATAAAACTCCCGTCCGGCATCCTTATGGTGATAACAGGAATGTAAACATTACAATTCCTAAATCGCGCGAGTGACAGGAAATCACTCGACTTCTACCGGTCCTATAAGCAGAGCAGCTAGTCGGACTCCAATTCTAGTGTTCATTACATTGGTTCCTGGAATAATGCAACTAAGTTTTCAAACAACTCCTAAGAACCTAATGCATAAAATAATACATAAATAATAGCATAGGTTGCAGTGTAATCAAGTAGGGTTTATGTCCGGGGCTTGCCTTTACTGGTGGGACTGAAGTTAGTAAAGTTAAGATCTTCCGAACTTTGGTTCAGGGCTTCAGATAATTCCGCGACGAAGTTTCCAGGGTCTTCAGAATAACTTCCTTCTGGTTCCGGGATTAGTTGATAAACTCCGTCGGCGAGAGTGGTCGAGTCTATATGATATGCAAGATGGAGTTCAATGAATGCATACACTTTCATTTCAATTCACAATAAAGTTGCAATCTAAATAAAAGAACATTACATTTCGACAAACAACCTAACTACCCTGTACTGGGCAGTCATTTATCGAGTATTAACTAAACTAACTAGTCTCGTTAGGCAACAGGGTGGGTTACCCTAAACATTTGTACTAACTTCATTAGGTAGTATGTTTGGTTATCTAATTGGTTGGTGTATAGATCTTGGCCTTAACCGATGAGGATGTATCAAGTTTAGCCGATTGATGTACTTTGGTTATATCTAACAGAGGCGTGTCTACTGTGTTATCTTACTGATCTAGAGTTGTATACTTTGGCCTATGTAGCCGATGGATAGGTGCATTGGTTTCCTAATTGATCGATGAAAACATCGATTACTTTAGCAAAGGGGTGTTTTCCTAAAGTAATTGTGTCTTAACTAAGATGTGCTTAAGTGTTATCCTAGGTAACTAGGTGTGGTTGCATCGGCTGGATTACATTAACACAACGACTGAGTGCCGTACAGCCGATGGGGTTATCTAAGTTAGACCTATTTTAAGATTTAGATGTAACAGAATACTAATATTAAACTAGGTTAGTGAGACCATAAGTGCGGAGTTAGATTAAAGAGGATGTGGTCGAGGGTATGTAACTGGTAAGCATACAGCCGATCTCTCAGCCGATAAATCGGCTGATAACAGTGTATGGACAAAGATGGGAAAACTAAGGATTGACCGGCCATATTTGACCGCTATGGGAAACAACTGAAATCAGCTTGGATTAGCTTAAAGCAAGAATGCTAAGATCTAGCGTGAAAACTTAGATAAATCGGTTACTTAACAAAGGTTCATACCTAGCCGATTCACACTTTAATTTGACAGAGTACCTAGTCGATAGGTGTGGCCATCGGCTAGCCATAAACTACAGGGCATCGGCATCGGCTGCCGATTGCATGCATATTAGCTATTTCAAAAGGCTGTCTACAGTGTTGATCGGATCTGGCCGATCTGGTGTGAATCGGCTGTCAGCCGATTATCAGGTGCTGAACCGGCTGCGTTCAGCCGATTGGTCGATTTGATATCGGTGGTACTGTGCCGGTGCATTTATCAGTTGCTTTTAGCTGATAGTGTGGGCATCGTCGGATCTAGTCCGTGAGTGCATCGGCTCTTGCCAAAATGTGTTAAGACATCAACTAGTCTTCCGATTTGGGTTTTCTATATCGGCTATATCGTGCCGATTAAATGCTTGAAGTGTTAACTTAAACAACTATTTGTGCACAACAACTCGACTACTTTTCGGCAAGATTAGCCGATAGGTATGTAGTCGATAAGTGTATTCGAAAGGTATGTGATCGATAAAGACCGGGGTGTGCTGATCGGGATATGCCGATTGGGGTATAGCCGATCGGAAGGTGCCGATCAGGTGTAGTCGATCGGAGTGTGCCGATCGGATGTGTTGCTCTGGGTGTGCTGATTGAGGGGTGCCGATTAGGCATGTGCCGATTTGGGTTATAGTTTACAGAAAAGGTCCTAGCAAGATTAAAATCTACAAACAAACATTTCATCAATACAACACAAAGGCATTTAAATTCCATTAGCTAAAAAGCAGGAAAAGACTTGATGATTTTTACCCAAGGTTAAACACGAGGTACACAAGCTATATTTCGAAAATTAGCTGCAATCCAAAAGGTTAACACTCAAGAACTCATGGTACAAAAAGGAAACTTAAGCTCTGAATCATTTACCTTCAATTCATGATTAAAGCATTGATTTAATAGGAATTAAAATATTTCAAGTTTAAAATTAAATTCAAATTGGAATGTGAAGCTTGGATAATTAGGGTTATAAAGTTTTGAAAATTTAAACACAAATCAATTGTATACTTAAAAGATTTTAACCTCAAGATCTAATTAGATAGATTTTACCGAATAGACTAGACTTAGCTAATTCTACTATAAAACAAATTGAATTGATTAACTTAAAAGAATTTAATTTATAAAACTAACTTAGGTTTGAAAATTCCATATCAATTCATATTTAATCTATAGAGATTGCGTACCACAAATCAGGATCAACAAATCTAACATGCAGAAGCTATGGTTATCACACGCTCTTATCTTAGATTTAACATAGATTCAAAACTATTTGATTTCATAACAAACTTGCTTAATAGAAATTATAGAGTTCAAAACTTAGTTTCAAACAAAACTGATTTTGTAATTTTTGGAATTTCCTACACTTCTCTACTGAATTTACAAGTTAAATATATCACTCACATGAAATAATGAACACCCATCCACTTCTATTTGAAATATAGTACAAACTATCTATTTTCACAGTATGGTCATAAAACAAAAGTGATAAAATTTGAAATGAAGATTCAAGTACAACTGGTTTCATATTTTTTTGAATTTTCTACGATTTTCTAGGAATTTTCAAAGTTCAGCACATCACTTCACATAAAACAATAAACACCTTTACACACAGGTCCTCGAACTTTACTGTTTATATGAGTCTAGGCTTTGCAGAAAACACCCTGACCTTATCTTAATTGTTGCACGAGGTCCTTCCTGTGAGCTTGAAACAGAGGAGGCGCCGTGGGGCTCGGTTCCAGTGGGAGGGGTCATGCCGGGGGGCTGGGGAGCTCGAGCAGTTCACTGGGATTCCGTTTTAAGAGTCAGAAGGCGAGGAGGAAGACCGGAAGGATGTTCTCGACAGTGGGAGGGAAAACTCAGTGGAGCAGACAGCTCCGGCCGTGCGCCTCCGGCTCCTGTGCGTGCTCCCGCCTAGACCCGCCAGCTGCGCGTCCGCCTGCCGCCGCTCGCTCCACCAACGCTGCTCGCGCGCGCACAGGCCGCCTGCTGCCGCGCCCGTGAGCCGCGCCCCGCCTGGTGCCTGCCACGCGCCGAGCCGCAGCTGCGGGCGCCAGTGCTCGCCTCCGCGCTAGTGCCCACCTCCGCGCGAGCGCCCAGCGCCGCTCTCCGTCGCCCGCCTGCGCCAACCGCTCTCCGCCAGGGGCCCGCCACCTGCCTGCCCCAACGCCCAACGGGCGTCGCCTGGGCCCGCCTCCAGCCACGAGCCGCTCTGCCGCCAGTGCGCCTGGGCCGCGCGGCCGCTCGCCCGCGCGCGCCCCGTCTGGCCTGGGCTGCTCGCCACCCTGGCTCCCGCCGCAGCCGCCGCTCAGGTTCCTCGCACCGGACCACCTCCACGCCGGTGCGCTGTGCCTGGAATTGAACAGAAGAAGAGAGGAAGGGGATGGATGCAGAGGGCGGTGCGTGAGAGGTAGAAAGGGGGCAGGGAAATACTCAGCGCGGGGAAGGATAGAGGCGCAGCACAGTTAGACGCGTGTCCTTTGTTTGCAGCAGGAGGTGGCGAGGACGGGGAACAGCGGTGAACTGCAGAGCGGTGAAACAGAGCAACGCCAGAGGAGGAAGACAAAGGGAATTTTTCCTAGGGACCTGTTTGTAATTTTAGAAAATTGCAGGGACCTCTCGGTAAAGACTATTTAACCACTGTTCTAGGGCTCAAACAAAAATGTGACCAAAATGAAAGTTGTACAACTTTTCGAGCTCTATAACTTTGTTTTAGGATTTAAACTCCAAAACTCAAAGTATGAAGTTTTATTTTAAGACTTGGACTAAATTTGAATTTTTTTTTTTTTTTTAAAATCTTTGTCCTTGTTAAAATAGCTTACATATAACATTGGGCCTTTTTGCAAATTGCTATGTAAATCATGATTGCTGATATTATTACCTTTTTACTTCTAGTAATTTTTGGAAAATTACTTTTGTGGATCACCTATTTTGCATAAAAGGACTTGTATTTTTATAAAATCACATACATACCCCTATTTCCTCAACTTTATTTAAATTTTTACACGATTTAACTCATACACTTCTAATGTAGCTGTTGGGTAAAAATATAGATTTTTACAAAATATAAAGTAAGAAAAATATATTTGCAAAACTAATCTTTACTTATTTTGAGTTTCTTTCTTATCAAATTACATTTTACACAAACAACCCTAGATTTTTCCATAATTACGAAAATACCCTTCTTACTTACACTTTTAAATTTTCAAAAGTTTCACATAACACACATGAGCTTCACACAAACAGACATATATTTCACACTAACAAATTATGTGCCTAGTTTACAAACACATGAACTGTCACAAAGAATCCTCAGCTTCGTAAACAAATCCTCGATGAAGCACATCTGTCCAAGTTTTCTATTCATCCTGGTAGTACTAAAATGTACCAAGACCTTAGGCGAAATTTTTGGTGGACCAGGATGAAAAGGGAAATTGCCAAGTATGTATCTGAATGTGATGCCTGTCAGAGAGTCAAAACCAGTCATCTTAAGGTATCAGGTACACTTCAACCACTACCTATTCCATCTTGGAAGTGGGAAGACATCAGCATGGATTTCATTGTTGGTCTTCCCCAAACATCTCAGAAGCATGATTCCATTTGGGTAATCATTGATAGACTCACCAAAACTGCCCATTTTCTTCTGGTGCATACAACTTATACTGCAAAGAAGTATGCCGAAGTCTATCTTGAGCAAATTCGTCTACATGGTGTTCCTAAGATAATCATTTCTGATCGAGGAGCACAATTTGTTGCACGCTTCTGGGAGCAATTGTAGTCTTCTCTCGGAACCAAGCTGATTCAAAGCTCTGCATACCATCCGCAAACTGATGGACAGACTGAGCGAGTTAATCAGATCCTTGAAGACATGCTCCGAGCTTGTATCATTCACTATGGTACGAACAGGGACAAATGTCTAGCCTTGGCCGAGTTTTCTTATAACAATAGCTATAAGTCCAGTCTTCAAATGGCTCCATTTGAGGCGTTATAAGGTCGAAGATGTCGAACTCCTTTAAGTTGGTCTGAGACCGGCGAACGCAAAATCTTCGGACCAGACTTAGTTACCGAAGCTGAAAATAAAGTTAAGCTTATCCAAGCCAACCTTAAGGCAACCCAGTCTAGATAGAAAAGTTATGCAGACCAAAGGAGAAAACCCTTACAATTCCAAGTAGGAGATTATGTCTATCTTCGAGTATCTCCTACTAAGGGTGTTCAACATTTCGGCATAAAAGGAAAATTAGCGCCTCGATATATCGGACCTTTTGAAATCACTGAAGCCTGTGGCCCAGTGGCTTACAAAATCCATCTTCCTTCTCAGTTGGCCGCCTTTCATGATGTCTTTCATATATCCCAACTCAAGAAATGCATTAAAGTGCCGACTGAGATCATTGAACACCAAGTCATCGAGATCGAACCTGATCTATCTTATGTCGAACAACCCCTTCAAATTCTAGATACCAAGGAGAGAGTCACTAGAAGAAAGAAGATTAAGATGTATAAGATCTTGTGGGACCACCATACTATAGAAGAAGCCACCTGGGAAACTGAAGATTATCTTCAGAAAAACTTTCCCGAGTTCCTTAAGAATCCATAGGTAGCTATCTTCCAATGTATCATTCCTATAATCTCGGGACGAGATTCCTTTTTGGGGGGAAGGTTGTGACACCCTAGGTGTCAAAATTGTAACACAATTAGGAAAGAAAGTGTAATGCATGTATTGAATTGAGTGAATGTGTGGAAATAAGGACCTATGTGTATATTTTCAAAAATATGAGTCCTTTTATGAAAAATAGTTGGATTACAAATGTAACTTCCAATTCTTACTAGGGGTTAAAGTATAAAAGTGTTAGTCATCATTACATTACATAAAAACTTGCAATTAAGTCCAAGAATATATGAAATTTACCTTAATAAGGACAAAAACATTAAAAAGTTTGAATTAAGTCCAAGGTTTTAAAATAAGCTCTATCCTTTGCGTTTTTGAATTTGAACCCAAAATAAAAGTTGTAGGGTTTGAAAAGTTCTACAACTTTTATTTGACCATTTTCTTAGTTGAGCTCTAGAATAGTGGGAAATTTTATGTTACAGTGAGGTCCGTGGAGTTTTTGGAGTTTACATCTCAGCCCCTGTCGCCCCCCCTCCCCTTCTTCTTCTTCTGTTCCCTCTCTGCCGTGCAGCAGCGCCGCTACTGGCTGCCATGCCGCACTGCCCGAGGCCCTTCCCTGCCTCTCCTGACCTCCACGCGTCGCCCCCGAGTTCGCCCACCTCCTTAACCCCTTCCTGCTGGCCTTCCCCGAGCGCACCACGCCGCTCCGCCACCGACCGGACCGCCACCTTGCCGTCGCAGGCCGCCGCTCACCGCCGCGGCAGCTCTGCCGGTGCCACCTCCTGCTCATGCAACTCCCACGCGTCGCCCCCAAGCCGGCCGCCGCCCTAACTCTTCTCCTCTGGCCTTCTTCCGCGCGCGCCATGCCGCTCTGCCTCTGCCCGAGCTCTGCCCGGCCGCCACCTTGCCGCCGTCGTGGCTAGCGCCGTGCGTGCCTCCCCCACCCTTCTTTTCTGGTCCAAGACTTTCAGTAGCTCCCCCTCCCTCCATTTGGCTCTCTCTCCGACAAGCTCTGCTCACCGTGGGCAGACCACGACATCCCCTCCTGATCCATGATAGCCCCTCCCATAGCTTCGCCGTGATCCCATGAAGCTCACCAGGCCCTCCATCGCGGCCCTTGAGCACCGCATCCACCTCGCCGACGAGCTCCCCCTTCCGCCGTCCCGGGTCGCCATGGGGACCCATTCTTCTAGCTATCCTAGCTTCTGCCAAGTAGCTTGGGAGAACCGCCTTGACCCCCTGAAGCTATTCCCCCACCTCCGATCCACCACTGGTGAACCACCACGCCGGAACACCGCCGCCGTAGTCGAGCTCTATCGCCGCCGCCTCGGGTCACTGTCGTTCCACCCCCTCCGGTCAACCCTGACCATCACGTCACCCCCAGCAAGGTTCCCCCTAGCCCCCTGATCCTCCCTGGCCGGTTCCACCTCGCCGCCGGCGACCACCGTTGCCGGAATTTGGCCGGCGAGTCTCGGCTCTCTTCCTCGAGGAGCCAAGGACTTGATTGCATTGATTTAAATCTTTCTAAGAGTCTGACTGCAAGATTCGAGTCCTTCCCTTCAATTCAAAATCAGTGATTTTTAGAAATTTTTAAAAATTCATAGGAAATTCAGAAGAATGTCAAACTAGTTTTTTTGAATCCCTTAAGTAAACCCTACAACTTTTATATTATAACCTTGAGCTGAATAAGTGAATATGTTGAATTAGAATAAATACTAGGAAATGGGTGTGCTAATTAGATCTCTTGATGCATAGCTATGCTGTTGTTGAAATTTGAAACATAGGATGTGTGTCTCATGTATAGCTTCATGTAAAATTTTTAGACTCAGAACTGTTTCCTAGCTATGATGTTTAAGTGTCTTTGTTTTATATTGATGAAAGCTTTAGGATTTATTCAAGGGTGAATGTGTCAGTGTTTGTTGCTAAAAAGTTTACTCCAACTTTCTTGCAGTATGTGTAATCCATGATAAAATTTTGAATATTAGTAGCCTAGAGTAACTTGAGTTATGAATTTAGGCTTAGATTCAAAGATAATTCATGAATAATAGTTTTGGTTTATGAAAAATTATGAAATTAAATTAGAGTGTTACTTTTGAGTAGTGTAGTACATTCACAAAATTTCAGCACAAGATCTAGTGTAGAATTTCTGATATAAATAGATCTTTATATCATAATGCTGATTTTGTTTATTTTATAGCATGATTGCTATATGGATAAAAATCTTGATTCAGATCAACCTTTTTCCAATAAAAGTTTTATCCTTAGGTTTGCACTAGATCAACCTAGAAAAAAATAGTTCATGATCTAAATATTGTTTGATTGAATTAATTATTCTAATTTCTATGCTACATGAAATGTTCTAAAAATTTTATGATCAGCTTATTCCAATTAGACCTATTGAGACTAATTTTTGTAATAATAATAATCACTCCTAACTTAGGGTTTTATTATTTGACCAAGAATTAAAATAATAACCCCAACTCTTAAGTAATTTAGTTAATTAAATCAACTAATGATGTTTAATTAATAAATAGAGTCTTTTCCATGTGTTTAGTGTCATTAGTTTGATTGTTTAGAGTAACTAGGTAGGTTATCTGATGAAATTAGATAATGTAAGTTAATACTCGATAAATGACTGCCCATAGAAAAAGTTTAATTAACTTGTTGGATTGCAACTTTATCATGAAATGAAATGGAAGTGTATGCATTTCCTTAACTGTGCTGTTTGCATATCATATAGACTCAACAACTCTCCTGGACGGAGACTACCAGCTGATCCCGAAACCAGAAGGGGATATTTCTGAAGATCCCGGGAACGTCATCGGAGATTTGACTGAAGCCCCGAACCCCGGTTCGGAAACTTTTAGTATTGACATCTCTGACCCCAACCCCACCAGCAAAGGCAAGCCCCGGACATAAACCGCTATTTTTACTACACTGCAAGTTATATATTCATGTATATCTACTTGTGCATTTAAGTTTCTAGGAATTGTGTTGAAACCTTAGTTGCATATTCCTAGGAACCTATGTGTTGAATACTAGAACTTGAGTCCGACTAGCTGCTAAGCTAATAGGATCGGTAGAAGTCGAGTGATTCCCTATCACTCATGAGCTTTATAGGAGTTGCAATGTTTACATTCCTGCAACCACTATAAGGATGACGAATGGGGTTGTGATTATGATTCATGACTTTGGCAGAAACCCCGTCTGTGTTGATGAAAATTTGATAAGGTCACAGTGTGTGGTAGCGATGGTTAAGCATTTGAAAGTACTAGCCACATGCCACGAAATATGGTTAGCGGTAAGACTAGTAACCAATTGGCCTGAGGAGTGGACATACCCCCCACCACTCGTAATTTATTTTTTCGCACACGCACCAACGTGCAGGAATACATTCCCCACAGTGGACAGGAGTACGGTCATGTAGTCGCGCTATAGACGTACGTCCTGCACAATTGATGTGCGTATGGTCCTACAGTCGCTTGTGGTGGCACTGATCGACGAGTCGGAATGAAAGGCAAACGGTTGCTTTGGAACAATCATTGGATGTTCCAAGCGTGTGAGTTAGGTTTACCCTTGCAAGGTTTGAAATTTGATTCAGAATCATCTGTTTCTCACAGAGATTGAGACTGCTTAATCCCTTTGCCACATAGAGTAATAAGAGCAACCTTATGATGATCAAAGATGATGATTGTTTAAAAAGGTCTACCATGCTTGATTAGCTTTAGTTGCTTACATAGAATGGATAATCAACTAGAACCTGAAAGCTAAAGGTTGAAATTAAGGATCTACTCTTTGTTGCTTTTTAGCTGAAACTATACCCAGAACCATGTAAGCCTTCATAGTCTAGCTACATGGCTAAGTATACCATGAAACAGGTAAGCCTTGCTGAGTATTAAAATACTCAGTCTTGCAATGTGACTCTTGTTTCAGGTAATCCCCCTGAGGACTCTGCTGTGCCTATGCCCTGGCCCCATTCCCTTTCTGATGGTTGGTCCGTGGAGTGGGATCCGCCCCCGGCCAACACAGGTCCCTCCGAGTGATGTTGAGCTTGGGCTTAGCTCAATATCCGTTCCATGATGTCGGGTAGTGCTGAGTTTTATTTTCTGCTGCAGATACTCTAACTTTGAACAGTTTTGTATAAATTCATACTAGTTAGGTCTTGCTACCATATATGCTTGAATAAAAATGTAATATTATGCCTGTGATGTAAAATTGTCGGTGTTTGTATCTCTGGACTCGCCTTCGTGCGAGGTACCTTGTTTGATCCTGAGTTAGGTGGTTTTATCGGGACTTTACCCGACAGACCATGGGGTTACACTATTTGAATGCGATTGAGTCCTTGCTGCCTTTCAAGAAAGGATCAGAGCACTTGAGCCAGTGTAATTCAGGTTGGTTCTGCCACAAGTTTTACCCTTTCAATGAAGCCTTGGAGTATTTACACTTCTTACAGTGGTTAAAGAGTGAAAACTTACGTTTGCAAATCAGCACTCCATAGATTTTTGAAGTTACCTCCCATTTATACACAATTTACAAAAAGAACCCTAATTTTTCCCAATATTACAAAAATATCCTTTAACGTGTATTTAAGTTTTTAAAGGCATTCATCAAAACAAACATAAACTTCACACAACTTCATACTAGAAATTAGCGTGCCTAGCTCCTAATTACCTGAAATGTCACAGCCTCCCTCCCTAAAAAGAATCTCGTCCCGAGACTCCGGAACAGAATGGAATTGGAAGATTAGATACTTGGTTTGGCTCTAAGGAAGGCTGGAAAGTTGTGCTGAAGATAAGACTCAATTTCCCAAGTCGCTTTTTCTTTAGTGTGATGGTTCCATCGAATCTTAAACATCCTGACTGTTTCTCTTCTTGTGCTTCTCTCTTTGGTATCCAGTATTCAGATCGGATGTTCGGTATAAGATAGGTCTGGCTTGATTTTGATGGTTTGGAAATTGATGACCTCGGTAGGATTTTGATGCATTTCTTAAGCTGAAATACATGGAAGATATTATGAATGGCTGCTAGCTGATAAGGAAGTTGAAGACGATAAGCTACGGGTCCTCAAGTTTTAAGAATTTCAAAAGGTCCAACATACCGAAGAGCGAGTTTTCCTTTTATACCAAACCGTTGAGCACCCCGGGTAGGAGATACCCTTAGATATACAAAGTCACCAACTTCAAACTGCAATGGTTTCCTTCGTTTGTCCGCGTAGCTCTTTTGTCGAGATTGGGCTGCCTTTAGATTATTTTGAATGATCTTCACTTTTTCTTCTGCTTCAGTGACAAGATTGGGTCCAAAGATTTTACGTTCACTGGTTTGAGACCAACTCAAAGGAGTTCGGCATCGGCGGCCGTATAATGCTTCAAAAGGAGCCATTTTGAGACTTGACTGATAACTGTTATTATGGGAAAATTCTACCAAGGCTAAGCATTTGTCCCAGTTTTTGTCATATTGGATTACACAGGCTCTAAGCATATCCTTTAGGATTTGACTTATCCTTTTCGTTTGTCCGTCTGTTTGCGGATGATACGCGGAGCTTCGAATTAATTTGGTTCCAAGAGAGTGTTGGAGTTGCTCCCAGAAACGAGCAATGAACTGTGCTCCACGATCGGAGATGATCGTCTTAGGTACTCCATGGAGACGAACGATTTGGTCTAGATAGACCTCGGCATACTTTTTAGCATTGTAAGTAGTATGCACGGGAAAGAAATGAGCGGTTTTGGTTAATTGATCAACGATTACCCAAATAGAATCATGTCTCTAGGAAGTGTTGAGTAAGCCAATGATGAAATCCATGCTGATATCTTCCCACTTCCAAGAAGGAATGGGTAAAGTTGAAGAACACCAGCAGTCTTTAAGTGACTGGCTTTAACTCTTTGGCAAATATCACACTCAGAGACATATCTTGCAATTTCTCTTTTCATGCGAGTCCACCAAAAGTTCTGTCTCAGATCTTCGTACATTTTGGTACTGCCAGGGTGCATAGAGAACTTGGACAGATGTGCCTCGTCCAAAATCTATTTACGAAGCTGATGGTCCTTGGGTACAACAATACGTCTCTTGAACCATAGAATTCCTTTGTGATCTACTTGAAAATACTTATACTTTTCTTCTCCCTGAGCTAGCTGTTGCTTGATGATTTTGACTCCTTCATCATGTAGTTGTGCCCTAATAATACTATCTTGAAGTGTGGGTTCAACTGCTATATGATTCAAACTACCTTGAGGAATAATCTCAAGATTGAACTTTCTCATTTTCGAGCAGAGAGTTTCCTTGAAGGCTTCTATTGATAAGCAATGGCAATGCGCTGTGCGGCTGAGTGCAGCCGCAACCACATTGGCCTTGCCTGGATGATAGTGCACTTCTAGATCATAATCTTTTATAAGCTCTAGCCAACATCTTTGTCTCAGTGTAAATGTTGCACTTAGTACCCATAAGATAGTGTCTCCAGATCTTAAGTGCATGGATAACGGCTGCAAGCTCAAGATCATGAGTAGGATAGTTCTGTTCATGAGTCCTGAGTGCTCGTGAGGCATAAGCAATTACTTGGTTGTTTTGCATGAGTACACAACCAAGTCCGATGCCCGACGCATTGCAATAGATATCAAAAGGTTTGGAATTATCTGGCTGAGCCAAAACTAGAGTAGTAGTGAGGTGTGCTCTTAGAGTATGGAATGCTTCTTCACATTTCTCATTCCAAGAGAATTTAACTCCTTTCTTCAGCAATCCTGTCATTGGCTTGGCTATTTTAGAGAAGTCTGGGATGAAACGACAATAATAGCTAGCAAGACCAAGAAAACTACGGATCTGATGGACTGAAGTAGGGGGCTTCGAATCCATCACTTCCTGGACTTTACTCGGATCAACAGATATGCCATCACTGGAGATGGTGTGACCCAAAAATTTAACTGTATCTAGCCAAAATTCACATTTGGAGAATTTGGCATACAAGTGGTGTTCTCGCAATTTCTAAAGAATAATATAAAGATGTCTAGCATGATCTTCTAGATTTTTGGAATAGATCAGAATATCGTCAATGAATGCTAAGACAAATTTATCAAGCTCCGGCATAAAGACAGAGTTCATGAGATACATGAAATATGCTGGTGTGTTGGTAAGACCAAAAGACATAACCAGATATTCGTAAAGTCCATATATGGTGGAGAATGCTGTCTTTGGGATGTCGCTGGGCTTAATCTTTATCTGGTGATATCCAAAGCGAAGATCAATTTTGGAGAATACCTTGGCTCCGGCTAATTGATCGAACAAGATGTCAATGTGGGGAAGAGGATATTTGTTTTTTATGGTTACTGCATTGAGGGGGCGATAGTCCACACATAGTCTGAGGCTCTGGTCCTTTTCTTAACAAACAAGGCTGGGCAACCCATGGTGAAGCACTTGGACGACTAAAACCTTTATCAAGAAGGTCCTAAAGTTGAACTTTTAATTCTGCCAGCTCATTGGGTGGCATACGATAGGATCTTTTAGAGATGGGGGCTGTACCGGGTTGTAACTCTATAATAAACTCAATATCTCTATCAGGAGGCATCCTGGGCAAATCATCCGGAAAAATATCTGGGTACTCACATACGACAGGGATGTCCTTAAGCTTGATCCCCTTTATGGTATAAACGCAAGAATCGACATATTCCCGCTGTGGAACATATAGAATAGCAGCCTTGTAATCAGGTGAGTCTATCTCAACTGCTCGGGAAGAGATATCTAATGATACTTGGTGCCTAGTCATCCAATCCATACCTAGTAGGATATCCATTCCATCTAGATTTAACAAAATTAAATCTGTCTTGATCAGGTTGCTACCCAATTGAATTGGCACATCTCTACAGATTTGATTGGAAGCAATTTTACCGCCAGGAGCCGCTATCATATATATTCCTTTAGTATGATAGAAATCCAAGCCTACTTTTGTTCCAAACTTTTGACTGATAAAGCTATGGGTTGCACCGGAATCAAAAAGTATAACTTTAGGTTGATGGTGTATAAAGTACCCGTCATTATTGGTGCACCCTCAGGAAGTTCGGAGAGAGTTGTGAAATTCACCCTCCCTTGGCGGACTTGTATAGTTTGCTTCTTGTCTCTGCCCTTGGAATGATTTCCTTGGTTGAGGGCAATTTTTAATAAAATGCGATGAACTGCCACAATTGAAACAACGATTGTTCTTGTTTCCCTGGTTGAACGACGGAAAGTTCGGTCTTGATCCAAGCTGTTGCTGCTGATGTTGAGGCTGAGGCACTAGTGGCCTGTTGAATCTAGACTGCTGAGGGGGTCTAGCTGCCCATCTGCCTGACTGATTGTTTCGGGGTGAGGCTCGTGGAGATGTATTCTGGACTAACCGATACCTCGGGGGTTGAGCACTCGAGGGTCCAGTGGGTATCTTCCACTTCTTCTCAGCCCAATGTGTTGAAATATAATCTTCCTGAGTAATTGCCATGTTGACTAGCCCGTGCATACAATAAAAAGGTCAAACCGAAGGAATTTCAAGTAGGAGACTTGGTCTGGGAAGCAGTATTACCATTGGGAACTAAGGACGCGGCATATGGCAAGTGGTCCCCAAACTGGCACGGGCCGTACAGGGTTGACCAGGTCCTACCTGGAAATGCGTACATGCTTGAAGAATTGGATGGCGTCAAGTTTCCAGTGGCAGTCAACGGCCAACATCTTAAGAAATACTTCCCAAGTATGTTGGCTGACGAACAGTGAAGCCGATGGCACCCATCAGGCAATAAGCCGATATGGCCAGCAAACTAAGAAAGGTACCACGGGCCGAGTCGATGGCGTTTTGGCAAGACAAGAAATGAAAAAGGAGGCCGATGAGTATGATCGGCCCATACGTTAACAAAAGACATCAGGACAGCCGATGTAAAACCATCGACTCTAGAAGTCTTTTATAGCAGTTAATCACCACAGGTCATCAAATAGCAGATGTACAACCATCGACTTTAGGGTCACGACATGAAAATACAGAGTTCATCTTGAGCGGGTCTTCTGGAGGAAATCATTGATGGCAGCAATGGCGTCAAGGCGGATGCGTTCAACTTCAGCAATCACAGCTTCATCTTCTTCGTCCGCCCCCGGCACCACTTGCTTGCTCAGGCTACTCAACTCGGCTAGGTCTGCCTTCAGCTCGGCCGTCAAGACTGCTGCCTCCTGTTTGGAACCCGCGATAAGATCCTTCTCCTCTTGAATGCGCTGTTTGGTGGCCCGGACTTTAGCCTCAAGATCTTCTAGTTCTCTCTCCAGGAGATGAAGCCGCTGGGCAGAGGCAGATGTGTCAACCTTGGCATCGAGTGCGGCTTTCTTCTTGTTGACTGATTGGCACATCTCAGCGATGATAGTCCTTAGGAGTGATTGGGAACGCCGAGTCTCAATCCGATGGCGAGCCTCTGCCACTTTTGCTCGGAAAGAGGGGAGGTGCCCGGCCGGCAAAAGCTTGACTTGAAGGCTCACAGGGAGCTGGGAGTTGACCTCATCAAGGATCTGCTTCACCGCGCTGGAATCCTAGATCAGGGCGTCGATCGGACCCGATAGAAGATCCTTCATACGAAGAAGTTGATTGGTAGTGCTGGCCAAGCTCAGGGGAGGGTCATCGGCCTCCAGTATGGCCGACCCGATTGAGGCAGGATCGAACGCGAGGAGCTCTGAAAGATCCAGATTCTGGTGGAGGAGAGGGTGAGCAAGGCACAGAGGGAAAAGACCGAAGTAATTAAAAAGAATAAGGCATACCTGTCCCGAAAGAGATGTGGTGATAGCTGATGAATGAACGATCGGCTCCTGAGTGCGCGTCCCTTCCGAAGGTTGAACGACGAAGGTAGAGGCCAGAGGAGTCACACCTCTAGTAGAAGAAGCAATAGCCGATGAGATAGTGGTCGGCTCCGCTGGATGTGTCTCTCGCGCAGGGAGGTCGGCAGTGGCTGAGGCAGTGGATGGTCCTACCAGAGAGGGGCTAACAAGGGACGCCGTCACGACCGGTTCCTGCGTACCTGGCGAAGCAGCCGGGACGTCAGCCGATGCAGAAGGACCCTCCAGGACTGCCGCATCGGGATCATGAAGGGCGATCAAAGCTCTGATGGGCACGTCCACATCCTCTGGTGCCTCCAAAGCCAAGCCCTGCTGGCGCGGGGGTTCTTCCCCACTGGAGACATCCACAACGACAGGCTGCAGGGGGAAGGAGCGAGATTAAAGAAGAATGGCCATGAACAAAAGGCTGGTCATATAAGAAGAGGAATGTGATCCGAACCTGGTTGGCGACCGGGACTTCTAGGTTAGGAGGAGATGGTGCAGCTTCCTTCCGGACCTTCTTGACGAGGACCTTCCTCGTCTTAGCACGAGCTCGGGGGGCAACAGCTTCAGAGGATCACTTCCGCTTGGGGGTCAGCTTGGTAGTGCTCGGCTGAATTTGCATTATACTCTTTGAAGGAGGAGGTGCAATCTTGCCGAAGAGAACCACAGGAGCAACTGGCAAGAAGCAGAAGGGTGTCCCATCATCGTTCACCGGCTCTGGGCCATCTTCTTGCTGCAGAAATAAGGGACAAAGTCAGAAAGAGTCCAATAAAAGTCAAAAAGAAACGTTAGTCAAGAGGCAGTACCTCTCCAGCAGGAATTTCATATTCGGGGTGGATTTGCTGCAGCATCGGACCCAGAGCTCTTCGGAAAACGTGAGTTTTCCACATCGACCACCACCCCTCAAAATCGACAGCCGAAGAAGTGAAGGCGAGATTGGCTGGGACAGACAGGGGAAGGTCTGAAAAAAGACTGTAGCACCTCTGGGTGGTTATAGCATCAGGGAGATCCACTCTATTTGATGTCAAGAGATGAAGAAGGAAATGAGGAGGTACTTGTCCAAGACCAAGCTGCCGGGCTGCTACGACCGGCTGGTAAAACTCATACCCTGGCTTAATAATCCGATTGGAAGTGCTCATGCCAACCGGAAGAAGACAGGGCCGAACCATAATGGAGTACAGACGCCTGGTGTCAGCGTCATAGTCAAAATCAGCTAGCCGGAACATGGCTGGGTTCTCAAAAAGTTCAGAATCAATGTACGGGAGAAAGGTTGGGCTGTCTAGGCCTCAGTAAAAGATCCTGAACCAACATAGGGCGTCTAGAGGGTTCAATTTCCCACCAGGAAGATTGTACAGAGCCTGCCCGAAGCTAGTGCATCTAATCTATCTCCCACTCAGGTCAGGAAAAGAATTGCCGACTAGAGAGGGGAAATTGGGGATGAAGCTCTGGAAGTAAAGATGAGCCCATAACTGGATGAACCACCACGGACCACCAGTTCTGAGTTTTTTCTGCAAAAGAAGGCTCAAAGTCATCAGGTGAAGATATCTATAAAGTTCCCCAAGGAATAATTTACCAAGGCCAACAGGGTAACCCTTGGCTAGCTCGTAAGCCAGAGAGAGGTAATTCTTAGTGGGAGCAAGGGACGGGCCACAGAAGAGGAAATGTTCAAGCCACAAGTTTAGGAAGGCCGTGTGTTCCTTCTCCGATACAGGACCCTTGCTCTTCTGGTGTTGGCTCAAGTACGTACTCTAGTTAGTACATTCTGCCTTGGAAGATAGTTTGAAGGGAACTACAGAGAGTCTGTAAGCAGAGGGACAAGCTGATGATATGTCTAAGCCAGTGATCATCATGACATCCAGCAGCGTTGGTGTCATTGGACCATGCCCAAAAAGAAAACAATTCAAGGCATCGGACCAGAAGTAGCCGATAGTCTTTAGAAGGTTCTCATCTTTTTCAAGAGGAGAAAGGGACAGAGACAGGGCATCGGCTATCCCGATGGATTCCCATAGGGGCTGGTAGGCATCCGCCATTCTGTTATACCAAACTATCCAACCTTCAGGAGGATTTGGCCAAGCACGGAGGCTATCTGACCAAGACTCTAGGTCTATGTCCTGACTCACGAAAGGGATCCGATTGGCTTCGGATGAAATCAGATCTATGGGCTTCTCGAAGGAACAAGGCCCGAGGCAGTAAGAATTGGGGGAAGAAGAGTGTGGTAAGAAGATATCGGAAGCCTGAAAAAACCCCAAGAAAACAAGGTTGCCGAGGAAAGAGTCATTTAACCACGCAGTAAATTTCACGGTTGCTGCATTAAATTAATGGGGGTCGAAGTTTACCTTCAGACCGAAGACGGCGGCGGCGCTGTTCGAAGATTCCGCCATCGGGAGTCTTGAATCGAGATCTTGGAGAGTAGATCTAGGGTTGGCGGTGCAGGATCGAGTGTGAGTTTCAAGGAGCAGAGGAGGATTTTGTGGCTAGGGTTTATGAGCAAAAGAGGTGCGCAGTTAGCCTAGATTCCAGAATCACCGGAGATCTGCTTTGGATTTGAGGTCCGGCAGAGGGTAAAGCAAATTGGAAGGTTATTTCGGATCCGGATTGGTATATTCTAAGGCCGATGCGTTGCCATCGGCTCTTGAGCAGATTGTTATGCGCAAGAAAATTATTGATACAAAGAGGATTCCATTCACAGCAAGCCAGTAAGTACAAAAGAAGAGCTAACTGCTCTTTGAAACAAACTAATGGTGGTGCTACAGCCTACCACCAATACACGCCAGTAGTCTTGCGGCGCTTGGTCGGCGGAGCAACACTAGCACCACTATCATCGCTACTGTTGTCACTTCTGTCATCATTCTTGCTACTGGTGTTGGTGAAGCTGCCATCATCTTCGGCTTCTTCGGTGTCGTCGGAAGCTTCGTCTGATGACCTGCCAAAGAGGAAGTTACCTGCCATCGGGTCTTCGTCGGAGGAAAAGGAATCGACTTTTTCTTCTAAGGAGGAGAAGTCTTCCCCCCAAGATGCATCATCTTCGTCTTCTTCCAGCTCGGCTCCGAAGAGGAGTGCAAGATCCTCACCATCGGTTAGGGATTCATCATCCTCCGACTGGAGATGGAAATCCCATTCTTCTGCATCCCAATGCAGGGGGGCACGGACTTCATAAGCAGCTATCGGATTATATTCTGGAGTTGGCTCTCGGGAGGTTTCGGATTCAAAAGAGATGACGGAGGAGGCAGAAGAAGAAGAAGCCATAACAAAAGAAAAGGAGCGTAATGGTTAATGGCCGTGAGAGAAAGATGATTGGCGAAGATGCCGGGGGTAAGTTTATAAAGGCAAACAGAGAGGTGAACGTGACGGTTCCCTAGGAAACTGATACAGAGAAGTCACATCCATTGGAAGTCGAAAGGGCGTGGCTGTACGGATCGGAAGCCGAAGGGTCGAGGCGATTTTAAAATAAGGTGATTTCGGAAATACCATTGCCGAAACCAGGGGGCATGTGTTATCGCCATAATCTGACTGGGCTAGAAGTGGGCCTTGAAGCAAGATGGGCCTAGAAGGCAGTCACGATAAGCTTGCGAATCGGACCCTGTGCAGGTAATTGAGGGCAGAAAGGCCGTGTAATTTAGTTATAAGCAGTTAAGATTCGTGTCGTGTTTGGTTAGGGTTAGTTAAAGAGGATAAGTCTACGGACTATAAATATGTACCATGAATAAACAAGAAGGACAGAATCATTCATCAACAACTCTCGGCGCATCGCCTACCCTATTTTAGGGTTTTCATCGGGTAAGTGACATGCGGCCCCGATCATGCTCTGCGTGATCAGGGTAGCATTACCCTTGCTCGTTTGTTCATATGTTGCTCGTTCTGAAGCCTTGTAGATGGCGAGTAGCATTAGTTATCCTAGCACGCATAGAGTGATGTTATTCTTTTTGCATCTTAATCACACTTTGTTTGTTGCTCTCGTGTGCTTAATCGTCGTGTTCGATCACGGATGCGATGGTTGTATCTTATTTCGTCTTTATCAGTAGATCTGATCTGTTATGGCTAGTTTCTGTTTATTTAGAGGCTTGGTTCAAAATGTGTATGACTAGGCCTTGCAAACGAGTTGAACGTTCCAGCAGTACGCATTAGTATCGGCTTGTAGCTTGAATAGAGGTTGCTCTAGGAATCGGCTTTTCGGTTGTTTCTTTAATCTCTGTTTAGATTGTTTGTTCCGATGCTTTCGTGTATCTGTTAGGCTCAATCACGTGTAGGATGTTCCGATCATGCAGTGAGGGCTTAGTTATCGTGGGTTGGATTAGATTGATATTTATGAAGCAAGACTTATTTAAATATATATATGTTTGTATGTTGCCTGTTCCAAAGATCCAATCCAGTATTGATGCAATCGGCTCTCTATAGCCGATACCGGGGAGGAGGTGATAAGCCGATCACGGCTCGGACTAATCTTTACATATGTCTATGCACGCAGGAGTTTGACACGTCACACCTTCGTGATCAGGTGCAGGATCAGGTGGCACGCCTAGCGACTTCAAGCCAGGGTGCGCGCCGGATTGCTGGGCCGTTGACCGAGGGACCGGGGCCCACCAGCCGTCCCGTAAGCCTCCCGACTCCTCGTGTTGCCAGTCACTGCCCGCCGGCGGGTTTTGGCCGACAACAGCCGCATCCAAGATGAGTCCGGCTTACACAAGCTCAACTCGAGATGGGAAGGACCATTCATTGTCAAGCAGATTATAAGACCGGGGTCTTATCGACTACAATACCCCGAGGGCCAAGACATCCCAAATTCTTGGAATGTTCAGAACCTGCGCAAGTTTTAACCATAAAGACAATGTGCAGGGACAGCCGTTCTCCGAGCGCCTAGATTTTTTCTTCCGAATTCAATTTGGAGGCTATGTGCCACAGAATTCGAAATGTAAATTTTCTGTCAAGATCCGGAGGCTATAGCCACGTTCATGTTTTATATGAATCGGCTGCTTGCCATGAGCTTTGATGGTCATTAAATATGGAGGCTACAGCCACGTTCATATTTTATATGAATCGACTTCTTGCCATGAGCATATCAGTCGTTGCAATGATGATCGCGTTTTTTCCTAATAGGTTAGATCCGCTCGATCGGATTCTATCTAACTTGTTGGACGAGCTCACATGAGGAGCTATATCGACTACTCCTAGAGTCGCTGCACTCAGGATAGTTTTGACTTCTTGCCATTAGCATGACAGTCGTTGCGATGACGATCGCATTTTTCCTAACAAGTCAGTTCCGTTCGATCAGATTATATCTGACTTGTTGGACGGGCTCACATGAGGAGCTATTTCGACTATGCCCAGAGTCATTGCACTCGGGGTAGTTTCAACTTCTTTCCATGAGCATGACAGTCGTTGTGATGATGCTCGCGTTCTTTCCTAACTGGTTAGATCCGCTCGATCGGGTCAAATCTAACTTGTTGACGGATTCCTATGAGGAGCTACTTCGATTACTTCCAGGGCCGTTGCACTCGAGAGAGTGTCTACTACTTAGCCTATGAACATGGATGACAATCCAGAAGTCACAAGGCAAATCCAAGTGGAGACATCACTGACAGATATATACAAGGAGAAGAGTACTTGTTTTTACAATATCTCAATCCTGTATTACACTTTCCACTATTTTTTTCGCTAAAGGTCGGGCTTCTAGGAGATACTCGCTGAATTTCTCTTCGGAGCACTCTGCAGCCACACCCTGTGCGAATACTTCTAGTCGAGCCTCAAGCCAAAAGGATTTTACAAAACTAAGCGCATGGCTGACACACGTGTTGGGGGCTTCGGGGATGAAGCTGAGGACTTTAAGCGGTGCTCCGAGGAGTCGCTCGAGCAGGGATCGCCCGTTTGCTTCGTCGCCTTCTTGTGGATCCACCATGTCCACAAGCTATTGGGCGGCCCCCTTAAGGTCCTCCAGCTCCTTCTGGTGCTGCTCCAGCTTCTTTTGGCGTTGCTCCTTTTCTTCGCCCAGCATCTTGATGTGCTGAAGGCAGTCGACGAATTGTTGTTCGGTATCGGTGATCACCTTCTGCAGCATCTCGATGTCATCTGCACAACGATGCAACATATTCTTCACGTCATTAAGCAACTCTTCTTTGTATGTTAAGATTTTCCTAAGCTCTACGGTGAAGACAGTTTTCAACACTCAATTCAAATTGTTAAGAGAAAGTACTCGAGGAAGAAAGGACTTGCCTTGGTGCACCTCTTTCTGCTCTTTGAGTTGTTCCTGGAGCTTGGAGTTGGCCTTCTCAAGGTTGCAGAGATTGTTCTTGAGGAGCCACGCTTCTCGCATCCGCTCCAGCTTCAGCTTGTCGAGCTCTCTCTGAAGATATATGTTTTTATTCTTCTCTTCTGATATGCGTTGATCCTTCACTAGGAGTTCCTGGAGGCCACTCATGACTGCTTTTAGCTTTTTGGATTTTTGTTGTGAGAGTTTGGCCACATCCTGCATAAGGGGAGAGACTAAGACGAATGCCTCAACAAAGTATAATGGCAGAAGAGTAATCATGCCTTACCACGGTATATTGGTACATCTCCTTGGAGATCTTCTGGAAGTATCGCATGTTGTTGACCATCAGGAGTGAATCATCCACTAGATCTGTGGTGATGATGTTCTGGTATCCACTCCCGGACACCAGCAGATCTTCAGGGTTTCTTGAGGTACCCGTAGCTTCTTCAGTTGGTGGTTGTGGGGTACCTGCAAGTCAAGACGCATTTAGTGCATGAAGTTTGTGGTCTAAGTAGTTAGCCATGGGAGGTCAGACACTTACTTGTGCCATCTGCAGGAGTGGCATCAGTGGCCTCAACTTGTTCTTCACCACCGGCACTGGCTTCGAGTTGCTGGGGCTCGAGGGGTGGTGGGTTGGGTAGTGTCATGTCCTCCTCGAGGGCTGGTGGTTCGGGGGCTGGAGTAGCCCAGACAGGCTTTGGCTTAAACCCCAAGGCAGTCACGGACCTAATGAAGCAAAATCAGTTGTATCATTAAACAAGTCGACAAGAACAGAATATGCATTAAGACAAAGGATCTGCACTTACAGCGAAGATTTCTTCATGGCAGCTTTCTTTAGTCTCAGAGCCCGTGGTTTTTTAACCACGGTACTCGTTGCTGGTGGCGGGTTCACACCAGCTGATTTGCGAGGTGCCCGCCATGGCAATGGTCACCATCTTTGCTGAGGCAGTCGAAGGGTCCGTCCCAGCAGTTTCTGCGTCGCCACCTGCTGGAACATCATCCCCGGCGAATTCGGTTCCGGTCACCTTTTGGCGCTTGGGGTCGGGTGGAGAAGCCGAGGGACTGCAAAACAGACAATGTCAGCATGCAACACTTCGATATGTGACAAATTTACAGGACAACAACTTCATACCTGGGGGGTTCGACTACATGTGCTTTATGTTTGAGCACTACCCGATGACCCCGAGGGACCACAGGTAAGGCTTCGGCCAACTCCACGGATGATCCAGGGGAGTCGTTCTTCTTCGCCTTCCCTTCGGTTTCCCTTTCCACCAGGGGGCTCCCGCTTTAGGTTATTTAGCTGCCGGGCAGAGCCTTGGTGCTTGAACTTTTTTCGCTTCAGCTGCGGCACTGGGAAGAAGGTGGTCCGATCGGGGGATATCGGGTTGTGGTGGATAGCTCCGGTACAACTCCGTGTGTCCCTACAAAGGATTCTTAGTTAGCGGTTGCAGAACAACAGAACTTATCCCAAAAGTAGTCGAACACTTACCGGTTTAGGAGGATTTTGTGCAGAAAACAACTCCGGGACGTAGGGAACTGCATTTACGTCCAGTAGCACTTGCTTGACCCGAATGAGCGCGGCGTCGTCAGTCAGCTCCTTTGCGCACATTCAAGAAGGATCTTCAGCGCCTATGTACTCGAAGCCTAGTGTATGGCACTATTGGATTGGCTGGATCCGACGTTTGAAGAAGGACAACATCACGGACGCGCCGTTCACTCCTATTTCCTTATGGGCTGCTATGATGGCTAGCAACTCGTCAACTTGATCCATGTCCCCTCTGGAGAGTTCGGTGTTCCACTCTAGCCTCACGACAGGGGGTTTTCCAAATCTTTTAGGAAGCTGGGGGACATGGTTTCCGATGTAGAACCAATGGTTTTTCCATCCAGGAATGTTGGAGGGGAATTTGTAGGAAAGGTATCTATCGCCGGCTTGTTGTCTAAGCTGGATGCCAGCACCCCCTACAACGGATGGATTTTTGGAGGTGGGTTGCGGCTTTATCCGAAAAAAAAGCGGAAAAGATCCCAATGGGGTTCAATTCCAAGGAAAGCTTCGCAAAAATGGATGAAGATAGCAATGTGGCAGATTGAATTCGGATTGAGATAGGAATGCGGGTGCGCGTGAGGGAGAAGAAGAAAGGAGAAGTTTACTGAGCATGTTCCCAAGCTAAAAAGAGGCGTGCGGCAAGCAGCTGCTAGCGGTCGACGGTGCGCGTGGCGGCTCAAGCGGGTAGCGGTGCGACGCGTCTGCGCGAGGAGGAGCCAGCAGGGTCGATTAAGTGGCGGGCGGGCGAGCAGGGGAGCCAGGTGGCGTAGGAAGAGCGGTGATGGGGCAGCTGGTGGCCGGGGAAAATGCCAGCGATGGGCGGTTGGCGGCGCTGCAGAGAAACGGAGAGGGGGAAGCAGGAGGAAGAAGACGAGGACCTGTTCGTAAATTTTGCAAACGTTCAAGGAGTTCATTGTAAAGTAAAATTTTCTTCCAAACTATAGCTCTAATGAAAATATGCCCAAAATCAAAAGTGTAGAGCTTAAAAAGATCTATCACTTTACTTTAGGGTCCAACTTCAAAAGATTTAGGGTTTTGAAATTGCTTTTAAAAATCAACAAATCGTTCAATTTCATATAAATCCAAAATAAGTTTTACCCTTTCAATGAAGCCTTGGAGTATTTACACTTCTTCCAGTGGTTCAAGAGTGAAAACTCACGTTTGCAAATCAACCCTCCATACATTTTTTAAATTACCTCCCATTTATACACAATTTACAAAAAGAACCCTAATTTCTCCCAATATTACAAAAATACCCTTTAACGTGTATTTAAGTTTTTAAAGGCATTCATCAAAACAAACACAAACTTCACACAACTTCATACTAGAAATTAGTGTGCCTAGCTCCTAAGTACCTGAAATGTCACAAAAACTCCTACGTAACTCAGGTCAGGTTAATGCCAGATTTATGGATGCCTTTAATGAAATGATAAATGTGGCTGAGATAAGAGAGCTACACAGAAATGGCAGCAAGTATACTTGGTCCAATAAATAGCTGGCGCCAGCGATGAGTGTGTTGGATAGAACCTTCGTTTCTAGTTCTTGGGAAAGTAGATACGACTTGGTTAGTGTGTTTGCTCCTAATAGAATTTGTTTAGACCACAATCCTCTGATTGTGTGAACACTGGTGAGAAGTTGACAGCTAGACCCAGTTTCTTCAAATTTGATCCAAGCTGGATGGTGTAAGAGGGCTTTAAGACCTGGGTGGTGGAGAGATCGCCAGCAAGATATAAACATAACACCCTTGATTATTGGCATGTGGTGTTAATTAGGTAAATTAAGAAGGTTGATGAAAGGCTGGGGGGCAAAATTTTGATTGTTCTTCGAAGAAACACAAGAAGGAGCTGTTGGTGCAAATACAGAATCTTGATTCTAAGGATGACGTTGGGGGCTTATGTGAACAAGAATGGGGCAGTAGGTATGCCTTGGAAAGAGAGTTACAACAAATTTATCATATGGAGGCTATATACTGGCAAAAGAAAAGTGGTGAGAAGTGGTTATTAGGAGACTCTAACACATCATTTTTCTATAAATGTGCAAATGGTAGAAGAAGAAAGCACATTATAAAGTCTTTGGAGTGGGAGGAGGAGATAATCAGTGATCAGGCTATGCTAAAGCAACATATTACAGAATATTACAAAAACTTGTTTGCAAGAGAGGAGGTTGTTAATATCCATTTACATGAAAATATGTGGGATGAGGAGCACAGGTTGTATGAAGATGATAATGTAGAGCTGCCTAAAGCTTTTTCTTTAGAGGAATTAGATGTTGCAGTCAAGGAGATAAAAAATAATATTGCCCCTGGCTTAGATGGGTTTTCCATTGAGTTTTTCAAATTCTTTTGGCCACAGATTAGAGAGGATATCAAAGAAATGTTGGATGAGCTGTACAATGGCCCTGTTTGGCACAGCTAAAACTTGTACAGAAGCCAGCTGGTGGCTAGCTGGCCAGAGAAGCAGCTTGTTAAAGAAGCAGCTGGTCACGGACCCTGTTTGGCATAGCTGAAACTTGTTCATAAATTATTAACAATTAATATATCATACAATTAATCATAGCTGGGCAGGGGGCGGGGGCCGGCGCGGGGGGCGGAGGCCCGGTGCGGGCGGAGGGCGTGGGGGGCGGGGGCCGGCGCCGGGGCGGAGGCAGGGCACGGGGGGCGGAGGCCGGCGCGGGGGCAGAGGCAGGGCGCGGGGGGCCGGGGGCCGGCACGGGGGGCGGAGCAGGGCGCCGGGGGCGGAGGCCGGCGCGGGCGGAGGGCGCGGGGGGCCCGGCGTGGGGGGAGGGGGCGGCGTGGGGGGGCGGCGCGGGGAGGTCGGCGCGCGGGGGCGTCGCGGGGGCGGCGCGGGCCGGCGCGGGGGGCGCCGGCAGGGAGCGGCACCGGCCAGCGCAGGGTGTCACGGGCACGGGAGGTCGGGAGGATTGGATTGGGGAAGAGACGGGAGGTCGGGAGGATAAGCTGGTCCGCTCCGGCTGCTGGAGGAAGCGCGTTTTCTCGGGCCATCCGCAAGCGCTGCTGGGGAAGCTAGGCCAGAAGCGGACCGTTTGGCCAGCTCGGGACTTAAAATTGTCCAGAAGCACCCCCATAAGCTATGCCAAACAGGGCCAATGGGTCTTTAGAGATATAAAGACTGAACTACGGTATAATTACCTTATTGCCAAAGATAAGATAGGCCAACACTATTAAGCAATTTCACCCTATCTGCCTCCTGAATGTGATGTACAAGATTATTACTAAAGTCTTGACTTTGAGATTAACCAAGGTGGCTGATAAGGTGATTGCCGGGAACTAAACTGCCTTTATTCTTGGGAGGAATATCCTGGAAGGGGTGGTGATTCTTCATAAAGTTTTGCATGAACTGAGAGCTAAGAAGGAAACTGGAGTTGTGCTGAAACTAGACTTTGAGCAAGCGTATGACAAAGTGGACTAGAATTTTTTTGTAAGAGGTGTTACTTAGAAAAGGCTTTGCTGCAAAGTGGACTAATTGGATAAAAACAAAGTTGTACAAGGGGGGAGGGTGGCAATTGAAGAATGGGGTTTTCTTCAAAAATCTTAAAGGCCACAGGCAGGGAGATCCGTTATCTCCACTGCTATTTAATATTGTGGCTGCTGCCTTTTCTGCTATGATCTTAGCTGCTAGTAGAGAGGGAGATTTAGAGGGCTTAGTGCCACATCTGATACTGGGAGGACTTACACACCTGCAGATGATACCATTGTATTCTTGAAATGTTCATATAAGAATTTTGCCAATATGAAATTCATCCTCTTCTACTATAAGTGTAGCACCCTAATTTTCGAATTAGAAACTTAAATAAATTTTGTTAGATTCTTTTTAGGACCCATAAGATTTTTATTCAAATTATTTTGATTTTAGAGCATTTACCGTGAATTAATAGTAATTTACTTAACCATAAAAAAGAAATATCAGAAAATATAGGTCTTGTGCATTTCATGCCGTATTACTTAACCATTTCTATTTAAATTTCAAATTTAAATTCAAATGCATTTCTTTTTCTCCCTCTTTTTCTCTTTTGGCCCGGCCCACTCTCTTTTTCTTTTTCCCCTCTCTCCTTTTCTTCCCAAAGGCCTAGCCCAGCAGCCTTTTTTTTTCTCTCCACCGCGCAGCCCAACCAGCCCAGTCCTCTTCTTCCCAGCCCAACCGGCACCTCTCTCCTATCCTTCCTCTCTCTCGCTGATAGGCGAGACCCGCCTATCGGGCCTGTCCTCAAGCTCGAGCCAGGCTCGGACTCGCACCCGAGTCCAACCACGGCCTGGCCTCCGCCCGCGCGGTGCCCCGGGCCCGCACGCCGAGGCTTGTCGGCCGCCCTATAAAGCCGCAAAACCCGAAGCCGCCGCCTCACCCCGCAAACCCTAGCCGTGCAAGCTTGCCGCCGCCGCACCTCAGCCGCCGGACGCGCCGCCGCTCCACCGCTTTCCGCCGTCGCGCAAGTGCGCCAAGAGCTCCGCGTTGTGGTAAGGAGCATTGCCGGCCTGTTTTCCCCCTCTCCCCCGCCTTCTCGCTCGCGCGATCCCTCGCCGGAGTCGCCACGTCGCGCGCCACCACTCTGCGTCCCTCTTCGGCCTCCGTCTCGCCAAACCGAGCCTCTAGACACAATCCTTGAAGCGCCCGCATCCTTCCCGTGCAGCCCGCGATCGAAACCGAGCCCGGACGGCCGTTTACGGCCAAGTCCGACGAGTCCGCCGCCGCCCGCCACCGTTTGCCGTTGCCGCCAGCGTCCAGCGCCGCCACCCTAAGCGCCAGCTGCTCCGGCCGTTCGATCCAGATCCGACGATCTAGACTGAGGTCGAATAACCCGATACCGGTCAACCCTAGGCTCTTTTGCACTTTAGCCCCTGAGTTCTATCAAAATCAACCCGCAGTCCACGGCAGTTCAAAAGTATTCACGAGTAGATCATTTTTCTTCTGTTTAAGCCCCTGTGTCAGACCCGGGGCTACGGGGTTGTGTACATAACGTAGTTTAAATAGGATTAAGAGATAAAGCCTGTCTTATCTCTTATTTAAGTTATTTTCTACTCGTTTGAGTAGGAGATAAAGCCAGTCGGTACAGAAGGAATCTAATCAAGTCATATTCGGTTACGATTCCCAAGCTAGTGTTCGTTAGGATTCATGTAACCCTGACCTCTGTGACAGTTCAATTACTTGTAAGATAGGCATATTATTTGTTAGTGTGAAGTATGTGCCTGTTAGTGTAAAGTTTATGTGTATTTATGTGAAGCTTTTGAAAATTTAAAGTGCAAGTAAAAAGGGTATTTTTGTAATTATGGAAAAACTAGGGTTGTTTTTCGCAAAATGTATTCGGATGGGAGGTAAACTCAAAATAAGTGAAGGGTAGTTTTGCAAATATGTTTTTCTTACTTTATGTCTTGTAAAAATATATATTTATCCAAAAAGTTGCATCGGAAATGCATGTGTTGAAGTGTGTAAAAATTTGGGTAAAGTTGTGAAAATAAGGGTATTTATGTAATTTTATAAAAGTACAAGTCCTTTTATGCAAGTAATTGAATTACAAAAGTAATTTTCAAAGATACTTAGGACTAAAGTGTAAAAGGTGCAAGTCATCATGATATGTCTATCCAATCATTATGACGGGTCTATCCCGTTATCATGACGTGTCATAAATGCTTGCATTTAGGTCCTAAATTTTATGAAGTTATACTCTTTAGGACAAAAGTAATTCAAATCCAACCTTTATTCAAAATTTCACATGTAAAGATATAAGTTTTGAGTTTTTGAACTTGGGCCCTAAAGCAATGTTGTAGAGTTTGAAAAACTCTCCAACTTTCATTTTGGGCATTTCTTCATTAGGGTTTTAGATTAATGAGAAATTTATGTTTTACAGAAAGGTCCTTGTAGTTTTCTAAATTTATGCAAAGGTCCTTGGGAAATCCTATTTCCCTTCCTCCTCTGTTTTTCCTCTCTCTGTTCTTCCTTTATTTGGTCTCTTTCTTCTCCAACCGGCGGCTCCATCCAAATGTCTCTTCCATGGCGGCCCAAGCGCTGGTGGCGGCGGCTGGACGGGGCGCTCCTGCCCAGGGCGGCCCGAGCGGCAGGCGAGCGGCCCAAGCGAGCGCACGCGGCTGGGGTGGCCACGGCTCGGTGCTGGCGGGCGTGGAGCGCGCGGATGCAAGCGCAGGCGCGAGCTGGCGGCTCCAGGCGGCGGCAGAACGGAAGAGAGCGGCGCGGCGGCTCGGGCGCGGCGCGAAGCAGATGCGCGCGGGCACTGGCGGCAGGCGCAAGCGTTGGCGTGCGTGAACGGCCGCGGTGTTGGAGCGCAGGAGTGGGTTTGGGCGGAGGCAAGTGGCTAGCGTGCGGGAGCTGCACTGACGCGGGCGAGCAGGCACTGGAGTAACGCGGGCGCTCGTGATCCAGGTAGAGCGGCGCCGGCGACGTTGGCGCAGGAGCTGGAGCTGGCGCGCGCGTGCAGGAGGTGTTGTCGTGGAAAGCTTCTATGCGAGATGCGGGAACGCGGTGGCCGTATCGAGGACGCAGTTAAGGTGTTCAACGTAATGCTGCCCGCAGGAGAAGTGAAGCCAACTACAGTGATGTACAACGCATTGATCGGAGGCCGTCGAGGAGAAGGCAGCGGAAGGCACGGCCCTAATGCAGGCAGACCATGGCCCTCGTGGAGGCGGAAGGGCGGTTATGGCGAAGCGAGCCGGAAAGAGAAGCGGCAAAGCGAAGGCGGTGGTTATAGCGCAGCGAAATCGGAAGGAGCAGCTGCGCAGCGGCAAGGCGGTCGGGGCAGGAGTAACGCGGCGCGGGTTCGACGTGCAGCACAAGACCGGCGGCGGTGGTAAGCCGGCCCTAATGGCGTCGCAACAGGTGGAGAGGACGGCGGAGTTACACGACCCTGAGGTCCGAGAGGAATTGAACCGGCGCGTTCGCGAGTGCGAGCGGAAGTGTTTTGCCAGTGGCCGGCTCGGCTCAATTCCGCAGGCGTGTGCGCGTGCAAGGCAACAGACCACGCGCAAGCAAGTTGGGGGCCGTTGGTGTGGGAGCAAAATGGGAGCGGCGGCCTTGCAAATGGCTGCGTAAGTATGCCGGCAGTGCATGCACCGGAGCAGTCAGGTCGAGGAGGGTTTCTTCTTGTGCGAGCAAAGGTGTTCGGTCAGCCATACTTTAGCATCGCATGTGCGTGGGCAGAGGAAGTTCAACCCGTGAGCAGGAGGACCTTGAGGTTCGCGGAGGAGTTGGCATAGCGAACCAATCCGGCTCTATCGTCTTGTCCCAGGGGTCCACGACGTCCAACAGTTCTTACCCCTCGTTGATCGCTTAACCGACCACCGTCACCACGGATCACCGTGAGGAATATCCCTCCGGCCATCTTCCACCCACTACAATCCCCTGGCAAGCTTCTTCGTCACCCACGGAACCTCGTCACCATCGAGCACTCTCATCGCCGATCCTGTTCGCCACGGGAATTCACTTTCCACCTGTTCTTCTTCCCAACCAAGGCTACCCCAAGGTTTGCTCTGACCCACTGAATCTTCCTAGCACCGGCGACTCCTTTGCCGAAATATCGTCGTTATCTTTCTGTTCTTTGTTTTCCTCGAATAGGGACTTAATTGCTTTGATTTAGAAAGTTCTAGGGTGTTCTTTGTAAAATTTCCAAAGCTTTCTTTATTTCAAATCAGTGAACATCTACAAGTTTTATGTTGTGCTCTTGAGTTGAAGTCTTTGAATTGTGGTCTAGGTTAAATATTAGGAAATGTGTGCTTTGTTTGTACCTTATGTGATATGCATGTGTTGTAGCTGAAAGGTAAATCATAGGATGTATGTCTCAAGTGGAGATGTGTGATATTTAGTTAATCCTATCACACGAGTGCTCATATCCCTGCCATCAAGACTTTGTCCTTGTTTTGATTGCCGTTTCCTTAAGGTCCTTTTCGTATAGGGATCCTTGTTAGTCCGTGTGTATCTACTCCTTATCCAATACATCTCTGCAACTATGTTTCAGCAACGGCTATCAGCTCAGCCGCTAAGCATCCGTTTCCTTTGAGTCTATGATGTTTCTGTGTATCAGCTATCAGTTGATGCATTTCTTTTGTTATGCTTCTACTATCGGCTGGTTAGCTAGTACGGTTGTTATCCTTCTAATATCGGCTACTGCCGATACAATTCTTTTGTTCTGTCCTACATGGGCTGCACATAGTCGATGTATCGGAGATGCACCCACAATCTTAGAATTCTTGCAATCGGCCGATCCAAACCGATTCTAGTTGTTTTCCCTATCGGTCAAATATGGCCGATCAATCCTTAGTTTTCCCATCTTTATCTACACACTTCTATCAGCCGATTTATCAGCTAGGAAATCGGCTATATACCTATCGGTCACATACCCTTAACCACACTCCAATCGGCTGCACATCTGTAGAACATAACCCCATCGGCTGTACGTCACTCAATTGTTGTGCTAACGTAATCGAGCCGATACGACCATACCTAGTTATCTAGGATAACACTTAAACACATCTCAGTTAAGACACAGCTGCTTTAGGAATCATCCCTCTGCTAAAGTAATCGATGCTTTCATCGATCAATTAGGAAACACTATCAATCGGCTATGCAGGCCAAAGTACACAACCCTAGATTAGTAAGATAGCACAGTAAACACGCCTCTGTTAGGCACGACCAAAGCACATAAATTGGCTAAACCTGATGCATCCTCATTGGTTAGGGCCAAGACCAATACACCAACCAATTAGATAGACCAGAAACATGCTGATAATCCAATCGGCAAGATCTTCCCTTGATCTATCCTTGTAACACTATACCTTTAATATTCCTATCTCTATCAGCCGTTTTAACCTTTGGTGAAACCAAACCGGTTAATCTCTTTTGCTCATATACAGAAACTACTCATGCCGATTTCTCTTCTAAACAGAAATCAGCAGATCTCCTAAAACTATATAAAGAGCTCCCTTCTTTACCGATTCTATCAACTAAACCCCTGTTGTTCCAATCGGCTCTGTTATAATCTTCAACAAGTAGCCGATTCTAATTAGTTGTCCACCAAAAGCTCTATCCAAGTTTAGTTGCAGATCTTTTGTTTGTTATGTGAGTGGTATCTTAAATGAGTGTTGGATTGCAACTTTATTGTAAAATAAGATAGTATCATATGCACACTTTGAATGTAATATTGCATTGCATGTAGATGCGACTACTTCCGCAGACGGTACCTACGAAATCTCCTAGGAGTCTGCAGAGGGTGTTCCTGAAGACCAAAGCAAATGTCACCAAGGGATTATTTGAAGCCCCGAACCAAAGTTCGGAAGATCTTAACTTTACTGACTTCAGCCCCACCAGTAAAGGCAAGCCCCGGTGCATAACCCAGTATTTCAAATTACTACATTATGCAATCTTATACTTATATATAATATCTTGCATTAAGTCTAGGAAATGAAATGGAACCCTAGATGCATTGAATCCTAGGAACCTATGTATTGTGCCTGAGTCCTTATCGCATAGATGCTCTGCTAATAGGACCGGTAGAAGTCGAGCGATTTCCTGTCACTCACATGATATAGGAGTTGTAATGTTTACATTCCTGTAATCACTATAAGGATGATGGACGGGAGTTTTGTATGGTATCATGATTGAGATAATACCCCGTCTGTGTTGTTGAATTTGTTCAGGACGCAGTGTGTAGTAGTGGTGGTTAAGCGTTTGAAAGTGCTAACCACATGCCGTGAAATATGGTAAGCGGTAAGCCTAGTAACCAATCGTCTCGAGAAGTGGACATACCTCCCACCACTCGTATTTGCTTCTTCTTGAAACGACCTCAAGATGCCTAGAGGGGGGGTGAATAGGCTAATCTGCAACTTAAAAACACTTCGAGCACAGTTAGCAACACAAGTGCCCGGATACTCCGGATATATGTCCGGATACTCCGGATATAGTGTTTGGAGTTTCTGGAGATATTGTCCGGACTATCTGGGTATGAAAGAAAGTGCTACTAATCAAAGATAGAAATGCTGTAAATTGAATCCAGTAAATTTAGAGGGACTAGTGGTACCTCTGAGGTGTTTCTCACTAGCTGTTTTACTCCTAAAACTTATATAATGATAGATCGCCCTCAAACCCTAAAATGTTAGTCTCACAAGCAAACAAACACAAATGTACACTAGAATTGCGAGAGAGACACAGAATTTGTTTCCCGAAGTTCACTCCCAAAGGAGCTACGTCTCTGTTGAGGAAGAATTCAAGAGACGGTGCTCAAGAACTCCTAAGCTCCTCTCCCAAGGGTGAGACCAACGCTCAAACCCTAGGGTCACTTACTATGAATTCCTCGGAGAGGAAAGAAGAACAAACCAGCTGTGATGCTCACAAATCAATCACGCAATCACAAGCGACGCCTAGCCGTCTAGGAGCTTGGAGCTCCAAGAGTAATAAACTAAAATCCACGGGCTAGACTTGGATTGATGTGCTCAAGAGATGAAATCAAGGCTTACTTACACAATTTTAGCTCTTGCAACAATCTCACTTCAAACCCCAAAGAAAATCACTCAAGAATGGAGCAAAAGGGGAGTGAGAGGGCTCTCTTTGGCTTTTCTGCAGTTCTGGTTGAAAATGAGCAAGAGAGAGAGAGTGAGAGGGGGGATGGGGGGTATTTATACCCCCTCTCCCAGAAACTAGCCGTTGGGAGAGCGGTACCCGGAAACTCCGGGTATATGTCCGGATACTCCGGACATAGGGATCCGGAGACTCCGGACCAAACGAGTTTTGCAGACTGGTAACAGTAACCCCGGATACTCTGGGTATACGTCCGGATACTCTGGACATTCTGTCCGGACATTCCGGATTCAGACCCGGACACTCCGGGTTAGACATGGAATTTCACATGCAGATCCTTTTTGAGTGTTGAGATGGTTTCTTATGATTTTTGAGGGTTCTCTTGAGCACAACCACCATGTCTACACTAGTGGATCAAAGTTCCCCTTCATAGTACGGCGTTCCTATACTCAATTTCAAAAATAAAATCTAGTCTTTTAGTACTCTTGAGAACGCCGCTTTTCTTATCCTTTTTGAGGGTTCACGTTTTGCCATATGCTTTGCTCATTCACCATTAGCACCTGCACACATACTTAATAACACGATTAAATATACATGTGCTTTGTCATTTATCACCAAAACCCACTTAGGGGCCTAGATATCTTTCAATCTCCCCCTTTTTGGTGATTGATGACAATCCACATGTATCTCATTTGATAACCATAGAAATGTAATCTTAAGCATGTAAAGGGCTCCCCCTTAATGTATGCCATGTATTTGAATTTCAAATTGACTTTTCTAAAGTCAAGATTGGCATATTAGAAGAAGATATGGAAGCACTTTACACATTCTACAGTGGGGTGAGCATGTGTGTGCTGAAAAATGTGTGATGCAAATGTCATGTTATATAATCAAGAAGAACTAGTGTTTGAACAACATAACCCGGAGACTCCGGGTATAAATCCAGAGACTCCGGACCATGTGTCTGGAGTATCCGGAAGTGTTTTCGGAGTATCCGGACAATCAGGTCAAAACACAGAAAAATAACATTGCATCATAATCAAGTTAAGATCACACTATTAGCTCATCCTTAAAAACAAACCGCAAACTAGTAAACAACAGAGTAGCACACATTACAAAGTTCCTCACACCACATAGTTCTTACATGAGAATTGTTCAAGAGAAACGATAAGACATAAAGTCGATACAAAGCCCAAATTAGTACATAAATGACATTTTCACTCCCCCTTTGTCATCAAGTGCCAAAAAGGAAATGAAAAGTGGCAAGAAGGTCTTCTACTCATCATCATCTTGGGCATCTTCATCGGAGGTGTCCTCATCCTAATCCGAGTCGGGAATTTCGCGATAGTTTGGAGGTGCTTCTTCCTCGGTCTCTTCCTCTTCATCAAATATCTCTTGGGCACGAGGAGGAGAGCGACGGGATCGTGTAGGGGCACGGGTGCGCTGACGTGGGCGAGGAAGAGGGGCATCAGCAGCAGCAATGACGGCCTCATCCGCAACATCCCATTCGGCAAATGGGTCATCAAACTCGGGCAACTCATGGTATGGATCCGCTGGAAGCCCCAAATGACTTTTAATCTCAATAATGTCACGGCGGTTTTCATTTATCTCTTGAGTTACAGTCTTGCACATGCAGAAGATGCTCTTAAGAGCCCGCTTGATAAAGGAGTCATGGTGACCACGGCGAGAAGAAGATGGACCCGAATAAGATGGAGCTGGGTCAAACCTTGGGTTTCTTGTGGCACCGGCATGAAGAGGAGGAGCGTGCGGTGCATCACCGGACCGAGGACGAAGGTGTAGAGCAGCATGCTTGCAATCCTTAGGAAATGTGACCTTGGTAACCCTCTCAATCATATACATAATGTAAGGAGCAGATGGTAAAAACTTCTGTGGATCATTCATCGTCCTCCTTAACTCATTCCAAATGAAGTCCATAATGGAGAAGGGTCGCCCACCGGGCATAACACGGGCAAGGAGATTGCAAGCAAAGTACCTAAGAGCAGTGGCATCACCATCCTTAGCATCAATGGTGGCACGAAAGAATTGGTTCATGGTGTAATAGAAGGGTTGGAGAGTGCTTGCATTGCCGGCTTCCGCTAGAATAGGATTGTAGAAAAGAGCCGGTAATTGACTTGGCTTCAACTGATGTTCCACATGAATAGGATCTCTCTTCTCATCCTCTGAGCCAAGTCCAAGGAGTCTAGAGAATGTCATGTAATCAACTCCATATTTCACTCCCTCGGTGGTCCAAAAGAAGGCAACTTGCCTTGCATCATAAAATAGAGAGGAGTGAAATTGAGCAAGAATCTCCTCATTCCAATCATACCGAAATCCCATGATGTCATAGAGACCAAATTCCTTGCACTTTGCAATAGCTTGATTGAAAAATGGGTCATTCATCTTCTCAAAATAGGCCCAATCAACATACTTGCAAGGGACAATAGGAGCTTTGCCCTTGCGCATAACAACAGAGGAGTAGAAATCTTGATGCAGCTGACACCAAAATCTCCTTTCCAAATTCTCGGCCTTCTCATATTTGTAAACATCCTCCTTTCGTGCATCAGTGAGAGCCACAGTTTGCTTGAAATAGTTCCTTCCCATGGAAACAGTAAACTCAGTGAGAATTTGAGGACAGGCAAGCTTTGGGCACCTAGGATATTGGCGTTGATCTTGTGGATATTCAACTTGAAGACGAGGAGGAGTGCGAGGGCAGATATCCCAAGCAATTCCCCGTCTTGATGGATTTGCCCGAGAAGGTGGAGGCACTGCCATGCTTGGCATCATATATGGAGCTTGATGAGGTGGACGAGCTTGTGAGCTGCTTCCAGCAGGCTCTTTGCCCGGACGGTGACGAGGACGAAGTTCTCTTGGAGGAGGGCTAGGAGGTGAAACTTCCTCCTCTTGGATTTGAGGATCATGATGGCATTTTTGCCGTCGCTGACCAGAAGAAGCAGGTGCACGCTCACGTCCCATAGCCTGGACATAGGATATATCGATTAGGAGCAATCTAGAGGCAATAGAAACGAGACTCGACGGCTGAAACTCTGAGAATCCGGAGAGTCCGGATATATGTTCGGATACTCCGGACTGTCCGGAGTATCCGGACAGTACATCTGGAGTCTCCGGGCAGCGATATATAAACCCTACTTTCATGAAATCTAGAGATTTGACCATGGGATTTGAATGAAATTTGGGGCACAAGCTGCTGCACATGAGGGACGATAATGCCCCAAAGGATATCTAGTTTTGACAACTACATTGAGAGATCGGGCGATTTGAAGTTTGAATACCTTGATGAAGAGGAAAACGCGGGAAACTCCAAATCCAAAGCGTTCTCTGGAGATTCCAGATGAGAGAAAGCACTCCCTTCAAGGATTCGCAAATCTTATAGGAAAAGTTTGAGAAAATCGCCCCTTTGGCGATGGAGAGGCAGTGGAGAGGAGCTGAGGCGCGGTGGAGGTGAAAAATAGAAGGTAGAACTATTTTGACCGACCCCCCCGCGGTATATATAGGACGGTTTTACCATCCGGAGTATCCGGACATAGGTCCGGAGTATCCGGACGTATGTCCGGAATATCCGGCTCCCCCTAAAACTGAGATGGATTCCAATGAGAATGGGATTGAATTGTGATAAGAGAAAACTAGAATTGTGAGAGACTCACTTAACTTGAGACTAGCCAGCAATCAACAATGGGAACAATAGTCTCAAGCAAGCAAGAAAAGATTCAAATTATTTTGAAAGTCACACACCTAGCAATTCTAGTAGATTTTTCAAAAACAATTTCTCTATAGCACTCAAACATGTGCATGATCTCAAACTAAATTACGAGAATCCAAAATATTTAGCTCACTCCTCAAGGTACAAAACCTTTGCTCATCAAGTGGTTTGGTGAAGATATCGGCTAGTTGTTTATCGGTACTCACATGACTTAAAACGATATCTCCTTTGGCCTCATGGTCTCTCAAGAAATGGTGCCTTATGTCAATATGTTTAGTTCTTGAGTGGTTAACGGGGTTGTTAGCTAGCTTGATTGCACTCTCATTGTCACACAAGAGTGGAATCTTGCTAAACTTACAACCAAAGTCGCTCAAGGTGGATTTCATCCAAAGTAATTGTGCACAACAAGCACCTGCAGCAACATATTCGGCTTCGGCAGTGGATAAGGCAACGGAATTTTGTTTCTTGGAACTCCAAGACACAAGAGACCGGCCAAGGAATTGACAAGTCCCCGATGTACTCTTCCTATCTACCTTGCAACCGGCATTATCCGAATCGGAGTAGCCAAGTAGATTGAAAGTGGAGCCCTTGGGATACCACAAGCCAAGGTATGGAGTGTAAACTAAATATCTTAGAATTCTCTTAACAGCCATAAGATGACATTCCTTAGGATTAGCTTGAAATCTTGCACACATGCACACACTAAGCATGATATCGGGCCTAGATGCACAAAGGTAAAGAAAGGATCCAATCATGGAGTGATATACCTTTTGATCTACGGCCTTGCCATCTTCATTTAGATCGAGATGTCCATTAGTCGGCATGGGTGTCTTGATAGGCTTAGCATTCTCCATGTCAAACTTCTTCAACATATCTTTGGTATACTTGGTTTGACAAATAAAGGTTCCTTCCTTGAGTTGCTTGATTTGAAAGCCAAGAAAGAATGTCAACTCTCCCATCATGGACATCTCGAATCTCTTCGTCATGATCCTACTAAAATCCTCACACCAAGATTGATTAGTAGAACCAAATATAATGTCATTGACATATATTTGGCACACAAAAATTTCTTTGTCAACTTTGCGAGTGAAAAGAGTAGGATCGGCTTTGCCTATCTCAAAGCCTTTTCTTAAGAGAAAATCCTTAAGGCATTCATACCATGCTCTAGGAGCTTGCTTAAGCCCATAGAGCGCCTTATGGAGCTTGTAGACATGATTAGGTAGCTTAGGATCTTCAAAACCCGGTGGTTGCTCAACATATACCAATTCGGAGATTGGTCCATTAAGAAAAGCACTCTTCACTTCCATTTGGTATAGCTTGAAATCATGGTGAGTTGCAAAGGCAAGCAAGATACGAATTGACTCAAGTCTAGCTACGGGTGCATAAGTCTCACCAAAATCCAAACCTTCGATTTGTGTGAAGCCTTGAGCAACCAACCTTGCTTTGTTTCTTGTTACCACGCCATGTTCGTCTTGTTTGTTCCGAAAAACCCACTTTGTTCCAATGACGTTTTGCTTGGGTCTTTCTACTAAGGACCAGACTTCATTCCGTGTGAAGTTGTTCAATTCTTCTTGCATGGCCATCACCCAATCCAGATCATCCAAGGCTTCTTCAACCTTAAGTGGTTCCAAAGAAGAAACAAATGAATAATGTTCACAAAAGGTTGCTAAATGAGAATGAGTAGTTACTCCTTTGTTTATGCTTCCAAGGATGTTATCGACGGGATGATCCTTTTGGATAATTTGATGAATTCTTGGAGGAACTTGAGCTTCATGTTGTATAGACTCGACTTCTTGTTCAGCCTGAGTTTGATCTTTATGTGAAGATGAGGGTTCATCTTCTGTAACCCGGATACTCCGGCCCTGTGTCCGGATACTCCGGACAGGGGATCCGGAGTCTCCGGATATATTACCGGAGTTTCCGGGTTGCGCCGCGGAAGTCAATGTAGATGACCCTTTGAACATCAACACATCATCATCATCTTGATCCTCTTGTTCTTGTGGCTTTATTTCACCAGTGGCTAGCTTCTTGATCGCCTTGCTTGGTGATTCTTCCATGCCTACAACATCATCAACTTGCTCTTCTTGAGAGCCATTAGATTCATCAAATGTCACGTCACACGCAACTTCAACACAACTGGAGTTTTTGTTGAAGACACGATATGCATGAGCATTTGAGGCATAACCAAGAAGAAAACCTTCATCAACTTTAGATGCAAATTTAGAGTTCTTGGGCTTCTTGTTAAGAATGAAGCACTTACTTCCAAAAACTCTAAAATATGACACGTTAGGCTTTTTACCAAGAAGAAGCTCATAGGCTGTCTTGTTCAAGATCTTGTGAAGATAAAGACGGTTGATAGCGTGGCATGCCGTGTTGATTGCTTCCACCCAAAATTGATCCGAGACCTTGTATTCATCAAGCATTGTTCTTGCAGCTTCAATGAGAGTTCTATTTTTCCTTTCAACAATTCCATTTTGTTGTGGAGTATATGGAACGGAGAACTCATGCCCAATACCCTCTTCTTCTAAGAATTCTTCAATGTTGGTGTTCTTGAATTCGGTGCCATTGTCACTTCTCACTTTCTTGATCTTGGTCTTGAATTCATTTTGAGCTCTTTTTGCAAATTTTTTGAATGTCTCTTGCACTACACTTTTGTCATGCAAAAAGAATACCCAAGTGAAACGAGAATAATCATCAACAATGACGAGTCCGTATTTGTTACCACCAATGCTTATATAAGCCACGGGGCCAAAGAGATCCATGTGTAGTAGTTCAAATGGCTTGACGGTGGTGATGATGCTTTTTGACGGATGAGGAATACCAACTTGCTTTCCGGCTTGACACGCACTACAAATACGATCTTTCTCAAAAGAAACATTTGTTAGTCCTAGAATGTGATCCCCCTTTAGGAGCTTGTTGAGATTTCTCATCCCAACATGAGCTAGTCGGCGATGCCATAACCAACCCAAGCTAGACTTTGCCACCAAGCATGTATCAAGTTGAGCCTTTTCTTGTGAAAAATTCACTAGATAAAGCTTTCCCTTGAGTACACCCTTGAAGGCAACGGAGCCATCGCTTCTCCTAATGACGGTCACACCTTTGTTAGTAAATAAACAATTGAAACCCGATGCACAAAGTTGTGATATGGATAATAAATTATACCCAAGAGATTCGACTAAGAGTACTTTTGAAAGAGAGGATTTTGAGTTTAGAATAATGTTACCGGTACCAAGCACTTTTCCCTTTTGATTTCCGGCAAAGTTAATGTAATGATCATCATTTGATTCTTTCAAACTCTCAAATATGCTTCCTTCTCCGGTCATATGATTTGTGCATCCGCTATCAATCACCCATGTTGATCCACCGGAGAAGTATTCCTACAAAACAAGATTATTCCTTTCTTTTAGGTACCCAACAATACTTGGGTCCTTGAGTGTTAGTCAAAAGCACTTTGGGTACCCACACATGGCTTTTCACCTTAGTGTTCCATGAGCAGTGACCCATAAATTTAGCAACCACTTTACCATGGTGGTTCCTAGTTAAAACATAATCTGCATAAAATGACATTTGAGATAATGTTTTTGGTGTCTTGGGTGCTTGGAATTTGTCTTGCTTCAAAGAGGATGCAACAATTTTGGCACCTTCATCACATGTTGTGCCTCTCTTGATAAACTTGATTTGACTTAACCCTTGTTTCTCACTACTTCTCCTATGGATGGGAGTTGTCATGTTCACTAGGCCTCCTCTTGCCCCTAAGGCGTCCTTCTTGTTATTCTTGACATAATGAATGGTTTGAGAAGTGCCATCTTCATTCTTTCCTAGTCCCTTACCTTTCTCAAATCCATATTTGCTTAAATATCTTGAACCAAACCCCTTGGTATGCTTCTCAAACTCACCTACCCTTGGTGAGGGATTTGTCTTGAGTACTTCCTTGTGAGATAGTGCCTCTTCTTGTACCAATTGGGTGAGTCTACTAATCTCTTTCCTCATGGCTTGCACTTCGGCATGGTTAGTCACACAAGTTTGAATATCAACATTAAAGCATCGTGCACAACCATTACTAGTTGAAGGACTAGATGACTTTGATGCCTTACAAGTGTTAGCGGAACTTACTAAGAGGGCAACATATCAGGTGCAAACCAGGGTGTTCGTGCAAACTCCATGCAAACCAACTGACAAAATTCGCAAAGAATTCTCAAAAAAATTATGTATATACTTCATAGACTACTCTACCACTGTATAAAATTTCAAGTTCAAATTCATCATATGTTAAGAGATAAAAAAAGAGAAACTTCTAAGAGATAAATAAAAGAGAAAACTCTTAAAACTTTCTCTTTTTTGTATCTCTTAACATATGAAGAATTTGAACTTGAAATTTTATATAGTGGTACAGTAGTCTATGAAGTATATACATAATTTTTTTAACAATTTTTTGCGACTTTTGTTAGTTGGTTTGCACGGGTTTGCACGGACGCCCTGGTTTGCACCTAATATGTTCCCTACTAAGAGAGCGCTAACTTTAACTTCAAGTGCCGTGTTCATGACTTGCAGGCTTGTTAAGCTTTCTTGAAGTTTATCATTGTCTCTCTTTAAGCTAGCATGAGTGTCTTCAACTAAAAAAAGTTCTTTAGTTAAGTCATCCACTTTTCTCTTTTCACTAGCAAATGACTCTTCTACCTCAAGAAGCATGTTATCCTTGGCTTTTAGAGATTCTCCAAGCCTCTTGTTTTCCTTCCTTTAATTGGTGAGGTGTTTTTCAAGAGTTTCGAATTTTTCTCTCTCAAGCCTAAACAATTCCTCTTGTGATTCAAGAGTCTCATCTAGATCATCTAGTTTCATTATTCTAGTTGCCGCACTCTTGCCATATTGTTTAATAAGACTAGCAACTTCATCATCATCATCTATTTCATCATCTGATGAGTTCGGGGATATTACCTTTGAGTTCTTTGCCATCAAGCACATAATTGGATCTTGATCTTCATCATCGGTGAGATCTTCAAATAAGCTTGGTTGATGTGAAGATAAAGTCTTGAATGCCATGGTTGCAATATCTTCATTGTCGGAGTTGCTTTCTTCATTTGAATCCCATTCTTGACCAAGATGAGCTTCACCAACATACTTTTTATATCTTGGCTTATCCCTCTTGGATGAACTCTCCTTGGCATTCTTATTCTTCTTCTTTTCCTCCGGACAATCCGCAATGAAATGTCCGATTTTCTTGCAACCAAAACATGGCTTGCTTGATCTTCTTCTTGATTCATGCTTGTTTTTGCCAAAGTTTCGGAAGTTTCCCTTCCTTAGAACTCTTCTAAAGTTATTAATGAAAAAGGTCATTTGCTCATCATCAAGCTCATCATCTTCACTATCGCTAGAGTCATCATTCTTTGAGGATTGGGTAGCCTTTTCTTTGCCTTTTAACTTTGCTTGAAGAGCCAACCCATTGTTCTTTGCAGCTTGCTCTTGTAGGTCGGCCAAATCTTGATTTATTTTGACCCTCTTCAATTGATCATGATGAGCCTCAATTCTTCCAAGAACATTCTCGGCGGTGAAATGCTTGAAACCCCTCTCCGCTCTTATCAAACTAGGTAATGTGACATCCCTAGCCATGTAGACGGTTAGGAGCTTATCCACTATCTCACGATCACCCCATTTGTCTCCACCAAGAGACTTGATTTGATTGGTGATCTTTTTCATGCGGTTATACATCTCCTTAACGGTTTCATATTTCTTCATGGAGAATAGACTTAGTTCATCTTCCAAAGTCTTGATTCTTGATTCTCGGACTTTCTTGACCCTTCATGATTTACTTGAAGTGTGTCCCAAGCATCCTTGGCGGTAGAAGAATCTTCAATTTTATCAAACTCTTCCGGGCTTACGGACGAGTGAAGAATGTTCAATGCTTGATAGTTTCTTTGTAAGACATATGCTTGCACGGGTGTTGTGGCTTCTCCATCTTCCGGGATCTCACACCCTACTTCAATGATTTTCCAAAGATCCTTGTGAATTGCACTCAAAAAACCAAATATTTTGGTCTTCCATTGATTATATCCCGTTCCATCAAAATAAGAGGGCTTTCCCATGTGAATTGAAGCATTGTGATCACTAGGAATTTGAAATGTGTAGTCATGACCCACTTGGTGATAGTCGACTCTTTTCTTCACCTTTGAAGAGCTTGAAGATCTTCTCTTGTAGTCATTGTCCGAGTCATCACTTGACTCGATTATAACTTTGGTGCCTGATTTCTCTTTCTTTCTTTGCAATTTCTTCTTCTTCCTCCAAGCCTTCCATTCTTGAAATGACATCTCATCGTCGGTTGTTTCCAATTCTTCTTCCTCTTCTTGTAGCCTGTTCTTTCTCTTATCTTCTGCTTTTTCAAATGACTTCTCCTTTTGAACTTCAACCATTGGATCGGCTTGACCCTTGGATGAAGCGTCACTCGACATCTTGACTCTCCAAGCGGTTAAGCTTCAAATGTGGAGAACCTTGCTCTGATACCAATTGAAAAGACCTCAAGATGCCTAGAGGGGGGTGAATAGGCTAATCTGCAACTTAAAAACACTTCGAGCACAGTTAGCAACACAAGTGCCCGGATACTCCGGATATATGTCCGGATACTCCGAATATAGTGTCTGGAGTTTCCGGAGATATTGTCCGGACTATCTGCGTATGAAAGAAAGTGCTACTAATCAAAGATAGAAAATGCTGTAAATTGAATCCAGTAAATTTAGAGGGACTAGTGGTACCTCTGAGGTATTTCTCACCAGTTGTTTTACTCCTAAAACTCATACAATGATAGATCGCCCTCAAACCCTAAAGTGTTAGTCTCACAAGCAAACAAACACAAATGTACACTAGAATTGTGAGAGAGACACAGAATTTGTTTTCCGAAGTTCACTCCCAAAGGAGCTACGTCTCCGTTGAGGAAGAATTCAAGAGACGGTGCTCAAGAACTCCTAAGCTCCTCTCCCAAGGGTGAGACCAACGCTCAAACCCTAGGGTCACTTACTATGAATTCCTCGGAGAGGAAAGAAGATTACAAACCAGCTGTGATGCTCACAAATCAATCACGCAATCACAAGCGACGCCTAGCCGTCTAGGAGCTTGGAGCTCCAAGAGTAATAAACTAAAATCCACGGGCTAGACTTGGATTGATGTGCTCAAGAGATGAAACCAAGGCTTACTTGCACAATTTTAGCTCTTGCAACAATCTCACTTCAAACCCCAAAGAAAATCACTCAAGAATGGAGCAAAAGGGGAGTGAGAGGGCTCTCTTTGGCTTTTCTGCAGTTCTGGTCGAAAATGAGCAAGAGAGAGAGAGTGAGAGGGGGGACGGGGGGTATTTATACCCCCTCTCCCAGAAACTAGCTGTTGGGAGAGCGGTACCCGGAAACTCCGGGTATATGTCCGGATACTCCGAACATAGGGATCCGGAGACTCCGGACCAAACGAGTTTTGCAATCTGGTAACAGTAACCCGGATACTCCGGGTATACGTCCGGATACTCTGGACATTCTGTCCGGACATTCCGGATTCAGACCCGGACACTCCGGGTTAGACATAGAATTTCACATGCAGATCCTTTTTGAGTGTTGAGATGGTTTCTTATGATTTTTGAGGGTTCTGTTGAGCACAACCACCATGTCTACACTAGTGGATCAAAGTTCCCCTTGATAGTACGGCGTTCCTATACTCAATTTCAAAAATAAAATCTAGTCTTTTAGTACTCTTGAGAACGCCACTTTTCTTATCCTTTTTGAGGGTTCACGTTTTGCCATATGCTTTTCTCATTCACCATTAGCACCTGCACACATACTTAATAACATGATTAAATATACATGTGCTTTGTCATTTATCACCAAAACCCACTTAGGGGCCTAGATATCTTTCACTTCTGGTTACTTGATTCGACGTGTAGGAATACGTGTTGCAAGGGCAACCAGGAGTACGGACATGTAGTCGCGCTACAGGCGTACGTCCTGCACTTTGGAAGTGCGTATGGTCCTACAGTCGCTTGTGGTGGATCTGATCCACGAGTCAGAATGAAAGGCAAACGGTTGCTTTGGAATCATCGTTGGATGTTCCAAGCGTGTGAGTTAGGTTTACCTTGCAAGGTTGAATTCGATTCAGAATCGTCCGCTTCTCATGAAGATTGAGACTGCTTGATCCCTTTACCACATAGAGTAACAAGAGCAATGTTATGATTATCAAAGATGACGTTTGGTTAAAGATTTTATCATGCTTGAGTAGCTATAGGTGCTTATCTAGAATGGATAATCAACTAGAACCTGATAGCTAAAAGTTGAAATTAAGGATCTACTCTTTGTTGCTTTTCAGCTGAGAATAAACCCAGAACCCTTGAAATGCCTTCATGAGTCTAGTTACGGGCTAAAGTATACCCAAACCCGGGTAAGCCTTGCTGAGTATTAGTATACTCAGCCTTGCTAGTTATATGTTTTACAGGAAACATCTTTGAAGACCCTACTCTTCCCCTGCATTGGCCTTGTGCTCTTCCAGATGATTGGTCCATGGAATGGGATCCGTCCCCGGCCAACATCGATGATACCGAGTGATGTCGTGCCTGGGCTTAGCATGACATCCGTCTTGACGGCGTGTTGTGAATCATCGCGTATGTTTTCCGCTGCTAAAAACCATAACTTTAACAGTTTGTAATGTTTTCTATAAATTTGAAACTTTGCACTATTGTTGGAAACTCTTGTAATGTAATTCCCTGTGATGTAAAATATGATGGTGACTGTATCTCTGGACTCACCTTCGTGTGAGGTAACCTTATTGATCCTGTATTCGGTGGTTTATCGGGACATTACCCGACAGGCCAAGGGATTATACCGTTTGAAGCACGTTGGAGCCCTCAGGAATGGACTCACGTACTTGAGCCGGTATAATTCAGGTTGGTTCTGCCACAGCTGGTATCAGAGCTATAAGGTTACTCTGGAGATACATTTTACCTTAAAAATGTTTTCAGTATAAAAATTTGACCAAGCAAATGTTTGGCAAAACTACGTTGGTTTCGCTAAGGATCGTGCTTAGTACGTAAAGCCCTAGGGTAATGCTTATGAGGGAAATAGAGGTGGCTATAATATATATATAACCCTAACTACCAGCATTACTTTTTTGTCAAAACTTAAATTCATGCACAACCCAACCTTATATTCTGTAACGACACCTTCGATGGTGAGGTAAGAAGGTAAGGATCCTCAGCTAACTGGGGAGTTAGCCTTCCAGTCGGTGATGCGAACCGAACGCTGTTTCTCAAGCAGTGGCCTACTTGAGATGCTGCCAATGTACCAACTTCGGTTGACTATATTGGGAGTATATAGTTAGGAACAGGGTATGAACAGCAATACCCCCGCATTTTGCGGTACCCCCGTGAATACGTTATCTCGATAACGTATGTTAACGTTGTCTGTGCGGCGGTAATTGTACAGATGCTGTTTCTATAGTGAACAGTAATATTTGGGGACGCTTTCATGATATGCTGGCATGAAAGGTTCAGTATATACATATTGTGTTTTCTGCAGGAATGCTAACCACGATTCGATAGGTTCTGAACGGTTAGGATTATCGACTAGATATTACAGGGAGAGACGTATTTATATTGCGCCACGGTAATTAACCACGTAAGACCAAGGTTACTTGGCTGTTATTTTTGTTTGTGAGGACGTGTAGAACATGCATACATCATGTTATCTTGGATGGATTTGATTGCCTTGCTTGTTACATTGATGTGCTAAGATATGTTGCTTGCATTTGAATGTCCGCCTAGACTTTGTGTTATAGGAGCCAACGTAATCTGCTAGGCTAACCTGGAGTTGAGAAGGTCTTTTGTGAATTAAGTGGGTTGGGTCATGTTTGAACCTTATCGCTGATCTTAGTTTGACAACCAAATCAAACCCTTGATCGTGTTTTGAATCTGTTTCGGCAGAAGCATTGAGCTTTTCCTTTGATGGTTAAACCTTGATAATTATCAGCAAACCCTTCAATCCATCATTCAGAGATTCATCTGTCCTCTCTCGATGTTGTATCTTATATTGTTGGCTATTCTGGTTGCAACATCTAAAAGTTGTACCTTCAATTTTTGCTCAGATGATTTTGGATAAATTAAAAAGATGTATGACAATAATTACAATTCTCCCGGCAAAAGTCATGCATCATAACATATACATCTTTGGTCAGTACATGGTGTTGCATCGTCATCGAAATCCGTAAACTGACTAACGGGTCTGCATCCAGTACACCTTTGGGTTGTCCTCGGTTTCCTAAGTTTATCTTGTTGCTGTTGGCACTACAAGGTTGTTATTCTTCTTTTGTGGTGGTGTTTAATCACATGACCATGATGCCGTGTCGGAACCTAAGGCCTCAGGTGTGCTGCAGCCACATGATTGAGCCATTAGGAGCGCACTGGTGACTAGGTATATGTGATGTAACCCCACTGCAATCTCTTCTTATACAACCTTACTAGTGTCCTAACTTTTGATCCTCGCTCAAGGATATAGAACTACCTAGGTGTTAGTTACGAGAGAACGGTTGCAGAGTATGAGTCATGTGCATCATCAACTCATGACGGTATGCATCATACTTTATGCATTTCTTATGTACATACATTGCAAGCATCGTCATCCTTGCATCATGGTGTAAACATTGCATCATGATAATTGCATTGTGTCATATGCACCATTTCGGTCATGCATGAAGTCCTCCATCCTCATGTTGCACCATCATTACAATCATACATCTCAACAATGCATCATGTTCATGGTTATATATCGAGCATTGCACTCTAAATTGGAGCATTTTATCATTACTCCTTGATTGCATCGGTATAAATAGGCATGTTTTCCAATCAATATCATCTAAATCATTCAGATAATAATCTCTGAGCAGAAATGTTTCAAACATCACTTATCAATCTCTTGTGCTATCCTCACTTACTATCCATAAGTTTTGTGATAAATGTCGCCGACATTTATCGTCCTCATGTTGTGATCTCAGCTCTATGAGAACTTGATCACCTTTTTCTCTCTTATCTTCTCAAACTCATCCATATACAATCTATCCATGCTCTCGTCATGCTTATCTCGTCATACTCCAACGGCTTTTACCATCAAATCAGTTTTCTCCAGTCTGATTGCTTTCTTGCCACTTTTGATGGGTGATTTACTTCTTTTCCCTTAAGAGTCCTTCGTCCTGAATCTCGAGACGAGATTCTTTTTAGGGGGGAAGGCTGTGACAGTTCAATTACTTGTAAGATAGGCATATTATTTGTTAGTGTGAAGTATGTGCCTGTTAGTGTAAAGTTTATGTGTATTTATGTGAAGCTTTTGAAAATTTAAAGTGCAAGTAAAAAGGGTATTTTTGTAATTATGGAAAAACTAGGGTTGTTTTTCGCAAAATGTATTCGGATGGGAGGTAAACTCAAAATAAGTGAAGGGTAGTTTTGTAAATATGTTTTTCTTACTTTATGTCTTGTAAAAATATATATTTATCCAAAAAGTTGCATCGGAAATGCATGTGTTGAAGTGTGTAAAAATTTGGGTAAAGTTGTGAAAATAAGGGTATTTATGTAATTTTATAAAAGTACAAGTCCTTTTATGCAAGTAATTGAATTACAAAAGTAATTTTCAAAGATACTTAGGACTAAAGTGTAAAAGGTGCAAGTCATCATGACATGCCTATCCAATCATTATGACGTGTCTACCCCGTCATCATGACGTGTCAAAAATGCTTGTTTTTAGGTCCTAAATTTTATGAAGTTATACTCTTTAGGACAAAAGTAATTCAAATCCAACCTTTGTTCAAAATTTCACATGTAAAGATATAAGTTTTGAGTTTTTCAACTTGGGCCCTAAAGCAATGTTGTAGAGTTTGAAAAACTCTCCAACTTTCGTTTTGGGTATTTCTTCATTAGGGTTTTAGATTAATGAGAAATTTATGTTTTACAGAAAGGTCCCTGCAGTTTTCTAAATTTACGCAAAGGTCCTTGGGAAATACTATTTCCCTTCCTCCTCTGTTTTTCCTCTCTCTGTTCTTCCTTTATTTGGTCTCTTTCTTCTCCCACTGGCGGCTCCATCCAAATGCTTCTTTCCTTCCTCTCTTCCTCTGCTTAGTTCCAGGCCCAAGCGCTAGTGGCGGCGGCTAGACGGGGCGCTCCTGCCCAGGGCGCCCCGAGCGGCAGGCGAGCGGCCCAAGTGAGCGCACGCGGCTGGGGCGGCCGCGGGTCGGCGCGGCTCGACGCTGGCAGGCGTGGAGCGCGCGGATGCGAGCGCAGGCGCGAGCTGGCGGCTCCAGGCGGCAGCAGAACGGAAGCGAGCGGCGCGGCTGCTCGGGCGCGGCCAAGCGTGGCGCGAGCAGGCGTGCAAGCACGGCAGGTGCGGGCCGGGCGCGGCGCGAAGCGGATGCGCGCGGGCGCTGGCGGCAGGCGCAGGCGTTGGCGTGCGTGAACGGCCGCGGTGTTGGAGCGCAGGAGCGGGTTTGGGCGGAGGCAAGTGGCTCGCCTGGGGGAGCTGCACTGACGCGGGCGAGCAGGCACTGGAGCGACGCGGGCGCTCGGGATCCAGGCAGCGCGGTGCTGGCAACATTGGCGCAGGAGCTGGAGCTGGCGCGCGCGTGTAGGTGGTGTTGTGGTGGAATGCTTCTGCGCGAGATGCGGGAACGCGGTGGCCGTATCGAGGACGCAGTTAAGGTGTTCGATGAAATGCTGGCTGCAGGAGAAGTGAAGCCAACTACGGTGATGTACAACGCATTGATCGGAGGCCGTCGAGGAGAAGGCAGCGGAAGGCACGGCCCTAATGCAGGCAGACTATGGCCCTCGCGGAGGCGGAAGGGGGTTATGGCGAAGCGAGCCGGAAAGAGAAGCGGCGAAGCGAAGGCGGCGGTTATAGCGCAGCGAAATCGGAAGGAGGAGCGGCGCAGCGGCAAGGCGGTCGGGGCAGGAGTAACGCGGCGCGGGTTCGACGTGCAGCACAAGACCAGCGGCAGTGGTAAGCCGGCCCTAATGGCGTCGCAACAGGTGGAGAGGACGGCGGAGTTACAGGACCCGGAGGTCCGAGCGGAATTGAACCGGCGCGTTCGTGAGTGCGAGCGGAAGTGTTTTGCCAGTATCCGGCTCGGCTCAATTCAGCAGGCGTGTGCGCGTGCAAGGCAATAGACCACATGCAAGCAAGTTGGGGGCCGTTGGTGTGGGAGCAAAACGGGAGCGGCGGCCTTGCGAATGGCTGCGCAAGTATGCCGGCAGTGCACGCACCGGAGCAGTCAGGTCGAGGAGGGTTTCTTCTTGTGCGAGCAAAGGTGTTCGGTCGGCCATACTTTAGCATCGCATGTGCGTGGGCAGAGGAAGTTCAACCCGTGAGCAGGAGGACCTTGAGGTTCGCGGAGGAGTTGGCATAGCGAACCAATCCGGCTCTATCGTCTTGTCTCAGGGGTCCACGACGTCCAATAGTTCTTACCCCTCGTTGATCGCTTAACCGACCACCGTCACCACGGATCACCATGAGGAATATACCTCCGGCCATCTTCCACCCACTACAATCCCCTGGCAAGCTTCTTCGTCACCCACGGAACCTCGTCACCATCGAGCACTCTCATCGCCGATCCTGTTCGCCACGGGAATTCACTTTCCACCCGTTCTTCTTCCCAACCAAGGCTACCCCAAGGTTTGCTCTGACCCACTGAATCTTCCTAGCACTGGTGACTCCTTTGCCGAAATATCATCGTTATCTTTCTGTTCTTTGTTTTCCCCGACCAGGGACTTAATTGCTTTGATTTAGAAAGTTCTAGGGTGTTCTTTGTAAAATTTCCAAAGCTTTCTTTATTTCAAATCAGTGAACATCTACAAGTTTTATGTTGTGCTCTTGAGTTGAAGTCTTTGAATTGTGGTCTAGGTTAAATATTAGGAAATGTGTGCTTTGTTTGTACCTTATGTGATATGCATGTGTTGTAGCTGAAAGGTAAATCATAGGATGTATGTCTCAAGTGGAGATGTGTGATATTTAGTTAATCCTATCACACGAGTGCTCATATCCCTGCCATCAAGACTTTGTCCTTGTTTTGGGTGCCATTTCCTTAAGGTCCTTTTCGTATAGTGATCCTTGTTAGTCCGTGTGTATCTGCTGCTTATCCAATACATCTCTGCAACTATGTTTCAGCAACGGCTATCAGCTCAACCGCTAAGCATCCGTTTCCTTTGAGTCTATGATGTTTCTGTGTATCAGCTATCAGTCGATGCATTTCTTTTGTTATGCTTCTACTATCGGCTGGTTAGCTAGTACGGTTGTTATCCTTCTAATATCGGCTACTGCCGATACAATTCTTTTGTTCTGTCCTACATCGGCTGCACATAGTCGATGTATCGGAGATGCACCCACAATCTTAGAATTTTTGCTATCGGCCGATCCAAACCGATTCTAGTGGTTTTCCCTATCGGTCAAATATGGCCGATCAATCCTTAGTTTTCCCATCTTTATCTACACACTTCTATCAGCCGATTTATCAGCTAGGAAATCGGCTATATACCTATCGGTCACATACCCTTAACCACACTCCAATCGGCTGCACATCTATAGAACATAACCCCATCGGCTGTACGTCACTCAATTGTTGTGCTGACGTAATCGAGCCGATACGACCATACCAAGTTATCTAGGATAACACTTAAACACATCTCAGTTAAGACACAGCTGCTTTAGGAATCATCCCTCTGCTAAAGTAATCGATGCTTTCATCGATCAATTAGGAAACACTATCAATCAGCTATGCAGGCCAAAGTACATAACCCTAGATTAGTAAGATAGCACAGTAAACACGCCTCTGTTAGGCACGACCAAAGCACATAAATCGGCTAAACCTGATGCATCCTCATTGGTTAGGGCCAAGACCAATACACCAACCAATTAGATAGACCAGAAATATGCTGATAATCCAATCGGCAAGATCTTCCCTTGATCTATCCTTGTAACACTAGACCTTTAATACTCCTATCTCTATCAGCCGTTTTAACCTTTGGTGAAACCAAACCGGTTAATCTCTTCTGCTCATATACAGAAACTACTCATGCCGATTTCTCTTCTAAACAGAAATCAGCAGATCTCCTAAAACTGTATAAAGAGCTCCCTTCTTTACCGATTCTATCAACTAAACCCCTGTTGTTCCAATCGGCTCTGTTATAATCTTCAACAAGTAGCCGATTCTAATTAGTTGTCCACCAAAATCTCTATCCAAGTTTAGTTGCAGATCTTTTGTTTGTTATGTGAGTGGTATGTTAAATGAGTGTTGGATTGCAACTTTATTGTAAAATAAGATAGTATCATATGCACACTTTGAATGTAATATTGCATTGCATGTAGATGCGACTACTTCCGCAGACGGTACCTATGAAATCTCCCAAGAGTCTTTAGAGGGTGTTCCTGAAGACCAAGCAAATGTCACCAAGGGATTATCTGAAGCCCCGAACCAAAGTTCGGAAGATCTTAACTTTACTGACTTCAGCCCCACCAGTAAAGGCAAGCCCCGGTGCATAACCCAGTATTTCAAATTACTACATTATGCAATCTTATACTTACATATTATATCTTGCATTAACTCTAGGAAATGAAATGGAACCCTAGATGCATTGAATCCTAGGAACCTATGAATTGTGCCTGAGTCCTTATCGCATAGATGCTCTGCTAATAGGACTGGTAGAAGTCGAGCGATTTCCTGTCACTCGCGCGATATAGGAGTTGTAATGTTTACATTCCTGTAATCACTATAAGGATGACGGACGGGAGTTTTGTATGGTATCATGATTGAGATGATACCCCGTCTGTGTTGTTGAATTTGTTCAGGTCGTAGTGTGTGGTAGCGGTGGTTAAGCGTTTGAAAGTACTAACCACATGCCGCGAAATATGGTAAGCGGTAAGCCTAGTAACCAATCGGCCCGAGGAGTGGAGATACCTCCCACCACTCATATTTGCTTCTTCTGGTTACTTGATTCGACGTGTAGGAATACGTGTTGCAAGGGCAACCAGGAGTACGGACATGTAGTCACGCTACAGGCGTACGTCCTGCACTTTGGAAGTGCGTATGGTCCTACAGTCGCTTGTGGTGGATCTGATCCACGAGTCGGAATGAAAGGCAAACGGTTGCTTTGGAATCATTGTTGGATGTTCCAAGCGTGTGAGTTAGGTTTACCTTGCAAGGTTGAATTCGATTCAGAATCGTCCGCTTCTCACGAAGATTGAGACTGCTTGATCCCTTTACCACATAGAGTAACAAGAGCAATGTTATGATTATCAAAGATGATGTTTGGTTAAAGATTTTACCATGCTTGAGTAGCTATAGGTGCTTATCTAGAATGGATAATCAACTAGAACCTGATAGCTAAAAGTTGAAATTAAGGATCTACTCTTTGTTGCTTTTCAGCTAAGAATAAACCCAGAACCCTTGAAATGCCTTCATGAGTCTAGTTACAGGCTAAAGTATACCCAAACCCGGGTAAGCCTTGCTGAGTATTAGTATACTCAGCCTTGCTAGTTATATGTTTTTCAGGAAACATCTTCGAAGATCCTACTCTTCCCCTGCATTGGCCCTGTGCTCTTCCAGATGATTGGTCTGTGGAATGGGATCCGTCCCCGGCCAACACTAATGATACCGAGTGATGTCGTGCCTGGGCTTAGCATGACATCCGTCTTGACGGCGTGTTGTGAATCGTCGCGTATGTTTTCCACTGCTAAAAACCATAACTTTAATAGTTTGTAATGTTTTCTCTAAATTTGAAACTTTGCACTATTGTTGGAAACTCTTGTAATGTAATTCCCTGTGATGTAAAATATGATGGTGACTGTATCTCTGGACTCACCTTCGTGTGAGGTAACCTTATTGATCCTGTATTCGGTGGTTTATCGGGATGTTACCCGACAGGCCAAGGGATTATACCGTTTGAAGCATGTTGGAGCCCTCAGGAATGGACTCACGTACTTGAGCTGGTATAATTCAGATTGGTTCTGCCACAACCTCCCGGATATATAAAGAGGGGCAGGGACCCCCTCAAAATAGATCATTCTACACCAAAGGCAATACAAATCACCACATAGGATGTAGGGTATTATGCACCTCGCGGCCCGAACCTGTCTAAATCTTGTGTTCCTTGCACCTTCGTGTTCCTGATCTCAGCGTCTCCTCACTAAACTTACCACCTCGGGTATACCCCTTGGTGGGTAGCCGGTAAAACACCGACAGCTGGTGCGCCAGATAGGGGAGCGCATCGAAGATCCACTGGCGATCTCGATGGCATCATTCAAGTTCACCAGTGCCGTGCTCCCTGAGGCACGACGCTCATTTTTGGCTCATGGGTCTGCGTGACAGATGGCGCCCACCGTGGGGTAGATCGTCGCGATTATTGGGCGAATTTGAAGAACCTCTTCATCAACATCAATCCACTCAAGGTGGCGGATTGCTACTTCATACATATGCATCGGCGGATCAATTCATCGAGTTCGAGATCGGATCCTTCAGCGAAGGGCTACATCGACCTCGACTACTCGGCTCGACTTCACCTTGCGCTGCAACGTCGATGCATCACGGCCGCCGACCTCGACGACCTGGTTCAACTTTGGCTTGTGCCGCAATGTCCGTCCGCAGCAGCGACGAGTTCGACTACTTCAACTTCGCGAGGACAATCGGCGGCCCACCGATGACTACTTCGACTACTCGTCTCGACTAGAAACTAGTTGAGGGCGAGCCTCACAGCAACAACTACATCAACTGCTCGTCTCGACTTGAAAACTAGTCAGAATCGACTCCGACTAGTCGAGCTTCATCAACAAATCGTCGCAGCTCCATCAACGAGCTCCAAGGCTTCATCGACATTCGTCCACGAATCAAGCTAAGTGACTTATACCTTTTCCGACTTGTTCTTCACAAGATCGGCTACCTTTTTGGGTACGCCTCTCGACGGGCATGAAACCCTCGGGGGCTACACCATGATCGGCTACCTTTTTGGGTACGCCTCTCGACGGGCATGAAACCCTCAGGGGCTACACCATGATCGGCTACCTTTTTGGGTACGCCTCTTGACGGGCATGAAACCCTTGGGGGCTACTCCATGATCGACTACCTATCTGTGTACATCTCTCAACAGGCATTGAAACCCTCCAGAGCTACACTTCGCCGACTACTTATCCATGTACGACTCTCGATGGGCATTGAAACCCTCCAGAGCTACACTTCGTTGACTACCTTTTGCGCACTGAGCATCCTCTTTGTCGCATGACAACTACTTTCTGCTTGTTGTCTCCTCTTAACGGTCGCTAATCTACTTGTGTAGCACATGCCTTAATCCGTGAAACCTCGGCTCTTCTGTCATGCCTAATGCCTTTACTCGTACACGAGACAAAGATCTCATACACGCTATGAGCAATGGCTAAAACGGAACCAGGTGCTTAAACATAACAGGCATACTATTTGGGAGATTTAAATGGCCTAAAAAAGGGCTCGACACAGCAATTTTTACACCGAATAAATTTTGGTGTCTTTATATTATTACTGAGTACTACTTGGTATCTTTGCATTATGCTACATAATGTATGCATTGTCTTTTTTCAGATCAAGCTTCGATAACAACCCTCCAGGCAGCACGGCGTGCCATCACAGTTTCGCTAGTTCCCAGGTTCGGGGGCTGGGCGATGCACACTACTCGACATGGCTCCTTCGGCTCTCCTGGCTCGTAAGCTCGGGGGCTGGACGTCACAAAACTACTCAAAGATGACTCATATGAAGACTGAGAGTGCAGAAGAAACCCTAAGTTACCGCACAGTTAAATAAACTAGCGAGAGGCTCAATTTCACTGTGCAGAAGGCGAAGAGTTTTTATCGGGATTTCAGAGTAACACCAATGCTACGATTCTTGGATCCTTTTTCCGAACCTAAGGGTTTTAGATTCAAGGCTCGGGGGCTGCGGGATATGTGGCATCGAGTACTTATTTTTCGAATTTATTTGAAAAGTAAGTAAGAAAGATTCAAAACTAATGCGACCCTCAGCCTGATTCTCCGATTCAACCTAAGGCTCGGGGGCTACTCCATATGGAGTGCGATTTTTCAATCGCACGCCATACCAAAGAAGTAATTCGGTGCATGAGCACCTCATAGCTTCGATGCAGCCAAGAAAGTACTCGAAGAAGAACTTCAAGATGGAGCTCCAAGAGAAGCTGAAGACTGCTTCGAAAGTACTCGAGAAGCTCGGGGGCTTGTCAGACCCGGGGCTACGGGGCTGTGTACATAACGTAGTTTAAACAGGATTAAGAGATAAAGCCTGTCTTATCTCTTATTTAAGTTATTTTCTACTCGTTTGAGTAGGAGATAAAGCTAGTCGGTACAGAAGCAATCTACTCGAGTTGTATTTGGTTATGATTCCTCGGCTAGTATTGGTTAGGATTCATGTAACCCTGACTTCCCGGATATATAAGGGGGCAGGGACCCCCTCAAAACAGATCATTCTACACCCAAGGCAATACAAATCACCACACAGGACGTAGGGTATTACGCACCTCACAGCCCGAACCTGTCTAAATCTTGTGTTCCTTGCACCTTCGAGTTCCTGATCTCGGTGTCTCCTCACCTAAACTTACCACCTCGGGTATATCCCTCGGTGGGCAGCCGGTAAAACACCGACACCCTATTGTGGCAGAACCAACCTGAATTACATCGGGTCAAGTGCGCTGATCCTTTTCTGAAGGCAGTAAGTACTCAACCGCACTTCAAACGGTGTAACCCCGTGGTCTGTCGGGTAAAGTCCCGATAAAACCACCTAACTCAGGATCAAAACAGGGTACCTTGCACGAAGGCGAGTCCAGAGATACAATCACCGACAATTTTACATCACAGGCATAATATTACATTATATGGTAGCACGACCTAACTAGTACGAATTTATGCAAAACTGTTCAAACTTAGAGTAGCTGCAGCGGAATTAAAACATGACACTACGGGGCATCACGGAACGGTTATTGAGCTAAGCCCAAGCTCAACATCACTTGGAGGAACGTATGTTGGCCGAGGATGGATCCCACTCCACGGACCAACCATCAGAAAGGGTACAGGCAGAGCAGAGTCCTCAGGGAGAATACCTGGAACAAAAGTCACATTATAAGGCTGAGTATTCTAATACTCAGCAAGGCTTACCCGTTCATGGTATACTTAGCCAGGTAGCTAGACTATGAAGGCTTGTAATGGTTCTAGGTTTAATTTTAGCTGAAAAGTAACAAAGAGTAGGTCCTTAATTTTAACTTTTAGCTTTCAGGTTCTAGTTGATTATCCATTCTAAGTAAGCAACTATAGCTACTCAAACATGGTAGAACTTTTTAAGCAAACATCAGCTTTGATCATCATCAGGTTGCTCTTATTACTCTATGTGGTAAAGAGATCAAGCAGTCTCAATCTCCACGAGAAACGAATGATTCTGAATCAAATTTCAAAACCTTGCAAGGGTAAACCTAACTCACATGCTTGGAACATCCAACAATTGTTCCGAAGCAACCGTTTGCCTTTCATTCCGACTCGTGGATCAGTGCCACCACAAGCGACTGTAGGACCATACGCACATCTAATGTGCAGGACGTACGTCTGTAGTGCGACTACATGACCGTACTCCTATCCGCGGTGTGAAACATATTCCTACAGTGTGCGTGACTGTAGGACGTACTCTCATCCGCTGCGGAACGTACTCCCGCATGTCAGTGCATGAGCAAAAAACCAAATTATGAGTGGTGGGGGGTATGTCCACTCCTCGGGCCGATCGGTTACTAGGCTTACCGCTTACCATATTTGGCGGCATGTGGCTAGTAATTTCAAACGCTTAACCACCGCTACCACACACTGCGACCTTATCAAATTTTCATCAACACAGATGGGGTTTTTGCCAAAGTCATGAATCATAATCACAACCCCATCCGTCATCCTTATAGTGGTTGCAGAAATGTAAACATTGCAACTCCTATAAAGCTCGCGAGTGATAGGGAATCACTCGATTTCTACCGGTCCTATTAGCTTAGCAACTAGTCGGACTCAGGTTCTAGTATTCAATACATAGGTTCCTGGGAATATGCAGCTAAGGCTTCAATACAATTCTCTGACATTCAGGTACTTAGGATTAAAACACACTAGATTCTAGTATAAAGTTTGTGTGTTTGATCTTTTGGTATGTGTGCTAGAACTTGAATTCAAAGGGAAAAGGGTATTTGTGTAATTCTGGAAAATTTAAGTTCTTTGGTGTAAAATGGGTGAGAATGGGAGGTAAAATCAAAACATGTGAAGGTTGTTTTGCAAAAAGGCAAGAACTTACTTTTAAACCACAAATAGAAGTGAAACTACTCTAAGGATTCAAGTGGAGTATAGAATTTAAATAGGATTTCTCCGAAGTTTAAAACTTTAACAAGTGTTAAAATAGATTCAAATCCTTAACTTTTTTGAAACTGGACCTTAAGACAAAGTTGTAGATCTTGTTAAGCTCTACACTTTTGCTTTTGGGCACATTTTCATTTGAGCTATGGTTTGAAAGTTAACTTGGCTTTAGAGTGGAGTCCCTACACTTTTTATGAATTGCAGACTAGTCCTCCTTCGTCTACCTCCAGTCCCCCTGCTCTGCTTCTCTCTGCGCCCGACCCCGCCGCCCTCGCTGGCCAATTTCCCGAGCCCCAGCTGCCCTCGCGCCGCTCTACTTCGCGCCACGTGCGGCTCCAGCACCGCGCCCGCCGCTTCCCACCCCACGCTGGCCCTCTCCCTGCTCCTCCACGTCGCGTCGCCGCCGCCCGAACCGCCACGTGCGCCGCCGAGCTTGCCAGTACCTGCTCTCACTCGCCGTGCCTCCTACTCGACTTGAAGTACATCCCCGAGCTTCCCACGGACTCACTCTTGCACTCACGCACGCCCATTCTGCTTCTCCTCCTTCTTCCCGGGCGCGACGCCTTGCCGGAGCTCCGCCGTAGCTCCTGCTCGCCGTCGACAGCCACCTCCGCCGCATCCCACCCTCGATCCAGTGCTTCAGTAGCACCACCGCCACCCACTTATGCTCACAGACCTTCCCAATTTCACTCTCCCGCACTAGATCGACCGGACCACCACGCCGGTGAGCTCGAGTTCCGCCGCCGCTCGGTCTCGCCGTCGTCCCGCCGCTCCATCGCCTCTCAGCCCCGGCCAAGCACACCACCAGCACCACATCATCGTGTGGAAGCTGTCTAGCCACTTCCCCACCACTCTCCTGCCCTCCGGCCATCGGAACACCATCGTCGTCCCTCGGAGCTCCGCCGCCCGCCCCTGTTCGCCGTCGAGCCGCCGCCTCGGTCCCTCTCTTCCCCAACACCGGCCACCCCTGTGACCGCCGTGAGCTCCTGAACCTTTTCCCCCACTTTCCCCTTGCCGCCGGTGAGCCCCCTCCCCAGAATTTGGACGCCACCGATCAGCATCCCTGTGTAACCCGGCCAAGGACCCAATAGCAAAGATTTAAAACTTTCCAGGGGCCTTTCTGTGGAAAATCAGAAACCCCCCCATCTCAAATCAGCCAAATTTGAAAATTCATAGGAAATTGTAGAAAAATCCAAAAATGGTCAAACCAGTTTTGTTGTGCTCCAGAAGTTTAGCTCTACAACTTTGGTTATTAGAATATGGTTTGAAACCAAATACTTTTTGAGTTATTTTAAAGTTTAGCAAAAGGGTATATTATGTGTAACTTTTGCATGCTAGCTCTATTGCTTGTGATTTTTGGTGTGTAGCTTATTTAGGGTATGAGAGAACTTGTGTACAAACTTCAATGATAGTACTGAACCCTAGCTTGAATTAATTTAAACTTATGCAAATCAAGCTTAAAATGATTTAAATTTATTCAAGCATGTTACTAAGTTTTTCATGCTTAGATCTTTTTACCTTGTGATGTTCTGTAAATGAGTAGTTCATAGTAAATCTTTCAAGAATTTATGGCACTGTTTCACCTAAGGTTTGAATTTAAACTTGAAATTTGAACTTAATACAAATGCTTTAGTTTCTATTTTTAGAAAATTATGAAACATTCATAGTAAGCTCATCCACTAGAAGTGAGCTTACCCATAAAAACTCAAGGCCATAGCCTTTGTGGATTTCAATATAAAAATCAAACTTGTTAACCTAATTCAATTAATTCAACTAATTATGATAATTGAATTGAGATACCCATAGTAGGGTTAAATTCAAATTGCTTGTGTTATGAAGTTGTGTTTATCCATTGTTAGATTGCAACTTTATCATGAAATAAAATTCTCAACTCAAGAACCACCTAATTCAAATCATTGCATATCATGTAGAGTCAACGACACTCGACGATGGAGACTGCGAACTAGTCCCGGAACACGAGCAAGGGTTTTCTGAAGACCCAGTAAATGTCATCGAGAATTTAACTGAAGCCCCGAACCAAGGTTCTGAAGTCTTTGACATCCCTGACCCCAACCCCGCTCAAGAAGGCAAGCCCCGATACATAACCCAGTATTTTAAATTACTACACTTATACAGTTTTATCCTTATATATCTATATTATGCATTAAGTCTAGGAGTTAATATGGAACCCTAGATGCATGAATCTTAGGAACCTATGTATTGTGCCTGAGTCCTTATCGAATAGATGCTTTGCTAATAGGACCGGCAGAAGTCGAGTGATTTCCGGTCACTCGCGCGATATAGGATTTGAATGTTTACTCTTCTGTAATCACTATAAGGATGATGGACGGGGTCATGTGCAGTATCATGGCTTGAAAGGTTACCCCGTCTGTGTTGACAAAAGTTGATAAGGTCGCAGTGTGTGGTAGCTGTGGTTAAGCGATTGAAAGTACTAGCCACATGCCGCGAAATCCCGAAAGCGGTAAGCCTAGTAACCAATCGGCATGGACATACCTCCCACCACTCGTAATTTGTTTTTTCGCACACGCACCGACGTGCGGGAATATGTTCCGCACAGCGGACAGGAGTACGGTCATGTAGTCACGCTACAGACGTATGTCCTGCACATTGGATGTGCGTATGGTCCTACAGTCGCTTGTGGTGGCCCTGATCCACGAGTCGGAATGAAAGGCAAACAGTTGTTTTGGAACGATCATTGGATGTTCCAAGAGTGTGAGTTAGGTTTACCCTTGCAAGGTTATGAAACTCGATTCAGAATCATCCGTTTCTCACGAAGATTGAGACTGCTTATTCCTTCTGCCACATAGAGTAAGAACGGAAACCATTGTTGGAATAATCTTGATGAATGCTAATATCTACCTTGCTTGTCTAGTATAGGTGCTTACCTAGAATGGTCAATGCCACTAGAATCTGAAAGCTAAAATATGAAAGTTAGATCATACTCTTTGTTGCTTTTCAGCAAAAAGAAAACCAGAGCCTCTCAATCCTTCATGGTCTTGTTATGGGCTAAGTATACCCAATCTCAGTTAAGTCTTGCTGAGTAATAGCATACTCAGTCTTGCTAGTTTGTTTTCAGGTATAGCCTGTGAAAACCCAATGGATAGTCCAGCCTGGCCATTCTCTATTCCGTTTGGCTGGTCCTTGAAGTGGGATCTGTCCCCGGCCGGCAATGACCCTCCGAATTGACGCCATGTTTTGGGCTGAGCGTGGTGTCAACTTTCACGACGTGTGTAGTCGCGTATAAATCTCTTCCGCTATGAATCTGCACAAGCTGTTTAGCTTGTTGTTTTAAACAATGTTTGTAAAAATTATTTAAGTTTGAAACAGATTGTAATAATGTTTAATATTTCTATAAATTAAAAGTTGATGAGCTGTGGTGTGATTGTAAAACTCGCCTTCGTGCGAGGTAAACCTACCTCGATCCAGTGTAACCGTGGTCGAATCAGGCGGTGACCCGACAGACCAATGGGTTGTTCCGTTTGAAGTGTTTTGAGTTAATATCGCTTGTATGGTAATGACTAGCGCACTTGAGCCAGAAGAATTTAGGCGGTTCTGCCACAGCTGGTATCAGAGCTATAGGTTTACTTTTACAATCGACACTAAAACTGCAATAGTTCTTAAAAATATTTTTAGAATAAAATTTGCTTAACAAAAGAGTTTACAAATCGTGTTGGGACACTGCACCATGCTCAGACGCGAACAAGACACTCTTCATGGCTCAACAACTTCGCGGCACCGCCCGCATATGGTGGGACCATTATTATGCTATGCAACCGGCTGGTGATGTTGTCACATGGGACGAATTCCGGACCGCTTTCAGAGCACATCACATTCCAGAAGGACTCATTAAGCGAAAGCTCAATGAATTTTTGACTTTGACCCAGGGAACCAGCACTGTCATGCAGTATGCACAGGCTTTCAATCACCTGTGCCAGTACACGAGTTATCATGCGAACACTGATGCCCGTAAACAGGATCGTTTCCGCCGTGGTCGGAACACAAAGCTTAAGGAAAGGCTGAACCTGGTAAGGGCCGACAACTTCAACGAACTGGTCAATATGGCCATTAATAAAGAGGATTGCATCTCAGCCCACCGGGCAGAAAAGAAACGGAAGACACCCACGGAACCCTCAAATGCGTGACCGCCAAGGTATCGGTTGGTCCAAAACACCGCTACCCGAGCCCCATTCCGAAACAATCTACCAGGCAGATGGGTAGCCAGGCCTCCCCAGCAGGCTTGATTCAATTGGATGACGACACCACAACCCCAGCAGCAACAGCAGCAAAGCCCGAGGCCGAGCTTTCCGCCGTCCAGTCAAGGAAACAACAACAATCGTTGTTTCAATTGCGGCAGCCCGTCCCATTTCATCAATGATTGTCCTCAACCCAGGAAATCTTTCCAAGGGCAAACATCCAACCCGAACAACAAGGCCAAGAGCAAGAAGCAGATGGTACAAGTCCGCCAGGGGAGGGTAAACTTCACAACTCTCTCCGAACTCCCCGAGGGTGCGCCAATAATGACGGGTACTTTCTCTATAAACCATCAACCCGTGATTATACTTTTTGATTCTGGTGCAACCCATAGTTTTATCAGTTCAAAATGTGGGACAAAAGTAGGCCTGGATTTCTATCCTACTAAAGGAGCCTATATGATAGCGACTCCTGGAGATAAAATTGCATCAAATCAAATTTATAGAAAGGTGCCAATTCAGTTGGGTAGCAATCTGATAAAAACAGATTTATTGTTATTGGACCTAGAAGGAATGGATGTCCTCCTAGGCATGGATTGGATGACTAGGCACCGAGTATCATTGGATATCTCTTCCCGAGCTGTGGAGATAGATTCACCCGACCATGACACTACTATTCTCTATCTTCCACAACCGGAGTGCAATAACTCTTGTGCTTATGCTGTAGAAGGGATTAAGTTAAAGAACATCTCTATTGTTTGCGAATACCCAGATGTTTTCCAGATGATTTGCCTGGAATGCCCCCGGATAGGGATATTGAGTTTGTCATAGAATTACAACCCGGCACAGCCCCCATCTCTAAAAGGCCCTATTGTATGCCACGCAATGAGCTGGCAGAGTTAAAAATCCAACTCCAAGACCTCCTGGATAAGGGTTTTATTCATCCGAGTGCTTCACCATGGGGTTGTCCAGCCCTGTTCATGAAAAAGAAGGATAATAGCTTAAGGCTATGCGTGGATTATCATCCCCTCAATGCGGTAACCATCAAAAACAAGTATCCTTTGCCCCGCATTGACATTCTGTTCGATCAATTAGCTAGAGCCAAAATATTCTCTAAGATTAACCTCCACTCCGGATATCATCAAATCAAGATCAGGCCGAGTGACATTCCAAAAATAGTCTTTTCCACTAGATATGGACTCTATGAATATCTGGTCATGTCGTTTGGCCTTACCAATGCACCAGCATACTTCATGTATCTCATGAACTCTGTCTTCATGCAAGAACTCGATAAATTCATAGTGGTCTTTATTGATGACATTCTGATTTATTCCAAAAATCCGAAAGATCATGCGCACCATCTCCATATTGTTCTTCAAAGATTGAGAGACCACCACTTGTACGCCAAATTCTCCAAATGCGAGTTTTGGCTGGATACCGTTAAATTTCTGGGTCACACTATCTCCAGTGATAGTATATCCATTGATCCCAGTAAAGTTCAAGAAGTGTTAGATTGGAAACCTCCTACATCAGTCCATCAGATTCGCAGTTTTCTTGGTCTAGCTGGCTATTATCGTCGTTTCATTATTGACTTCTCAAGAATAGCCAAGCCCATGACTGAACGACTAAAGAAAGGAGTTAAATTCTCCTGGGATCAGAAATGTGAAGATGCATTTCACACCCTCAGAACACATCTCACTACTGCCTCAGTCCTGGCTCAATCGGATGTTTCAAAACCTTTTGACATCTATTGTGATGCTTCAGGAATCGTACTTGGTTGTGTGCTTATGCAAGACAACCGAGTGATTGCTTATACATCGCGAGCACACAAGACTCATGAACAGAACTATTCTACTCATGATCTTGAACTCGCAGCCATTATCCATGCACTTAAGATATGGAGACATCATCTGATGGGTACAAAATGTCATATCTATACTGACCATAAAAGCCTCAAGTACATCTTCACGCAAGCAGATCTAAACATGAGGCAAAGACACTAGCTAGAGCTTATTAAGGATTATGATCTAGAAGTACACTATCATCCAGGCAAGGCCAACGTTGTTGCGGATGCACTTAGCCGCAAGGCACATTGCTCTTGCTTATCAGTAGAGGCTTTCAATGAGACACTTTGTTGGGAGACGAGGAAGCTCAATCTAGAGATCATTTCTCAAGGTAGCTTGAACCATCTCTCAGTTGAAGCTATGCTTAGGGATAACATTGTCCTGGCACAACAGCATGACGAGAAGAAAAGTATAAGTGCTTTCGAGTATATTACGAAGGGGTTCTATGGTTCAACAAGCGTATCATTGTACCTAAAGACCATAAGCTTCGTAAGCAACTATTGGACGAGGCCCATCTGTCCAAATTCTCTATGCACCCTGGCAGTACCAAGATGTACCAAGATTTGAAACAGAACTTTTGGTGGACTCGTATGAAGCGAGAGATTGCAAAATATGTCTCCGAGTGTGATATCTGCCAAAGAGTTAAAGCCAGTCATCTCAAAACTGCTGGTATTCTTCAACCTCTACCCATCCCCTCTTGGAAGTGGGAGGATATTAGCATGGATTTTATTGTTGGCTTACCCAACACCTTCCTGAGGCATGATTCTATTTGGGTAACCGTTGATCGATTAACCAAAGCTGCCCATTTCCTTCCCGTGCATACTACTTACAACGCCAAAAAGTATGCTAAAATCTATCTAGATCAAATCGTTCGTCTTCATGGAATACCTAAGACGATCATTTATGATTGTGGAGCACAATTCATCGCTCGATTCTGGGAGCAACTTCAATATGCTCTTGGAACTAAGTTAATCCGAAGCTCCGCATATCATCCTTAGACAGACGGGCAAACGGAAAGGATAAATCAAATTCTAGAAGATATGCTTAGAGCCTGCGTACTTCAGTATGACAAAAATTGGGATAAATGCTTAGCACTAGCAAAATTTTCCTACAACAATAGTTATCAGACAAGTCTCAAGATGGCCCCGTTCGAAGCATTATATGGTCGCCGATGCCAAACTCCTTTGAGTTGGTCACAAATCGGCAAGCGTAAAATCTTTGGACCCGACCTTGTCACTGAAGCAGAGGAAAAGACGAAGACTATTCAGAATAATCTAAAAGCAGCCTAATCTTGACAAAAAAGCTACGCTGACATACGAAGGAGACCATTACAGTTCTAGGTTGGAAACTTTGTATATCTTCGAGTATCTCCTACTCGAGGTATTCAACGGTTTGGCTTAAAAGGGAAGCTTGCTCCTCGATATATTGGACCCTTTGAAATCATCGAAATTTGTGGACCCGTAGCATATCATCTTCAACTTCCTCCTCATCTAGCAGCCATTCATGATATTTTCCATGTATCCCAACTTAAGAAGTGCATCAAAATTCCTACCGAGATCATCGATCCCCAAGCCATTGAAATCGAATCTGGTCTAACTTATACCGAGCATCCGATCAGAGTACTAGACACCAAAGAAAGAAATACTAGATGAGAAACAATCAGAATGTTCAAAATTCAATGGGATCATCATACTGAAGAGGAAGCAACTTGGGAAAACGAGTCATATCTTCAGCGAAACTTTCCAGACTTCCTTCAAGCCAACTCCCAAATCTGATCGTCCAATTCCATCCTGTTCCGGAATCTCGAGATGAGATTCTTTTTAGGGGGAAGGCTGTAACATTCAGATACTTAGGATTAAAACACACAAGATTCTAGTATAAAGTTTGTGTGTTTGATCTTTTAGTATGTGTGCTAGAACTTGAATGCAACGGGAAAAGGGTATTTGTGTAATTCTAGAAAATTTAAGTCCTTTGGTGTAAAATGGGTGAGAATGGGAGGTAAAATTAAAACATGTGAAGGTTGTTTTGCAAAAAGGCAAGAACTTGCTTTTAAACCACAAATAGAAGTGAAACTACCCTAAGGATTTAAGTGGAGTGTAGAATTTAAATAGGATTTCTTGAAAGTTTAAAACTTTAACAAGTTTTAAAATAGATTCAAATCCTTAACTCTTTTGAAACTAGACCTTAAAGCAAAGTTTTAGATCTTGTTAAGCTCTACACTTTTGCTTTTGGGCACATTTTCATTTGAGCTACGGTTTGAATGTTAACTTGGCTTTACAGTGGAGTCCCTGCACTTTTTATAAATTGCAGACTAGTCTCCTTCGTCTACCTCCAGTCCCCCTGCTCTGCTTCTCTCTGCGCCCGACCCCGCCGCCCTCGCCGGCTGATTTCCCGAGCCCCAGCTGCCCTCGCGCCGCTCTACTTCGCGCCACGTGCCGCTCCAGCACCGCGCCCGCCGCTCCCCACCCCGTGCTGGCCCTCTCCTTGCTCCTCCACGTCGCGTCGCCGCCGCCCGAACCACCACGCGCGCCGCCGAGCTTGCCAGCACCTGCTCTCACTCGCCGTGCCTCCTCCTCGACTTGAAGTACATCCCCAAGCTTCCCACGGACTCACTCTTGCACTCACGCACGCCCATTCTGCTTCTCCTCCTTCCCGTGCGCGATGCCTTGCCGGAGCTCCGCCGTAGCTCCTGCTCACCGTCGACAGCCGCCTCCACCGCCTCCCACCCTCAATCCAGTGCTTCAGTAGCACCGCCACCACCCATAATGCTCACAGACCTGCCCAATTTTGCTCTCCCGCACTAGATCGACCGGACCATTACGCCGGTGAGCTCGAGTTCCGCCGCCGCTCGGTCTCGCCGTCGTCCCGCCGCTTCGTCTCCTCTCAGCCCCGACCAAGCACACCACCAGCACCACATCATCTTGTGGAAGCTGTCTAGCCACTTCCCCACCACTCTCCTGCCCTCCGGCCACCGGAACGCTGTCGTCGTCCCTCGGAGCTCCGCCGCCCGCCCCTTTTCGCCGTCAAGCCGCCGCCTCGGTCCCTCTCTTCCCCAACAACGGCCACCCCTGTGACCGCCGTGAGCTCCTGAACCTTTTCCCCCACATTCCCCTCGCCGGAATTTGGACGCCACCGATCGGCATCCCTGTGTAACCCGGCCAAGGACCCAATTGCAAAGATTTAAAACCTTCCAGGGGCCTTTCTGTGGAAAATCAGAACCCCCCCATCTCAAATCAGCCAACTTTGAAAATTCATAGGAAATTGTAGAAACATCCAAAAATGGTCAAACCAGTTTTATTGTGCTCCAAAAGTTTAGCTCTACAACTTTGGTTATTAGAATATGCTTTGAAACCAAATACTTTTTGAGTTATTTGAAAGTTTAGCAAAAGGGTATCTTATGTGTAACTTTTGCATGCTAGCTCTATTGCTTGTGATTTTTGGTGTGTAGCTTATTTAGGGTATGAGTGAACTTGTGTACAAACTTCAATGACAGTACTGAACCCTAGCTTGAATTAATTTAAACTTATGCAAATCAAGCTTAAAATGGTTTAAATTTATTCAAGCATGTTACTAAGGTTTTCATGCTTAGATCTTTTTACCTTGTGATGTTCTATAACTGAGTAGTTCATAGTAAATCTTTCAAGAATTTATGTCACTGTTTTACCTAAGGGTTGAATTTAAACTTGAAATTTGAACTTAATTCAAATGCTTTAGTTTCTGTTTTTAGAAAATTATGAAAACTTCATAGTAAGCTCATCCACTAGAAGTGAGATTACCCATAAAAATTCAAGGCTATAGCCTTTGTGGATTTCAAAATAAAAATCAAACTTATTAACCTAATTCAATTAATTCAACTAATTATGATAATTGAATTGAGATACCCATAGTAGGATTAAATTCAAATTTCTTGTGTTATGAAGTTGTGTTTATCCATTGTTAGATTGCAACTTTATCGTGAAATAAAATTCTCAACTCAAGTACCACCTAATTCAAATCATTGCATATAATGTAGAGTTAATGACACTCGACGATGGAGACTACGAACTAGTCCCGGAACACAAGCAAGGGTTTTCTGAAGACCCAGTAAACGTCGTCGAGAATTTAACTAAAGCCCCGAACCAAGGTTCGGAAGTCTTTGACATCCCTGACCCCAACCCCGCTCAAGAAGGCAAGTCCCGATACATAACCCAGTATTTTAAATTACTACACTTATACAGTTTTATCCTTATATATCTATATTATGCATTAAGTCTAGGAGTTAATATGGAACCCTAGATGCATGAATCTTAGGAAACTATGTATTGTGCTTGAGTCCTTATTGAATAGATGCTCTGCTAATAGGACCGGCAGAAGTCGAGTGAATTCCGGTCACTCGCGTGATATAGGAGTTGAATGTTTACTCTTCTGTAATCACTATAAGGATGATGGACGGGGTCATGTGCAGTATCATGACTTGAAAGGTTACCCCGTCTGTGTTGACAAAAGTTGATAAGGTCGCAGTGTGTGGTAGCTGTGGTTAAGTGTCTGAAAGTACTAGCCACATGCCGTGAAATATGGAAAGCGGTAAGCCTAGTAACCAATCGACCCGAGGAGTGGACATACCTCACACCACTCGTAATTTGGTTTTTCGCACATGCACCAACGTGCGGGAATACGTTACGCACAGCGGACAGGAGTATGGTCATGTAGTCACGCTACAGACGTATATCCTGCACTTTAGATGTGCGTATGGTCCTATAGTCGCTTGTGGTGGCCCTGATCCACGAGTCGGAATGAAAGGCAAATGGTTGTTTTGGAACGATCATTGGATTTTCCAAGTGTGTGAGTTAGGTTTAACCTTGCAAGGTTATGAAACTCAATTCAGAATCGTCCGTTTCTCACGGAGATTGAGACTGCTTATTCCTTATTCCACATAGAGTAAGAACGGAAACCATTGTTGGAATAATCTTGATGAATGCTAATATCTACCTTGCTTATCTAGTATAGGTGCTTACCTAGAATGGTTAATGCCACTGGAATTTGAAAGCTAAAATATGAAAGTTAGATCATACTCTTTGTTGCTTTTCAGCAAAAAGAAAACCGGCGAAATTTGACCGGCGAATCTCGGCTCTCTTCCCCGATGAGCCAAGGACCCAATTGCTTTGATTTAAATCTTTCTGAGGGTCTGGCTGCAATATTCCAGTCCCTCCCCTCAATTTAAAATCAGTGATCTTTAGAAATTTGTAAGAATTCATAAGAAATTCAGAAAAATATCAAACCAGTTTTGTTTGAATCCCTGAAGTAAACTCTAAAACTTTTATGTAATAACATTGACCTGGATAAGTGGATATTTTGAATTAGAATAAATACTAAGAAATGGGTGTGTTAATTAGATCTCTTGATCCATAGTTGTGCTGATGCTGAAAATTGAAACATAGGATGTGTATCTCATGTATAGCTTTATGTAAAATTTGTAGACTCAGGACTATTTCCTAGCTATGATGTTTACGTATCTTTATTTTATATTGATGAAAGATTTAGGATTTATTCTAGGGTGAATCTATTAGTGTTTGTAGCTGAAAATTTTACCCTAACATTCTTTTGGTATGTATAATTCATAATAAAATTTTGAACATCAGTAGCATAGAGTAGCTTAAGTTATGAATTTAGGCTTAGATTCAAAGATAATTCATGAATAATAGTTCTGATTTATGAAAATTTATGAGATTAAATTAGAATGTTACTTTTGAGTAGTGTAATATGTTCACAAAATTTCAACCCAAGATCTAGTATAGAACTTCTAATATAAATAAATTAGAATCTTTTCCAATACTACTTAATGTAATTAGCTTATTTGTTTAGAGTAACTCCACATATCGTTTAATGAAGTTAGGTAATGTAAGTTAATACTCGATAAATGACTGCCCATAGAAACGGTTAATTAACTTGTTGGATTGCAACTTTATCGTGAAGCAAAGTTCTTAAATCAACGACCATTGCCTTAAAAATGCTTTCAGTATAAAAATTGGACCAACAAAGTATTTTACAAAACTATGTTGGTTTCGTTAAGGATTGTGCTTAGTACGTAATGCCCTAGGGTGATGTTTACTAAGGGAAGTAGAGGTGGCTATAGTATATATATATAACTCTAACTTCCAGCATTACTTTTCTGTTAAAACTTAAATTCATGCACAACCAAACCTTACATTCTGTAACAACACCTTTGACGATGAGGTAAGAAGGTAAGGATCCTCAGCTAACTTGGGAGTTAGCCTTCCCGTCGGTGATGCGAACCGAACGCTGTTTCTCAAGCAATGGCCTACTTGAGATGCTGCCAATATATCAACTTAGGTTGATTATATTGGGAGTATATGGTTAGGCACAGGGTATGGTGATCGTTGTTCATACCCCCGCATTTTGCGGTACCCCCGTGAATACGTTGTTTCGATAACGTATGTTAATGTTATCTGTACGACGGTAATTGTACAGATGTTGTTTCTATAGTAAACAGTAATATTTGGGGACGCTTTCATGACATGCTGGCATGAAAGGTTCACGGTATACAATTGTGGTTTTCTGCAGGTACGCTAACCATGATTCGATAGGTTCTGAACGGTTAGGATTTGTCGACTAGATATTATAGGGAGAGACGTATCTATGTTATGCCACCGTAACTAACCACGTAAGTCCAAAGATATTCGGCAGTTATTTTGGTTGTGAGGACGTTAGTGCATGCATGCATCTTTGAATTGTTTGTAAATTAGAACTTGTGCTTATGTTGTTATGGGGATACCTAGAGTATGGTTATCCATAAGTGCAGCCTAGAAATGGTCACACAAATAGCCATAGGGTTTAGTATCTCGGTATCTTTGTTTCATCCGCCAAATCTATCGTAACTATCTGATCTCCAGTCCTTGCTGTGACTAGAAACAAATATCTTATTCCATTTATCTTGTGAGTTCTTAGTTCGATGTATATCTCGGTGCATTCTAGCATTTCCTGAGTTTAACTCACATTTTTCCACAGCCATCTTAAAACCCTAAGGAATTTATATTCAATCTAACATTTGAATTCTTTTTATTCAAATGGCAGATGTTCAGAGGATCTATTGGGATGCTGAGGGATATGCTCACACCGCTTGCTTACATTGGGAAGGGTTTCCAAAAATCTTGTGGCATACGCTTCGTATATTTCACTACCGGTACCCACCCCAATATAAGGGTCATGAGTTTCTTGAGGTTGGAGTCCCTCGATGCCGTGCTACGGTCACTGTTCCCCAACATCCTATCCTCGAGTGGCAATCTATCGAGATAGAGGTTGTCGGATATAGTCTCGTGGATACTTTTGAAGCAGCAACCCTCAAGGCTATCACCACTTTTTGTGAACAGCATCCGGAGGAAGTAGTAGCATATTCCATTGGACTGTTTCGGGCAGTTTTTGCACATGATGCTGAGTGGATCTACAGAACAAACCATTTCGGACATTTAGTTGGAAATCTTGCTAAAGAGACCCTCAGGACAGTGATCAGGTATATGAACGCTCAGTATCGCTTCCCGAGTTATTGAGATTGACTCACCATATAACGGAGCCACTACCCTCTATCTACCCCAACAAGAGTACTTCAACTCTTGTGTGTATGCAACCACAGACATCAAATTAGAAGATATTCCTATAGTCTTTGAGTACCCCGATGTCTTTCCAGACGATTTGCCTAGGATGCCACCAGATCGGGACATCAAGTTCATTATTGAGCTCCAACCTGGCACAGCTCCTATTTCCAAGAGGCCATATTGAATGCCACTTAATGAATAGGCCGAGCTAAATATCCAACTTCAAGATCTTCTCGACAAGGGTTTCATACGCCCCAGTGCTTCACCTTGGGGATGCCCCGCTCTCTTCGTAAAATAGAAGTTGTAGAACTTTTCAAACCCTACAACTTTTATTTAGGGTTCAAATTCAAAAACTCAAAGGATAGAGCTTTATTTTTGAACTATGGACTTAATTCAAACTTTTTAAAGTTTTTGTCCTTACTAAGGTAAATTCCTTGTAATTTTGGACTGAATTGCGAATTTTATGTAATGTAATGATGACTACTACTTTTACATTTTAACCCCTAGTAAAAATTGAAAGTTACATTTGTAATTCAAATATTTTGCATAAAAGGACTCATACTTTTGAAAAATTACACATAAGTCCTTATTTCCACACATTCACTCAATTTCACTCAATTCAATACATAAATTCCACATTCTTTCCTAATATTTTACAATTCTGACACCTAGGGTGTCACACCTATCCTTTTCTAAAATAGAATCTGCCATCCCTAGCCCCTTTGTTTTTCAATCTAAACCCTAGATTTAAGGTTTAATTATGTTTTAGCCCTCAGTTTCTTTGTTCCGAGGCCTTCTAGTTTCAAATCTTTTACAAATGATCCCCTGGAATAATGTTTTAGCCATAACTTCTTCGTTTTAACTCCATTTTCATCGATTCTCACGCTCACGCGACCCTTGAAACGTATATAGTAGCTTTATAATGTTGTTTTGCTCTGTTTATATTGTTTGGTGTACTATTTTTTATTTATTGTACTTGTTTGTTTGTATGTACTTGTGTGTTGCGATAGACGGTGCGCAGTTCAAGTGTCCGCAAGCGTAAGGCTTTGAAGATGTCCCTAAGCAGCAGTATTTTGACGAAGGCAAGTGGTCCTTGATCATATTCCGATCCTAATAATTTCTAAATACACACATTTACTTTATATGCATGCATGTGTCTATAACATGATGGATCCCAAACTAAGGATGTGCCTAGTTTCTTTTGAACTTTCTTGATTAAACCTAGGTTGTTATATTATGTTGTAGCTATGCTAGTTGCTTTTATTTAGACTTTGGTTGGATAACCTAAAAATCACGCTACACTTATTTAACTTCATGTTCTGGAATACCTTTATGGTGATAATTAAGATCATTGCATTAATTGGAATATGGAGAACCACCTAGTAAAATAGTGCGACCACAATACTACATGGCTCTGGCCTTGTCTAATTAATTAGAAACTTTATCTTATGCCAATCTTACTGAAAGGGCAAGAGGGGTTGCATTGTCGGGGTATAGTTCGGTTTTCTTGAGACTTTATGATATGTGGTCCTTGGCTAAGGCACTTCCTCATTAGGGAGGGTTATGACCACTTTAACTTGAAACCTTAGCGGATTATCATAAGTTAGAAAATCTTTGTAAAGGTCTCATAATGAATCCCTACCACTCACCTCGGAAGTGTTTAAGGGCCTTGCAAACCCGGGCATCAAGGAAAACACGAGTTGTGGGTAAACTGTACAACCTCTGCAGAGTGAAAACTGATATATCAGCCGAGCTCACTGTTAAGAGCGGCTTGGACCCTCACATGATAATTGAACATAAAGATGATCTAAATTAATTATTGAAAGAAAGCAAGTCCATCTTCTAGAATACTCTTGACCATGCAAGAAAGAAAATATTTTGAAGGTGAAGATATTACCATGGATATAAATATTTATGGAAAGTTCTAGAGTCACTTGTCTTATATGGCAAGTGAGAAAAATATCTAGGAATATTCTAGAATATCTTTTGTTGTATGGTAAAGTAGAAAATATCTAGAAAGGTTCTAGAGTAGGGGACACATGTCATCACCATATGTGTCGCCTGGTCTATATATATATGAGAACCCCCTCTCCCTCCCCTAGTAACCTAAGAGGCAACAACACATACAAGCCACAAGCATAAGAGAGAGTTGGGGTTGTAGTGCTAGGTGAGTGTGTGAATGAGTGCTAGGATAGCCACTTAAAAAGTATTCACACTCTCGTGTAATATTGTTGTTCGTGTAATAAAGTGTTGTTCAAAAGAGTTGGTCTCCCAATATGCTTCTATAGTTTCTAACTACTTAGTGCGTGGATTGTGATCTATCGAAGGTTGGCTTTGCTCCCGGGATCACAACGGTCCAAGCTTCATCTGAAGGTTGGCTCTGCCACCCGGAAGCAAGCTTCATCTGTAGGTTGGCTCTGCCACCCGGGAGCTAGAAGGTCGGTCCTGCAGCCAAAAAGGACCAAAAGGCACTAAGTAATTAGAAATTATAAAGCTGTCCACTACAGAGTGAGTGGGTGTTTCTAGGTATAGGTCCACCTTCAAGTGGGTGATAAGGGCCACCTCCGTTTCTAACAATTGGTATCAGAGCCAAGTTCGTCCGGGACCGTCATCTTGAGGAGGTATAGGTGAGCACAAGTGCTTGTGGTATCCACTGTCAAGCAGGCGCTAAGGGGAGACTCTATCGGTGCATAGTCTGGGACTGTGAAGCTTGTTGGTCAGGGACCAGAGGAGTTGTCACTGGGCGTCGATCACTATGGCAGATCTTGGCGCAAGCAGTGGAATCAGGAAGCTCAATAGCCACAACTATGGTTATTGGAAGACCTGCATCGAGTCCTACTTGCAAGGTCAAGATTTGTGGGAGGTTGTTGCAGGCAGTGAGGTTGTGCTTCCAGCGAAGGAGAAGGATCAAGGGGAGCCCTTACGAAAATGGAAAATTAAAGCTGGCAAAGCCATGTTCGTGTTGAAGACTACAATCGAGGAGGACCTACTAGAGCATATCAGAGATGCAGATACTCCGAAGACAGCTTGGGAGACTTTGGAAAAGTTGTTTTCCAAGAAGAATGAAGCACGCCTACAACTCCTAGAGAATGAGTTAGCAGGTATCTCTTAAGGAACCTTGACTATCAGTCAATATTTTACCAAGGTGAAGTCTATTTGTCGAGAGATATCTCAGCTTGAGCCCGAGGAGAAGATTGGTGAAGCTCGTATGAAGAGGATAATAATTCATGGGCTTAGACCTGAGTATAGTGGATTTATTGCTGCCGTGAGAGGGTGGCCGAATCAACCATCTTTGGTTGAGCTAGAGAATCTATTGGTTAACCAAGAAGAGTTGGCCAAGCAGATGGGGAGTATTACTGAGAAGGAAGAAGAGGAGGCTCTCTTTACAAGTAAGAAGAAGGGCTCGTTTAGGGGACAAGAAAGATTCAAGCCAAAGTGGACTGATGATGACAAGTATCATGCAAAAAAAAAGAAGTCCTTCTTCAGGGGGATCAAGAGGTAGACAAGATAAAAAATATCAACCAAAAAAGCAAAATGGAGGGTGCTTCAATTGTGGTAAGGCTGGCCATTTTGCTAGAGATTGTCATCTTCCAAAAAGATATTTTGAAGGAAATATAGCCACTACCATAAAGGAAGAGAAAAACGAGGGAGCACCTAACAGTGAAGAAGAATGGGATATTGAAGCTAGTTTTTCTCAAGAAGTAGAAGATAATGAGTTGGAGGAGGACATGGAGGCACCTGCTTTTGCAGCGACAATTGATCAAAAAATTGACTATAAGGAAGATTGGATCATTGATTCTGGGTGCTCCAATCACATGACTAATGACGACAAGAAGTTAGAGGATATGACAGACTACAAAGGAGGAAGAGAAGTATTAATAGACGATAATTCAAGATTGGCTATTTCTCATGTTGGAAAGGCAACCATTCCAAGGTATGGTCCTCATCAACTCCAACTCAACAAGGTATATCATGTCCCCGGGTTGAAGAAAAATCTTCTATCAGTCTCTCAGTTGATAGAAGAACAAAAATATGTTCTCTTTGGACCGGAAGGTGTGTCTATATACAGAAAAATAAAGGTGATTGGCACACCTATTTTGGAAGGAAAGAGAAGACAATCAGTCTATGTCCTCTCTACTGAGTCCGCTTATGTGGATAAGACTCGAAGGAGTGAGACCGGGGATCTTTGGCATGCCAGCCTTGGACATGTCAATTATAGGAAATTAAAGGAGATGATGCAAAAGCAAGTTTTGAAGGGGCTTCCTCAAATGGATATTCGAATTGATACGGTTTGTGCCGGTTGTCAGTTTGGCAAGGCTCATCAATTACCATACAAGGAGTCTGAGCACCGATCGATGACACCGTTGGAACTCATACATTTGGATGTTTTCAGTCCGGTGAAGCAAATATCTCTTGGAGGTATGAGGTACATGGTGACTTTTCTTGATGACTTCTCAAAGTATGTTTGGGTTTACTTTATGAAGGAGAAGTTGGAAACCTTTTTGAAGCTTAAGGAGTTTAAGGAGAAGGTACAAGGTGAGCTTGATATGAAAATTAAGTGTCTTCGGACTGATAATGGGAAAGAATATTTATCAAATGAGTTCACCAACTATCTCAAGGAGAATAAGATAAGGAGGAAATTAACATGCCCTCATACCCCACAACAAAATGGAGTTGCAGAGCGAAAGAATCGGCATCTCACAGAAATATGTCAAAGTATGCTCCATGCAAAGATTGTTCCTGGAATGTTCTGGGCTGAGTGTATAAGGATAGCAGCCTATGTGATTAATAGGCTCCCACAATCAAAGTTGGGATTCAAGTCTCCTCATGAGATGCTATGGAAGGTGAAGCCAACGGTAAGCCATCTCAAGGTCTTTGGATGTGTATTCTACATATTTGTGCCAGACCACCTAAGGAGCAAGTTTGAAAAGAAGGCAATTCGATGCATCTTTGTGGGCTATGATGATGCACGGAAAGGTTGGAGGTGCTGTGATCCAACCACGGGGAAATGCCACATCTCAAGGAATGTGGTGTTTGATGAAGCTTCGGCATGGTGGTCTCCTGAGAAGGTTGCGTTGCCGGAATCTCATGACTTGGTGGAGGTACCGGAAGAGATTCATGAGGAGTCTCATGATGGCATTGAGAAGGTTCTAGAAGAAGTACAAGGAGAGGAGCAGATCACCACTCCGGATCATTCTCCACGCAAGGGGAAAAGCCCATGGAAAACGGGTGTACATTGGCCAGCTCAAAAGAAGGTTCAAGAGCCTATCCAAAAATTATGGAGGACAACAAGGAAAACAGGGCCACCTCCAAGGTATGGGTTTGTTGCTCACACTGATGAATTACTGTCACACCCGATTTACAAAGATATAAACCGAGCAATCATATAAGCACCAGGATTAAGTCACGCATATATACAACAGAATTATCAAGATATCACAACACATATCACGAAATAAAAGCGTATAAATTGTAAATGAATTCTTTATTACAACCGAATCAAGAATCGGTGCAAGGAGTGCAGAAGCGTAAAATGAATACATGAAGAACAGGGCGCTACAGGGACGTCGACTGGGAGACAAACGCCGAAAAATCATCGAGTCCGCTGATGTAGTCCTCCACGTCACCCGGTACTGAGCAGCAGTCGAAGATATCCCAAAGAGAATAGAAGAGTAGAGAAGGCAAGTGTGAGTACACAACTTGTACTCAACAAGTATAACACCAACTATGAGGCTCTACGGTTAGCTGACTCAACTGCGTTAGCTTTTAATCTGGGCAAATTTTATTAAAGCTATTTACTACAAGTGGGTGAATTACCATAACCCAAGTTACTGAATAATTAATTAAAATTACTCATGAGTCTACTAAAATCCAAGCCAAACCACCAAAGATAAACCCCACTAATCAGACGGAGGATCTGGGCCGCTCATGACTGTGAGCACGGCTAGTATACTAGTTTTACACTCTCGAGAGGTTGCACAACTTTACCCACAAGTCGTGAGCTACGCTAGTTGTTCATCACACTTCCTTAGGTGAGATGACTAGCAAGCGCACTACGAGACCGTTACAAAGGACCATGTTAGTAAGGTGTAACCGCTAAGGTTTCTGGATCGGCGACGATGGGGCCCACCTCACGGGGGTACAAGCACACAGCATAGACCAAGCCGGATGAGCAGGGACCATTGAAGCTTACCACCCCTCTTGCTCCGCAGGTAAGTTACTCCCAAACCAAAATGACCTAATTAGTAAGCCAAAACCGTCCCATTCCAGTCTTATGGTCGTGCAGTTGTCCCAGGTTATCGCTCTATGAACCGGTCCTTATGGAGAGTGGCCAACCAAGCACTAAGCACCATGCTGGCCCCCTAACCATGTTTCTATAAAAATATATTTTAACGAGACGTGAGCCGCTCAAGCACACAGCACAGAGGGCCACTCTCAGGATCAAGTTGCATATACCATTAATCAAATTTAATTAAAAAGGACCATAATGTGTGAGAGCGCAGCACCTAGCACAACTTAACCAAAATGCAACCCAAGGTATTTATGTAAAGGATAAAAGTGACTAGGAAATCCTTATAGGCATACAGTATTAGAATGCAGTATGAAATTGTATTTAAAAGTGATAGGATGATCATGTTATACTTGCCTTCCTCAAAGTTCTCCTGCTACTGCTCAAAGGGCTCTGAAGAAGGTGGCTCCTGGTACTCCTCCGGTGGCTCAACGTCTACTCACGACTGTAACGTCAAAACATGGTCCACACAGGCACATACATGCAAACAACGATAAAAGATAAGAAATAGTACAACAATACAATAAAACAGCACACCAAACTGAGCTAAAGTTATTCTACGTGTTACAACGATCGCGTGGGCGCGAAAACCACTCAAAACGGAGCTAAGACGCGTAAACTAGGGCTAAAACAAGATCCCAGGGCTTTTCTGTGAGAAAACTAAAGTTTCCAGGGGGTTCCGCACAAAAACTAGCGACTTATACATAATTAAACTATAGATGTAGGGTATAACGTGCAAAAACTACAGGGCTGGACGGCGGACCCAAAATCTAGAAAGCTCAGTGGCTTCGGTGCAAAAACAGGGGCTCAACTGGAATTACTTTTGAACTAACGTGGACTGCGTGTTGATTTCAAGGAAACTCAGGGGCACTTTAGCTAAACTGCACGGCTGAAGTGGTACCTTCTAAACTGGGCCGTCAGATCTGGATCGGAGGGTTCGGACCCGTTCTGGATCGGACGGTCCAATCTGGCGACGGCAGGGGGGGTTCAGACGGTCCGATCTAAACAATGGAATCTGGTCCACTGGGTCTGGATCTAACGGTTAGGATTTGATGAGAGATGAACCGGTACGCTTGGATCTGATCCGTTGGATCCCAATCTCGCGGCTCGGATTGAAGGGGTACGCGATCTAATCTTGACAGCGGGCTCTGGATCGGACGGCTCGGGTGGGTTGGGCGCGTGGGGTGGCGGCGCTGTAACACCGGCGACCAAATCCCACAGCAGCGCAGCTCGGGGTTCGCCGGACTTCACCGTAAACGGTGCTCCGAGGGTCAAATCGAGCGGGGCTTGGGTTTGTCATGATCATCGTGACATGCGTGATCCACCTGGGGCACTTGCGGGCCTTGGGGGTGCTCGGGGTTGCGCGCGCGGCGGCGGAGGAGGCGGGTTTGCACGGCGGCGCTCGCCGGCGTGAGGTGTTCCGGCTGCAGGAACGGGCTAAGATCTACGACATCTAGCACAAAAGGACCAGGGAGGTCGCTGGTGCTCACCGAGGGCTCGGATTGGCCGGAGAAGCAGCGCAGGGGGGTCGACGGCGAGGTCCGAGCGGCGGGTCGGCGTGGAGCTTGCGGAGGGGGTCGATGCAGGGTGTCTCCAGGCTTCTGATCCCCACGGGCAGGTTCAGTGCCAAGCTGGGAAGCTAGGGGAGTGATCAGCACGGCCGGAGGAACGCCGACGGTGAGGATTTATGGCGGCGGACCGACTCACCTGTGGCAGCTTCCGGGCGGAATTCCGGTGAGGCACGGGTCGGGGGCTCAATTGCAGGGCTCGAGAAGCTTCCCGGTGGTGAGTCGGAGCTATTGCGGGGCTTGGCCAGGGCTAGGGTGCAGCGGGGCGGCCGGTCCGCGGTGGAGCAGGGAGCTTAGGGCGGCGGAGGCAACGTGAAGTGGCTTAGGGTATGGGGCGGTGGCCACGGGGTAGGTGATAAGGGTGCAGGGGGATGGGGATCCTATTTGTGGGGTGGTGGGGCACCCTCGGTGTGCGGACCTGGCGCAGAGGCTCGCCGGAGATCGCGGGCGGGTCGTTGCACGGCCGGTGATGCGGGGAAGAAGAAAGGAAAGAGGAGACGGGCGTCGACAGGTGGGGCCAGGGTGGCAGAGAGAGAGAGAGCGCGGCCAAGCTGGGCTGAGCGCGGGGAGGGGAGAGCGGGCCACCCGAGGGGAAAGGTGGGCCGCGGGGAGTTGGTCTGCTAGGCTGGTTTGTTCTTTTCCAAACCCTTTTCTATTTACTTTTATAGTTTTCAAACTTAAATCTATTTGAATTCAAAACAAAGTTTGAATTCAACCCTAGGCACTCACTCAAATAAAACTTATGCACCAGCATGAATGTACAAACATGTTGAACTAAAATGAAATTTGAATTCTTTGTGAAACAAATTATAATTAAATGCAAGCTAAACAAAGAAAAATACTAGAAACTTTATTAGAGCCAATTAAATTCATCATAAAAATAGGAAATTTACATTAGGGTGTTACAAACCTACCCCCCTTACATGAATCTCGTCCCGAGATTCAGATAGGCTAGCTAGCAAAGAGATCGGGGTATGTCTTCCTCAGCTCATCTTCTCACTCCCAAGTAGCCTCATCCTCTGTGTGATGACTCCATTGAACATGGCACATCTTGATCCTCTTGTTCCTGGTAACTCTCTCAGATGTCTCCAGAATCTTTGCCGGATGCTCGGTGTAGGTCAGATCCTCCTGTACATCTAACCCTTCTAGTGGTGCTGGCTCTTCCGGCACTCTCAAACACTTCTTCAGCTGGGAGACATGGAAGACATCATGCACTCGTGAGAGATTGGAAGGTAACTCCAAACGGTATGCTACCCCACCCTTCCGTTCCAACACCTTTGTGATAGTTCGTGTATTTGTAATGCTAGACATATATTTTGTTAGTGTGAAATATGTGTTTGTTACCGTAAAGCTTGTGTGTGTTTGTGTGAAGTTTTTGAAAATTTAAAGTGTAAGTAAAAAGGGTATTTTTGTAATTACAGAAAAACCTAGGGTTGTTTTTGCAAAATGTAATTGGATAAGAGTAATTTCAAAATAAGTGAAAAGTGGTTTTGTAAACATGTTTTTCTTATTTTATTCCTTGTAAAAAAATATATATTTATCCAAAAGTTGCATTGGAAATGCAAGTGTTGAATTGTGTAAAAATTTTGGGTAAAGTGGTAAAAATAAGGGTATTTACGTGATTTTATAAAAGTACAAGTCCTTTTATGCAAATATTTGATTTACAAAAGTAACTTTCAAATTTACTCAGGGCTAAAGTGTAAAAGTGCAAGTCATCATGACATATCTATCCAGTCATTATGACGAGTCTATCCCGTCATTATGACGTGTCATAAATACTTGCATTTAGGTCCTGAATTTTATAAAATTCATTCTTTAGTACAAAAGCAATTCAAATCCGATTTTTGTTCAAAGATTCACGTGTAAAAATACAAGTTTTGAGTTTTTGAACTTGGGCCCTAAAGCAATGTTGTAGAGTTTGAAAAACTCTCCAACTTTTATTTTGGGCGTTTCTTCATTTGGATTTTAAATCAACGGAAAATTTTATTTTACAGATAGGCCCCTGCAGTTTTCTAAAATCGCGCACAAGTCCTTGGGAAATCTCTTTTCCCTTTCTCCTCTGTTCTTCTTCTCTCTCTGCTCTATCCATTTCCAGGCGCCTCTCTTTTTCCTCCCTACAGGCGGCGCTCTCTCTGGAGCCTCTCCCTCCCTTCCTTCCTCTGTACGGCGGGGCCAGAGCGAGCAGCACAGCAGGCAGGCCCGAGCGGCGAGCGGCCCACGCGGGCGGAGCGCGCGGCCGCGCGGCCCAGCCAGCGGGCGCAGCGGCGGTTCGAGCGGAGGCGCGGTAGGCGCGCTGGCGGCGTGCGGGGCCGGCTCAGGCAGCCACGGCGAGCGGGCGGCTCGGCGTTGGGGCGAGCAGAGGACAGGCGCGGGCGGGCGGTGGCGGCTCAGCCCGAGGCAGGCGAGCGCGCGGCCCCGAGTGGGGCAAGCGCACGGGCAGCAGGCAGGCGGAGCTCTGGAGCGCGTGGAGGTCGGAGCGGCAGGCGCTGGGCTCGGCGCGCAGGAGAGTGGAGGCTGGCGAGCGCGGCGCGGGGCGCTGGCACGCAGCGCGTGCACGCGGGCGCGTGGAGGCAGGTGCGGGAGCTGGGCAGGAGCAGGTGGCCCGAGATGGCGCACGGTGGTGAGTGGAACGGGGAAGGCTCAGGCGTGCACGACAGCAGGAGCGCGGAGCGTGCGCGGGAGGGAGCGCGTGCGCGCGGGCGAGTGAAGGCGCATGTCGCGCAGGAAGTGTACGCGGCTCGGCCCAGGAGCAGACGCGCGCGTGCTCAACAAGCTGGCGGCTTGCGGGTGTGACGCGAACTCGTGAGCGGCACGGCTGGCAGTGCAGGAGCGAATGTGAGCGACGCTGAGCGGGTGGCGCGACCGTGTGCGCGGTGACACAGTGGAAGCCGGTGGCGAGTGCAGAGGTTGGGCGGCTGGAGCAGAGCGGGCCCATGGGCACGAGCAGGCGATGCTAGAAGTGCGACGTGCCGAGCAACGGCACGTGCAGGAGGAGGCGCGACGGAAGGTTTCTGCGCAAGATGCGGGAACACGGTGACATCGGCCCCAACTACGTTACGGAGATCTTTGGTGACGCAAGAGTGGCGATATCGAGGACGCGAGCTCGCTCGCTCATAAGATGCGCGAGGGGCGGCGAGCCAGAAGAAAGGATGGCGAAGCAAAGGCGATGGTTATAGCGTGGCGAATTCGGAAGGAGTAGCCGTACAGCGGCCAGGTGATCAGGGCAGAAGTAACGCGGCGCGGGTTCGACGCGCAGCGTATGACCGGCGGCTGTGGTAGACCGGTCCTGAGGGCGTCACAGCGGATGGAGAGGACGGCGGAGTTACAGGATCCGGAGGTCTGAGTGGGATTGAATCGGAGCGTTCGCGAGTGCGAGCGAAAGTATTATGTTAGTGGCCGGCTCGGCTCAATTCAGCAGGCGCGTGTGTGTACAAGACAACAGGCCATCTTCCACCCACGACAACCCTCCCCGACAAACTTCTTCGTCATCCACGGAATCTCATCATCGTCGAGCTCATCTTATCGTTGCCAATCCTATTCACCGCGGGAATTTACTTTCCGCGTGTCCTTCTTCATAACCAAGGCTACCCCAAGGTTTGCCCTGATTCACTGAATCTTCTTAATACCGGCGATTCCTTTGCCGGAATATCGTCATTATTTTCCTGTTATCTATTTTCCCGGACCAGGGACTTGATTGCTATGTTTTAGAAAGCTCTAGGGTGTTCTTTGTAAAATTTCTAAAGCTTTCTGTATTTCAAATCGATGAACTTCTACATTTCATAGATTTTCGTAGGAAGTTCATAAAAATGCAAAATCAGTTTTGTTTGAAACCCTATGTCGAAATCTACAAATTTTATGTTGTGATCTTGAGTGAAAGTCTTTGATTTGCGGTCTAGGTTAAATGTCAGGGAATGAATGCTTTGTTTGTACCTTATATTGTATGCATATGTTATAGCTGGAAGATAAAGTATAGGATATATGTTTTAGGTGGAGAAAGTTGACGGTTAGTTAGTCCTATCACCATGGTGCTCATCTCCTTACCGTCAAGATGTTATCCTTGTCTTGATTGCCGTTTCCTTAAGATCCTTTTCGTAAAAGAATCCCTGTTAGTTTATGTGTTTCTGCTGCTTAGCTTTTACCCCTCTGCGGTTATGCTTCAGCGTTGACTATCAGTTCAGCCGCTAAGCATCCGTTTCTCTTGAGTCTAGAATGTTTCTGTGTAACAGCTGTCAGTCGATGCTTCTACCATCGGCTGGTTAGCTGATATGATTGATACCTTTCTAGTATCGGCTACTGCTGATACAACTCTTTTGTTCTGTCCTACATCGGCAGATGCACCCATAATCTTAGGGTTCTTGCCATCGGCCGACCCAAGCCGATTTTGGTTACTTTTCCATATCGGTTATGGCCGATCGATCCTTAGTTTTCCCATCTTCTTATCCACACACTTCTATCAGTCGATTTATCGACTGAGAGGTCGGCTTTATACTTATCAGTCACATACCCTTAACCACACTCCATTCGGCTATACGTCACTCAATAGTTGTGCTGACGTAGTCGAGCCGATGCAACCACACTTAGTTATCTAGAATAACCCTTAAGCACATCTCAGTTAGGACACGACTGCTTTAGGAATCATCCCTCTACTGAAGTAATCAATGTTTTCATCAATCGTCTAGAAACCCGATGTATCTTTCCATCAGCTAAACCTCCGTTGTTTCCAATCGGCTCTGTTGTGATCTTCAACGAGCAGCCGATTCTGGTTAGTTGTCCCCCTAAAGCTCTATCTAGGTTTAGTTCAGATCTTTTTGGTTAATATGTGAATAGTATGTTGTATGAATGCTGGATTGCAATTGAATTGTGAAGTAAGGTAGTTTTATGTGCACGCTTGAATGTAATGTTGCATTACATGTAGATACGACTACTTCGGCAACGTTACCTACGAGATCTCTCCGGAGTCTACGGAGGATGTTCCTGAAGTCCAAATGAATGTCACCAAAGGAGTATCTGAAGCCCCGAACCAAAGTTCGGAAGATATTAACATTTCTAACTTCAGACCCACCAGTAAAGGCAAGCCCCGGACATAACCTACTATTTTATTACACTGCAATCTATATCTATTTACGTATTCTATGCATTAAGTTCTTAGGAATTGCTTGAAACCCTAGTTGCATTCTCCTAGGAACCAATATGATGGATACTAGCTCTTGAGTCCGACTAGCTGCTATGCTAATAGGGCCGGTAGAAGTCGGGTGATTTCCTGTCACTCGCGCGATATAGGAGTTGTAATGTTTACATTCCTGTTATCACTATAAGGATACCGGACGGGAGTTCTGTGAGGTATCATGGTTGAGGTGATACCCCGTCTGTGTTGTTGAATCTGTTAAGGTCGCAGCGTGTGGAAGTGCGGGTTAAGTGTTTGAAAGTACTAACCACATGCCGCGAAATATGGTAAGCGGTAAGCCTAGTAACCAATCGGCCCGAGGAGTGGACATACCTCCCACCACTTGTTTTGCTTCTTCTGGTTACTTATGTTCGACTGAGGAAATACGTGTTGCAAGGGCAACCAGGAATACGGGTTTTGTAGTCGCGCTACAGACGTATGTCCTGCACTTTGGAAGTGCGTATGTTCCTGCAGTCGCTTGTGGTGGATCTGATCCACGAGTTGGAATGAAAGGTAAACGGTTGCTTCGGAACGACCCTGTGGTGTTCCAAGCGTGTGAGTTAGGTTTACCTTGCAAGGTTGAATCTCGATTCAGGAATCGTCCGCCTCTCACGATGAAATGAGACTGCTTATCCCCTTTTCCACATAGAGTAACAAGAGAAATATTATGGTTATCAAAGATAATGCTTGACCAAAGATTATACCATGCTTGCTTAGATATAGGTGCTTACTTAGAATGGATAATTAACTAGAATCTGAAAGCTAAAACTTGAAATTAAGGATCTACTCTTTGTTGCTTTTCAGCTGAAACTAAACCCAGAACAATTATAAGCTTTCATAAGTCTAGTTATGGGCTAAGTATACCCAACCCCGGGTAAGCCTTGCTGAGTATTAGTATACTCAGCCTTGCTAGTTGTATGTTTTTCAGGTAAAGCCTTTGAAGACCCTACTCTTTCCTCGTCATGGCCCTGTGCTTTTCCAGAAGATTGGTCCGAGGAATGGGATCCGTCCCCGACCAATACTGATGATCTCGAGTGATGTCGTGTCTGGGCTTAGCATGACATCCACCTTGACGACGTGTTGTAATTCTTCGCGTATGTTTTCCGCTACTTTTAACCCTAGTTTTACAGTTTGTAATCTTTTCCCTAAATTTGAAACTTCATACTTCTTTTTGGAAACTCTTGTAATGTAATTCTCTATGATGTAAAACGTGATGGTGATTGTATCTCTGGACTCACCTTCGTGCGAGGTAACCTTATTTGATCCTGTGTATCGGTGGTTTATCGGGACGTTACCCGACAGGCCAAGGGATTATACCGTTTGAAGCACTTTGGAGCCCTCTGGAGTGGACTCGCGTACTTGAGCCGGATATATCTAGGGGCTAGCTTCCCTTTCACTTTAAACCTGCGGATTCCTCTCTTCGGCGAGACCTTCAGATACACAAGATTGTCCACCGCAAAGGTCAAATCCCGTCGACGGATATCCGCATAGCTCTTCTAATGAGTCTGTGCAACCCTCAGATTCTCTCGTACCTACTGTACCAGCTATTCTGCATCCTTTATAATATCCGGACCGAATACCTGCCTCTCTCCAATTTGATCCCAATATAGCGGAGTTCTGCACTTCCGACCGTACAGGGCCTCGAACGGAGATTTCTTCAGACTGGCCTAATAACTATTGTTATAGGAAAATTCTCCAAACGGCAGGCATTTATCCTAGCTGGTACTACTGAATAGCGTATGAGGCTCTACGGTTAGCTGACTCAACTGCATTAGCTTTTAATCTGGGCAAATTTTATTAAAGCTATTTACTACAAGTGGATGAATTACCATAACCCAAATTACTGAATAATTAATTGAAATTACTCATGAGTCTACTGAAATCCAAGCCAAACCACCAAAGATAAACCCCACTAATTAGACGGAGGATCTGAGCCGCTCATGATCGTGAGCACGGCTAGTATACCGGTTTTACACTCTCGAGTGTTGCACATCTTTACCCACAAGTCGTGAGCTACGCTAGTTGTTCATCACACTTCCTTAGGTGAGCTGACTAGCAAGCGCACTACGAGACCGTTACAAAGGACCACGTTAGTAAGGTGTAACCGCTAAGGTTTCTGGATCGGCGACGATGGGGCCCACCTCACGGGGCTACAAGCACACAGCACAGACCAAGCCGGAGGAGCAGGGACCATTGAAGCTTACCACCCCTCTTGCCCCGCAGGTAAGTTACTCCCAAACCAAAATGCCCTAATTAGTAAGTCAAGACCATCCCATTCCAGTCTTGTGGTTGCGCGGTTGTCCCAGGTTGTCGCTCTATGAACCGGTCCTTATGGAGAGTGGCCAACCAAGCACTAAGCACCGTGCTGGGCCCCTAAACCATGTTTCTATAAAAATATATTTTAATGAGACTTGAGCCGCTCAAGCACACAACATAGGGGGCCACTCTCAGGATCAAGTTGCATATACCATTAATCAAATTTAATTAAAAAGGATAATAATATGTGAGAGCGCAGCACCTAGTGTCGGTGTTTAACCGGCTGCCCACAGAGGGATATGCCCAAATTGGTAAGTTTTGGGCGAGGAGACACCGAGATCAGGAACTCGAAGGTGCAAGGAACACAAGACTTAGACAGGTTCAGGCTGCACGGAGCGTAACACCCTACGTCCTGTATGGTTTGTATTGCCTTTGATGTAGAATGACCTAATGATCTTCTGTTTTGAGGGGGGTCCCTGACCTCCCTTATATATCCGAGAGGTCAGATTTACAAAGATGCTAACCAACCCCCTCCGAGGGATCACACCAGAACTGATCTCGAGTAGATCCTCTCCGTGTTGGTTAGCTCTATCTCTTATTTAAACGGGATAAACAAGAGATAAACAAAATGAATAAGAGATAAGACGGGCTTAATCTCTTAAACTTCGTAACATGCCTAGCCCGGTGGCCCCGGGTCTGACAAGCCCCCGAGCTCTTCGTAGCTGAGTACTGCAGGCTTATCGAGTACTTTCGAAGCAGTCTTCGACTTCTTCTGAAGCTTCGTCTTGAAGTCCTTCTTCGAGTACTTGCTTGGCTGCATCGAAGCTATGAGGTGCTCATGCCCCGAATTTTTGTTATGGTGTGCGATTTAAAAATCGCACTCCATATGGAGTAGCCCCCGAGCCTTAGGTTGAATCGGAGAATCAGGCTGAGGGTCCCATTAATCTGTAGTCCTCCTTATCCTTTAGAGAAATTTGAAAAATAAGTAGTCGATGCCACGTACCCCGCAGCCCCCGAACCTTGAATCCAAATCCTAGAAAATTGGAGATAAGGGTCCAAAAATCGTGGCATACAGGCTAAACAACGACACGTTAAGGGGAGACCAAAGTGATGATACAAATGATGTAATTAGACCAAAGATTCGGAAAACCCCTTTTTTCGGGCTAATTAGCCCTGAAAAAATGATTAATCGAATATTTAATCCAATCAAATCACCAAATGACCCTTCACCTTCGGAATATTCCACAAAACGACTCTTGAACTTCAGAACAGTAACTTTTCCCTATCCCGCTGGTTACTTAACCCCGCGGCAATAGGAGGGAAAATTGTGCTTTCAATATGCAGTCCGCCAAAAACCACCAAAACCCCAATCTGAACCAAAACGCCGCCGCCATCCCCTCAAGAAGATCCTCCCGCTCCAACCTCCCCACCCCTCTCCCCGCAGCCCCCGAGCATCTCTTGGCTTAGCGCATCGGAGATGGCATCCAAGAAGTCGGAGATCGAGGAAATGAAGAAGGATGCGGAGCCATTGATGACGGGGTGGACACACAGTAAGTGCTCCCTCAACAATCTGAAAAAATTGGTTTCCGAGGGGTTGCTGCAAGAGAAGAACCTTGTCAACTGGCGCCCCTCTTTCCGTGAACATTTCCCCATGGAGAATGTCGACGAAATCGTCACATTCTACCATTTTGCCGAATGGGGATTGGCCCTCCCCACTTGTTCTTTCTTTCGTGGCCTTCTTTACTACTACGGGCTTGAGCTTCATCACCTCAACCCGAATTCCATTTGCCATATTTCTATTTTCATCCACTTCTGTGAAGCATTTCTCGGAATCGAACCCCACTGGGATCTGTTCCGTTTCCTCTTCCGCGTCAAACCCCAACCAACCACGAAAAAACTTGCTGTAGTGGGGGGCGCCGGCATCCAACTGCGACAGCAGGCCGGCGAAAAATACCATGCATATAAATTCCCCTCCAACCTTCCTGGATGGAAAAACCTATGTTTTTACATCGAAAACCATGCTCCCCCCTGCCGACGAAGTCGAGCAGACCGCCAGTGGTGAGGGGGGAATGGAACCTTGAACCCTCCGGCATGGAGATGATACAGGTCAAAGAGCTGCTGGAGGCCATCGAGGCACAGAAGAAGGAAGGGGTGACCGGCGCCTCCGTCATGTTCTCATTTTACAAGCGCCGTGTCCAACCCATCCAACAGCGCTGTTGCCTAGGCTTCGAGTACACCAGCCCCGCTGACCCTTCTCGCATGTGCACAGAGGAGGTGCCAGACGAAGTCGCGCTCCAGCGAGTTCAGCGAGTGCTACTGGACGTGAATGCCGTGCCGTATGTGCCCACCTTATACTCCGCGCGAAATCTGCCCCCGCCGGTAAGTATTCGACTTCTTTCGCTGAAGAAATCGGCTACTGCGCCGGTACTGAACTGAAGAAATTCCTGCAGGGACACTCGGAGCTGTACTGCAGCTACCCGCCGCAGCCGGACCTCCCCCGAGCGTATCACCTCCTTCCTTCTGCTGCCACGGCGGCCAAGAAGGCTCGCCTTGCTGCGGCTCAAAGCTGCAACGAGTCTGCCGAACGCGTGGATTCGCCAGCGGGGGAAGAAGCCGAAGGAGGTCCGCGCCCTGCTGCCAGCGTGGATCCGCCTCCACGAGGATCAAGGGAGCTCACCGCATCCGGTCGCCACCTCCACACATCATTGCTCTGCACGTCGTTGCCCTGCATAGATCTTCCTCCTTCTTCCATTGTTGGTCACGCGCTCGCTTCGGCCTTGCCGTGCTTTTGCTGCGCGCTACACTGCTCTACCGCGCACGCGTTGCTCCACCCGCGCGCTCGCATCTGCCACACTCTCGCCGATTTCCTATGTCCGCGCGCCAACCGCGCCTCCAGCGCCCTCCGCGCATGTTCCGTCCAACACCTGCCCACACCGTTAACTTCTGTGCGCCATCGCGTGCACGCTCGTGCGACCCGCTCGGCGCCGCCCACGCCGCCATCCTGCGTAGCTACTTCTCTTCCCATGCAAGCACAGCAATAAACCTCCTCCAACCAGGAAGAAACAACTTGTGAACCTCTTATTTATTTTGTTGTTTCTTATCGAGGTTGGCCTGGCGTGGGGAAACATTTCATCGAACAGCTTGACGGCGTCGTCTCATACGCCGTTGTCTGGCTCTGTGCGTCGCTCACGCGTTAGCGCCATGCCCACACCAGCGCTTGCCTGTGCCCCTGTGCGTCCACGTGCCTGAGCCGCCGCCGCTCCACTTCCATTCGCCCCGTGCTCGCTTGGCGTCTGCTGCTGCCTGAACCGCTCGCCGCCTGAGCCCGAGCCGCCTGCTGCTGTGTGCTTCAACTCCCGCGGCCCGCCTGCGCCTGCCTCCCGCTGCTCCGCACGCCTGGGCCACTGTCCTGCGCCCACTCGTCCGCTCAGCGCCGCGCCGTAGCTGCTGCACCTGGGCCCGCCGCTCGCCCGGCTCGGCCCCCGCGCTGGCGCCCGCACGCCGCGGCCGCCCGCTCGGGCCGCTCAGCGCCCGAGCCCCGTCAGCGCCTCCCGCGCGTGGGCCGCAGCCGCCCCGCGCGCTCGCGAGCCGCGCCGCCTGAGCCGCTCGGGCCCCTGCGCGCGCTCGCCCAGGCGTGCCGCCTGGGCGCCGCCCCACGCTGGCCGAGCACCTGGTGGAGGAAAGGAAGGGAGGCAGGGGAGGAGGAAAAATGGAGTTTGGATGGAGCTGCCGGTTGGGAACGGATAAGACAGAGATGCCAGGGGAGAAAAGAAATAGAGGAGAAGGATGAACAGATTTCCCCAAGGACCTTTGCGTAAATACAGAAAACTACAAGGGCCTGTCTGTAAAACAAAATTTCCCGTTGAAGAAATAGAGGAGAAGGATGAACAGATTTCCCTAAGGACCTTTGCGTAAATACAGAAAACTACAAGGGCCTGTCTGTAAAACAAAATCCGAATGAAGAAGTGACCAAAACGAAAGTTGGAGAGTTTTTCAAACTCTACAACATTGCTTTAGGGTTCAAATTCAAAAACTCAAATCTTACATTTTGACACGTGAACTTTTGAATAAAAGTCGGATTTGAATTGCTTTTGTCCTAAAAGTGTAATTTTATAAAATTCAGGACTTAAATGCAAGTATTTATGACATGTCATAATGACGGGATAGACTCGTCATATTGGTTGGATAGACATGTCATGATGACTTGCACTTTTTACATTTTAGTCCTGAGTAATTTTTGAAAGTTACTTTTGTAATTCAAATACTTGCATAAAAGGACTTGTAGTTTTATAAAATTACATAAATACCCTTATTTTCACCACTTTACCCAAAATTTTTACACACTTCAATATACACGTTTCCAATGCAACTTTTGGATAAATAAATATATATATATTTTTTTACAAGACATAAAGTAAGAAAAATATATTTCACCTATTTTGAAATTACCCTTATCCAGGTACATTTTGCAAAAACAACCCTAAGTTTTTCTGTAATTACAAAAATACCCTTTTTACTTGCACTTTAAACTTTCAAAAATTTCACATAAACACACATAAACTTTATACAAACAAACACATATTTCACACTAACAAAATATATCTAGCATTACAAATACACGAACTGTCACAGCCTTCCCCCCTAAAAAGAATCTCGTCCCGAGATTCGGACGAAAGACTCTTTAAGGGAAGAAAAGCAAATCACACATTAGAAGTGGCAGGAAGCAATCACACTAGAGATGATTGATGTTGATGGTAAAAGTCATTGGAGTATGACAAGATAAGTGTAAGGAGAACATAGATAGAGTGTACATGGATAAGTTTAACAAGGAAAGAAAAAGAAAGGTGATCTAGTTCTTATGGAGCTACGATCACAACAGGAGGATGATAAATGTCGGTGACATTCATCATACAACTTATGAATAACAAGTGAGGATTGTACGAAAGATTGATAAGTGATATTTGGAACATTCTTGCTCAGAGTTTATTACCTGAATGATTTGGATGATGCTGATTGCAAAACATGCCTATTTATACCGATGCAATCAAGGAATTATGACAAAAGGTTCCAACTCAGAGTGCAATGCTCAACATATAACCATGAATGTGATGCACTGCTGAGATGTATGATTATAATGATGGTGCAACATGAGGATGAGGGATCCCATGCACAACCGAGATGATGCATATGACACAATGCAATTATTATGATATTGACCAAATGATGCATACACTATGATGCAAGAATGACGATGCTTGCAATGTATGCACATAAGAAATGCATATAGTATGGTGCATACCCTCATGAGTTAGTGACGCACACGACTCGCACCCTACAACCGTTCGCTCACAACAAACACCTGGGTAGCTCTATATCCTTAAACGAGGATCAAAAGTTAGGACACTCGTAAGGTTGCATAAGAAGAGATTGCAGTGGGGTTACGTCACATATACCTAGTCACCAGTGCGCTCCTAATGGCTCAATCATATGGCTGCAGCGCACATGAGGCCTTAGGTTCCGACACGGCATCATGGTCATGTGATTAAACACCACCATAAAAGAGGAATAGCAACCCCATAGTGCCAACAACAGCAGGATAGACTTAGGGACCCAAAGACAACCCAAAGTTATACTAGAGGCACACCCATTAGTCAGTCTACAGATTGTCGATGACGATGCAACTCCATACACTGACCAAAGATGGTATATGTTATGATGCATAACTTTTACCATAAATCTTTTTATTTTATTCAAAATCATCTGAGCAAAAATTGAAAATGCACCTCTTAGATGTTGTAACCAGAATAGCCAATAAGATAAGGTACAACATCAGGAGAGGATAGATGGATCACTAAATAATGGATTGAAGGATTTGATGATAGTTATCAAGGTTTAACCATCAAAGGAGAAGCTCAATGTTTTTGCCAAAGCAGATTCAAAACAAGATCAAGAGTTTGATTTGGCTGTCAAGCTAGAATCGGTGATAGGGTTCAAACATAACCCAATCCACTTGATTTACAAAAGATTTTCTTAACTCTAGGATAGCCCAGCAGATTACATTAACTCCTACCACACAAAGTCAAAACAGGCATTCAGATACAAGCACATATTTCAGTACATCAACGTAACAACCAAGGCAATCAGGTCAATCCAAGATGTCATAATGCATGCACGTTCTACACGTCCTCACAAACAAAAATAACTGCCAAGTAACCTTGGACTTACGTGGTTAAGTACGGTGGCACCATATAGATACGTCTCTCCCTATATATATACTAGTCGTTCTTACGTTCAAGCTTACATAACGAGGTTAGTATTCCTGCAGAAAACACAATATATATATATTGAACCTTTCATGCCAGCATGTCATGAAAGCGTCCCCAAATATTACTGTTCACTATAGAAACAGCATCTGTACAATTACCGCCGTACAGACAATGTTAGCATATGTTATCGAAACAACGTATTCACGGGGGTACCGCAAAATGCGGGGGTGTCGCTGTTCATACCCCCTTACCTAACTATATACTCCCAATGTACTCAACCGAAGTTGGTACATTGGCAGCATCTCAAGTAGGCCACTGCTTGAGAAACAGCGTTCGGTTCGCATCACCGACAGGAAGGCCAAGCTCCCTCAGTTGGCTGAGGATCCTTACCTCCTTACCTCACCGTCGAAGGTGTCGTTACAGAATGTAAGGTTGGGTTGTGCATAAATTTAAATTTCGATAGAAAAGTAATGCTAGTAGTTAGGATTATATATATATACTATAGCCACCTCTATTTCCCTCATAAACATTACCCTAGGGCTTTACGTACTAAGTACAATCCTTAACGAATCCAATGTAGTTTTGCCAAACACTCTGTTGGTTAAACTTTTATACTGAAAGCATTTTTAAGGTAAAATGTATCTCCAGGGTAACCTTATAGCTCTGATACCAGCTGTGGCAGAACCAACCTGAATTATACCGGCTCAAGTACGCGAGTCCACTCCAGAGGGCTCCAACATGCTTCAAACGGTATAATCCCTTGGCCTGTCGGGTAACGTCCCGATAAACCACCGATACACAGGATCAAATAAGGTTACCTCACACGAAGGTGAGTCCAAAGATACAGTCACCATCAAATTTTACATCACAGGAAAATTACAATACAGGAGTTTCTTAAAGCAGTGCGAAGTTATAAATTTAGAAAAGACATTACAAATTGTAAAGCTATGGTTTTTAGCAGTGGAAAACATACGCGAGGATTACAGTGCGTCGTCAAGGCGGATGTCATGCTAAGCCCGGGCACGACATCACTCGATATCACCAGTACTGGCCGGGGACGGATCCCATTCCACGGACCAACCTTCTGAACAAGCACAGGGCCAAGACAGGGAAAGAGTAGGGTCTTCAAAGGCTTTACCTGAAAAACATAAAACTAGCAAGGCTGAGTATACTAATACTCAGCAAGGCTTACCCGGGATTGGGTATACTTTAGCCCATAACTAGACTTATGAAGGCTTATAATAGTTCTGGGTTTAGTTTCAGCTGAAAAGCAACTAAGAGTGGATCCTTAATTTCAACTTTTAGTTTTTAGATTCTAAGTGATTATTCATTCTAGATGAGCACCTATAGCTATTCAATCATGGTAGAATCTTTGGTCAAACATCATCTTTGATAATCATATGATTGCTCTTATTACTCAATGTGGAAAAGTGGATAAGCAGTCTCATTCATCGTGAGAGGTGGACGATTCCTGAATCGAGATTCAACCTTGCAAAGTAAACCTAACTCACACGCTTGGAACACCACAGGGTCGTTCCGAAGCAACCGTTTACCTTTCATTCCGACTCGTGGATCAGAGCCACCACAAGCGACTGTAGGACCATACGCACTTCCAAAGTGCAGGATGTACGTCTGTAGCGCGACTACAAAACCCGTACTCCTGGTTGCCCTTGCAACACGTATTCCTACACGTCGAATCAAGTAACCAGAAGAAGCAAAATACGAGTGGTGGGAGGTATGTCCACTCCTCGGGCCGATTGGCTACTAGGATTACCGCTTACCATATTTCGCAGCATGTGGTTAGTACTTTCAAACACTTAACCCGCACTTCCACACGCTGCGACCTTAACAGATTCAACAACACAGACGGGGTATCACCTCAACCATGATACCTCACAAAACTCCCGTCCGTCATCCTTATAGTGATAACAGGAATGTAAACATTACAACTCCTATATCGCGCGAGTGACAGGAAATCACCCGACTTCTACCGGCCCTATTAGCATAGCAGCTAGTCGGACTCAAGTACTAGTATCCATCACATTGGTTCCTAGGAGAATGCAACTAGGGTTTCAAGCAATTCATAAGAACTTAATGCATAGAATATGTAAGTAGTTATAGATTGCAGTGTAATAAAGTAGTAGGTTATGTCCGGGGCTTGCCTTTACTGGTGGGACTGAAGTCAGAAATATCAATATCTTCTGAACTTTGGTTCGGGGCTTCAGTTAATTCCTTGGTGACGTTCACTTGGTCTTCAGAAACATCCTCCGTAGACTCCGGGGAGATCTCGTAGGTACCGTTGACGAAGTAATCGTATCTACATGCAATGCGACATTACATTCAAAGCGTGCACATAACACTACCTTACTTCACAATACAATTGCAACCTAGCATTCATATAACACACTATTCACATATCAACCGAAAGATCTGAAACTAAACTTAGATAGAGTTTTAAGAGGACATCTAATTATGATCGGCTATTTGTTGAAGATTGCAACAGAGCCGATTGGAAACAATGAGGGTTTAGCCGATGGAAAGGTGCATCGAGTTCCTAGATGATCGATGAAAGCATCGATTACCTTGGCAGAAGGATGATCCCTCAAGCAATGGTCTTAACTAAGATGTGCTTAAGTGTTATTCTAGGTAACTAAGTGTGGTTATATCGACTCGACTACGTCAGCACAATAATTGAGTGACGTACAGCCGATTGGGGTGTGGTTAAGGGTATATGATCGATAGGTATAAAACCGACCTCTCAGTCGATAAATCGACTGATAGAAGTGTGTGGATATGGATGGGGCAACTAAGGATCGATCGGCCGTGTTTGACCGATACGGAAAACAACTAGAATCGGCTTGGGTCGGCCGATAACAAGAATCTTAAGGTCGTGCGTGCAACTCTGATACATCGTCTAGGTGCAGCCGATGTAGGACAGAACAAAGGAATTGTATCGACAGTAGCCGATACTAGAAAGGTAACAATCATATCAGCTAACCAGCCGATGGTAGAAGCATCGACTGACAGCTGTTACACAGGAACATCATAGACTCAAAGGAAATGGATGCTTAGCGGCTGAACCAAAAGTTGATGTTGAAATGCAGCTGCAAAGATGTATAAGCTGAGCAATAGATGCACATGAACTAACGAAGATCTTTATACGAAGAGAATTTTACGGAAACGGCAATCAAGACAAGGATAATGTCTTGACGGTAAGGATAAGAGCACTCGTATGAAAAGATTAACTAGATATCACACATCTGCACTTGAGACATATATCCTATGATCTATATTCAGCTACAACACATACATACAACACAAGGTATACTAAAGCACTCATTCCCTAATACTTAACCTATACCACAAATCAAGATTTTCAATTCAAGATCACAACATAAACTTGTAAACGTTCACTGATTTGAAATAAAGAAAGCTTTGGAATTTTATAAATAACATCCTAGAACTTTCTAAAACAAAACAATTAAGTCCCTGGTCGGAAAAACAGATAACAGAAAATTAACGACGATATTCCGGCAAAGGAGTCGCCGGCACTAGAAAGATTCAATGACTCAGGGCAAACCTTGGTTGTGGAGAAGAACAGACGGAAAGTGAAGTCCCGTGGCGATAGGATCGGCGAAGAGAAAAACTCGACGATGACGAGACTCCATGGATGACGAAGAAGTTTGCCGGGGATTGCAGTGGGTAGAGAATGGCCGAAGAGGTGATCCCCGCGGTGATTTGCGGTCTTGCTCGGCGATCGACGAGGAATAGGAGCTGCTGGATGTCATGGACTCTTGGGACGAGACGATGGAGCCGAATGGGTTCGCTAGGTCAACTCCTCTGCGAACCACCAGGGTCCATCCGCTCATGAGCTAAACCTTCTTTTGCTCCCGCATCACTGGCTCTCAACCTGTTCGCGCGTAGCCTGTTGCTTTGCATACGCACATGCCTGCGGGAATGAACGAAGCCGGCCGTCAGTCCTGCGTCGCGCGTCGGACCCGCGTCGCGTTGCTCCTGCTTCGACCTCCGCACGGATAAAGGGAGCTCGCCGTGCGTGCCTCCTCTGAGCTCGTCACGCCTGACCGCCGCCTTCGCTCCGCAACTTCTTCTTCCGACTTGCCGCGCTATAAGCGCTTCTCCGCCTCCACGAGGATCAAGGGAGCTCACCGCATCCGGTCGCCACCTCCACACATCATTGCTCTGCACGTCGTTGCCCTGCATAGATCTTCCTCCTTCTTCCATTGTTGGTCACGCGCTCGCTTCGGCCTTGCCGTGCTTTTGCTGCGCGCTACACTGCTCTGCCACGCACGCGTTGCTCCACCCGCGCGCTCGCATCTGCCACACTCTCGCCGACTTCCTATGTCCGCGCGCCAACCGCGCCTCCAGCGCCCTCCGCGCATGTTCCGTCCAACACCTGCCCACACCGTTAACTTCTGTGCGCCATCGCGTGCACGCTCGTGCGTCCCGCTCGGCGCCGCCCACGCCGCCATCCTGCGTAGCTACTTCTCTTCCCATGCAAGCACAGCAATAAACCTCCTCCAACCAGGAAGAAACAACTTGTGAACCTCTTATTTCTTTTGTTGTTTCTTATCGAGGTTGGCCTGGCGTGGGGAAACATTTCATCGAACAGCTTGACGGCGTCGTCTCATACGCCGTTGTCTGGCTCTGTGCGTCGCTCACGCATTAGCGCCATGCCCACACCAGCGCTTGCCTGTGCCCCTGTCCGTCCACGTGCCTGAGCCACCGCCGCTCCACTTCCGTTCGCCCCGTGCTCGCTAGGCGTCTGCTGCTGCCTGAACCGCTCGCCGCCTGAGCCCGAGCCGCCTGCTGCCGTGTGCTTCAACTCCCACGGCCCGCCTGCGCCTGCCTCCCGCTGCTCCGCATGCCTGGGCAACTGTCCTGCGCCCACTCGTCCGCTCAGCGCCGCGCCGTAGCTGCTGCACCTAGGCCCGCCGCTCGCCCGGCTCGGCCCCCGCGCTGGCGCCCGCACGCCGTGTAACACCCTAATGTAATTGCCCTTAATTTTAAAGAATTTATTTGGGCTTGAATAAAATTTTCCAGGGTTTTCCCTAATTTACCTCGAATTTAAAGTAATTTTATAATGCAAGTAATTAAAATTTACTATAAGTCGACTTGCTTGTGCATTCATGCTGGTGCATGGTTTTATTTGTGTGGGTTGAATTCAAAATTATTTGAATTCAAATGGAGTGGTTTGAATGTTTGAGTGTAGAAAAGAAAAGAAAGAAGAAAAAGGAAAAGAAAGGGCAGCCCACTTCCTCTCCTAACCCAGCCCAACAGCTCCCTCCCTTCTTTCCCTCACGGGCTCTCTTTCCTTCCCTTCTTGGCCCAATCCAACCCGAGCCCAGCTCTCTTCCCTCTTCCTCCCCGCGTGGGCCGAGCCGGCCCATCTCTTTTTTTTTTCCAGCCCGAGCACGCGCCTGCTCTTCTCTCCCTCCTCTCTCTCTCACTGACCGCCGGGCCCCGCGCGTCAGCGCTTCCCTCTCCCCCTCCTTCTTCTTCCCCGGCGTAACGGCCCCCCCGATATCGCCGGCGATCCCCTCCTTCCGGGCCCGCGCGCCAGAGTGGCTCCGCCGCCCTACAAGTATCGGCCCCACGCCCCCTCTAAGCCCTAACCCTAGTCCCCGTCGCCTTTACCGACGCCCGGCATCGCAGCCACCCCGCTCCGCCGCTCGACGCCTCTGCTCCGCCGCGGACCCGCTCCTCCGCCGCGCCTCAGCCTCGGCCAAGGCCCGCAGCAGCTTTGCCTCGCCACCCAGGAGCTCCCCGAGCCCAGCAGCTAGGCCCTGCGCCCTTTCACCGCCGGAATTGGAGCCGAAGCTACCGCTGGTGAGCCGCTCCGCCGTTCCAAATTCGTCGCCGCCGGGGCCGCTCCGGGCCTGCTGACTCCCTGTGCACCTCCGCAGGAACCTTCCGGAGCTATTCCCGCCATCCAGAAGGCCCGGCCACCTCGGCATCACCTCTCCCCGCGAGCACCTGACCCATCCGCCGCCGGTCGTCGTCGGTTTCCTCCCTCCGCTGCAACTCCGGCCACCACGAGCCCTTGGTGAGCTCCCTTTTCCCTCCCTGGTCGTGATGCACCGAAGGCCGTAGCGTTTAGGTCTCAGTTGCGCCCAGAACGCACGCACACCGGCGTGTTCGCCGCCCCGAGCCGCCCTCGCCGCGGGGATCACCCACCCGAGCCCCGATCCGCCACGTTGATAGCCCAGGTGGATTACCCGTACCGCCAGCATTCTCCACGGCTTGATCCCGACCCAAACGAAGCCCGGACGGCCAAGTTTGGTCATCACCGGCGAAGCGCCGCCGCGGAGCCGAGCTCCGGCGACCTAGCGCCGCCACCCCGCGTCTTTTTTCCCCTAACCGTCCGATCGGTGTTGTACGCGTAAGATTAGATCGAGCTGAGGGTGGTTCAAAACCGTAGGATCGCGATCTGATGGCCGAGCGTTGCCCGTACCGGTTCGCCCCTCGTTTTAAATCCGAGCCGCTCATCTTAGATCCGGTGCGCTGCATTAGATCTGAGAGAAAAGAGAGACGGGAGCATCGGATTTGGATCCGACGGTTGAGAGTTGCGCGTACCCCTTCGCGTAACGGATCTAATCCGAGCCGCCCGATTTAGATCCGAGGATCCAGATTAAAAGATACCGGTTCAGCCATGCCTTTTTGCTAAAGAGCCCTCGGCTTTTCCTGCAATCAACCCGCGGTCCACTGCAGTTCAGTAGTAATTGCAGTTTAGCCCTAATTCTTGCACCGAAGCCCCTGATCTTTATAGAATTTGAACCCGCCGTCCAGCCTGAGGTTTCTAACCAGCTAGCCCCTGTGTCTAGGGTTTATTTACGTTTAAGTCCTCGGTTTTTGTCCAGAAGCCCCTGGTTTCCTGGTTTTCTCGCAAATAGGTCCCTGGATCCTGTTTTAAGCGTAGCTTTCGCGTTTTAGCTCCGTTTTAGGTGTTCTTTATATCCACGCGATCGTTGTAACGCGTAGAATAGCTTTAGACTAGTTTTGTGTGCTGTTTCTATGTAATGTTGTACTGTTTTCTTATAGTTTGCTCTTGTTATGCATGTGTGTATGTGTGGGCTATGTTGATGATCGTGAGTAGACGCGGAACCTTTGGACCAGTACCAGGAGCAGCCGTCTTCTGAGCAGTTTGAGCAGCAGCCGGGAGAGTACGAGGAAGGCAAGTATAACATGAATCTCCTATCACTTTTAAATACAAATTTCATACTGCATTTAATTCTGTGCGCCTATAAGGATTTCCTAGCCACCCGTATATCCTTTATATATATCCTATGGGTTGCATTTTGGTTAGTTGTGCTAGGTTGCTGCGCTATAACAAACCTTGGTCCTTTTTTATTAATTTGATTAATGGTCTTATGCAACTTAATTCTGGAGCCGACCCTCTGTGCTGTGTGCTTGAGTGGTTTGTGCGTCCTTAAAAGATGTTTTTGTTAGAAACATGGTTTAGGGGGCCAGCACGGTGCTTAGTGCTTCGTTGGCCACTCTCCATAAGGACCGGTTCATAGAGCGACAACCTGGGACAACCGCGCAACCACAAGACTGGAATGGGACGGTCTTGACTTACTAATTAGGTCATTTTGGTTCGGGAGTAACTTACCTGCGTGGGCAAGAGGGGTGGTAGGCTTCAATGGTCCCTGCTCCTCCGGCTTGGTCTGTGCTGTGTGTCTTGTACCCCCGGAGGTGGGCCCCATTGTTGCTGATCCAGAATCCTTAGCGGTTACACCTTACCAACGTGATCCTTTGTAACGGTCTCGTAGTGTGCTTGCTAGCCATCTCACCTAAGGAAGTGTGATGAACCACTAGCGTAGCTCACGACTTGTGGGTAAAGTTGTGCAACCTCTCGAGAGTGTAAAACTGATATATCAGCTGTGCTCACAGTCATGAGCGGCGCAGATCCTCCGTCTGATTAGTGGGGTTATCAACCTTTGGCGAGGGCGATTCCCCGGGTGGTTTTGGTTTGGATGGTTCTCAGTAGTTCTTAATTAATATTGATTAATTCTTATGCAATTTGGGTTATGGTAATTCATCCACTTGTAGTAATTAGCTTTAATAAAATTTGCCAAGACTAAAAGCTAATGCAGTTGAGTCAGATAACCTTAGAGCCTCATGCTCGTGTTATACTTGTTGGGTACGAGTTTGTACTCACACTTGCCTCTCTACTCTTCTGTTCTATTTCGGATATCTTTGACTGCTGCTCAGTGCCCGGCAACGTGGAAGACTACGTCAGCGGCTTCGACGACTTCTAGGCGTTTGTCTCCCAGTCGACGTCCCTGTGGCGCCAGCTCTTCATGTATCTCTTTTACGCTTCCGCAACTCTTGAACCGATTCTTGATTCGGTTGTAATAAAATAATTCATTCATGATTCATTTACGATTTATATTAATGTTATTCCTGACATGTGTTGTGATATCTTGATAATCTGTTGTATATATGCGTGACTTGATCCTGGCGCATATATGATTGCTCGATTTATGTTCTTATAAATCGGGTGTGACAGATTGGTATCAGAGCCGTGTCGACTGTAGGACGAAGCCTAGGTAGGATTGGTCGAGTTTAGGACTTCTCTTCTCTTGCTTGCCTCCGCAAATCCTCAACCATCATTTTTCTGCTCCTATTCCTTGAGTCTTAAGTTCTAGATTTGCTATCTCTCCTGCCTTTTCTGAGAAATAGCTTGAGTCTTCCGTAGACGTTGGCCTGAGTTGCCTAACCCTGTAATTTATAAGTTTAGGTTGTCCCGGTGAAAATACGCTAGAACGAGGGTGTTAGTCGAGTGGTGTGATAAACTCGACTAAGTTGTGAATATTGAATGTTTGTTATTGTGCAAATGTTTGATTTGGATTTTTGGTTGATTGCATAGGCTAGTAGCTAAACTTGTTCATGCAAATTGATCCTAACCCAACTCGAATCAAATAATAAAAATTTGATTTAGATCGTTGGGGGTAAAACCGTACATTCCTTTCTCCCTATTTTATCCCGTCAAAGTTTTCCTTCCCGAAGTTATACCCTATCTATCTCTTATAAGTTTCGTTTGTTGCGACCAGATGGTGAACACCAGGCGCACCGGTTCCGGTTCTGACCAGCAGGAGCAGAACAACCAGGGTACTGGTCAGCCGTTACCGATGCCTCCACCACTGACCCCGGAGCAGTTCTTCCAGCTCCAGATGCAGATGATGGCCACCCTGAACAATACTGTTCAGGCTCTGCAGCAGATCCATGCTCAGCCACCGCCTCCTCCGCCGCCTCAGCCCCGTGACAGGCGTGCGGACTTTCTGAGAGGTCATCCTCCGACCTTCTCTCACGCCACGGACCCACTCCAGGCGGACGACTGGCTTCGTTCGGTGGAGCGCCAGTTGGTTGTTGCGCAGTGCGACGACCGAGAGCGGGTTCTGTACGCAGCAGGGCAGCTGCGAGGCTCCGCTCTTGACTGGTGGGAGTCCTACCCCGCTCGAGACCGTGATGCTCTCACGTGGGACCAGTTCCGTGAGCGCTTCAGGAACCATCACATTCCTGAGGGCATTATGAAGATGAAGCAGAAGGAGTTTCGTGCCCTTAAGCAGGTAATTCTGAATGGAATTCTCTACAATTTCTTTTGAGCTTGATCTATCCTTGATTTCTTTCGTAAAACCTGACCAATTGAGCGATTTCTATCCTTGTTATCTGTGTTCGTTATTTCAGGGATCTATGATGGTGACGGAGTACCGTGACCGTTTCCTTCAGCTTGCCCGCTACGCCCCTGCTGACGTCGCTCGCGACAGCGATAAGCAGGAGTACTTCAAGGAGGGACTGGATGATCACATCCAGTATGCGCTGCTGAACCACCGCTTCAACAACTTCAACCAGCTGGTTGATGCGGCCCTCAACACCGAGCGCAAGCGCCGGGAGATTGAGGACAAGAAGAGGAAGATGGCTCCATCCTCTTCGGGCAGCAACACCCGTCCCCGCTACCAGTACCCTCCACAGCAGCAGCAGCAGCAGAGGTCGCCTCAGCAGTACCAGCCGCGGCAGCAGTTTCTACCTCGTCCTCAGCAGCAGCAGCAGGCGGGACAGGGTCAGAGGCTTCCAGCGCCTCCGGCTCCACCAGCTCAGAGGCAGGGAGTGCCTACTCCTCCTGGGCAGCAAGCCGCTGCATTTCCGCGAGTGTGCTTCCACTGCGGCGAGCCGGGGCACTACGCCAACGTCTGCCCCCGGAAGGCGCAGGCAGGACAGCAGGGCCGTGCAGCACAGCCCAAGGCCCCAGCTCCGGGCAGGGTGAACCACGTGACGGCCGAGTCAGCGGCCGAGGCTCCTAACGTGGTGATTGGTACGTTCATGGTTAATGCCCATCCTGCTACCGTGCTTTTTGATACAGGTGCTACGCATTCTTTTATCACCCAGTCTTTTGTTGAGCATCATGGCATTCCTACTAGCACATTAAAGAGGTGCATGTTAGTATCTTCACCGGGAGGGCAGTTGAGGTCTCATGTCTTCTGTCCCAGAGTCAGTGTGGCTATAAGGGGGGTAGATTTCAGTGCAAATCTGATGGTGCTAGACGCCAAGGGTATTGATGTGATCCTCGGAATGGAGACCCTTGCTAAGTGGGGAGTCCGGATCGATTGTGCTCAGAGGACGGTTCTTCTGTCAGCACCGGATGGTCAGGAACTTACTGTGGGTGCCACAGAGCCTTCTGGATTTCTTCATCAGATGGAGGCTAGACCCACGGATGGTATTCGCGTGGTGTCTGAATTCCCGGATGTCTTTCCGGATGATTTGCCAGGTATGCCGCCTGATCGCGACATTGAGTTTTCTATTGATCTCTTGCCTGGCACAGCTCCTATTGCTAAGCGGCCCTATCGTATGGCTCCTGTCGAGCATGAGGAGGTTAAGAAGACTGTCGATGAGTTGCTAGCTAAGGGTTATATCCGTCGCAGTTTCTCTCCTTGGGCTTTTCCTGTATTGCTCGTAGAGAAGAAGGATGGCGCGATGTCACACCCGATTTATAAGAACATAAATCGAGCAATCATATATGCGCCAGGATCAAGTCACGCATATATACAACAGATTATCAAGATATCACAACACATGTCACGAATAAAAGCGTATAAATTAATAAATGAATATCTTTATTACAACTGAATCAAGAATCAGTTCAAGGAATGCGGAAGCGTAAAATGAATACATGAAGAGCTGGGCGCCACAGGGACGTCGACTGGGAGACAAACGCCTAGAAGTCGTCAAAGCCGCTGACGTAGTCCTCCACGTTGCCGGGCACTGAGCAGCAGTCGAAGATATCCGAAAGAGAACAGAAGAGTAGAGAGACAAGTGTGAGCACAAACTAGTACTCAACAAGTATAACACGAGCATGAGGCTCTAAGGTTAGCTGACTCAACTGCATTAGCCTTTAGTCTTGGCAAATTTTATTAAAACTAATTACTACGAGTGGATAAATTACCATAACCCAAATTGCATAAGAATTAATCAATATTAATTAAGAACTACTGAGAACCATCCAAACCAAAACCACCCGGGGAATTGCCCTCGTCAAAGGTTGATAACCCCACTAATCAGACGGAGGATCTGGGCCGCTCATGACTGTGAGCACAGCTGATATATCAGTTTTACACTCTCGAGAGGTTGCACAACTTTACCCACAAGTCGTGAGCTACGCTAGTTGTTCATCACACTTCCTTAGGTGAGACGGCTAGCGAGCGCACTACGAGACCGTTACAAAGGACACGTTGGTAAGGTGTAACCGCTAAGGATTCTGGATCAGCGACGATGGGGCCCACCTCCGGGGGTACAAGACACACAGCACAGACCAAGCCGGAGGAGCAGGGACCATTGAAGCTTACCACCCCTCTTGCCCACGCAGGTAAGTTACTCCCGAACCAACACGACCTAATTAGTAAGTCAAGACCGTCCCATTCCAGTCTTGTGGTTGCGCGGTTGTCCCAGGTTGTCGCTCTATGAACCGGTCCTTATGGAGAGTGGCCAACCAAGCACTAAGCACCGTGCTGGCCCCCTAAACCATGTTTCTAACAAAAACATCTTTTAAGGACGCACAAACCACTCAAGCACACAGCACAGAGGGTCGGCTCCAGAATTAAGTTGCATAAGACCATTAATCAAATTAATTAAAAAGGACCCAGGTTTGTTATAGCGCAGCAACCTAGCACAACTAACCAAGAATGCAACCCAAAGGATATATATAAAGGATATACAGGTGGCTAGGAAGTCCTTATAAGCATACAGAATTAAATGCAGTATGAAATTATATTTAAAAGTGATAGGAGGTTCATGTTATACTTGCCTTCCTCGTACTCTCCCGGCTGCTGCTCGAAGTGCTCGGAAGACGGCTGCTCCTGGTACTGCTCCAAAGGCTCCGCGTCTACTCTCGATCATCAAACATAGCCCACACATACACACATGCATAGCAAGAACAAACTATAAGAAAAACAGTACACCAATACAACAGAACAGCACATGAAACTAGCCTAGAACTAATCTACGCATTACAACGATCGCGTGGATATAAAGAACGCTTAAAACGGAGCTAAAACGCGAAAACTACGCTTAAAACAGGATCCAGGGACCTATTTGTAAGAAAAACTGAGCAACCAGGGGCTTCTGGACAAAACTCGGGGACTAAAACGTAAATAAAGCCTAGATCTAGGGGCTAGCACGAGAAAAAATCAAGAGATGGACCGCGGGTTCAAATTCCAGAGAAGCCAGGGGCCTAAGAGCATAAAACAGGACCTATCCGTAATTTCTTTTGAACTACATGCGGACCGCGGGTTGATTCCCCAAAAAGGTGAGGGCTCTTTAGCAAAAAGACGTGACTGAAGCGGTATGTTTTAATCTGGATCCTCGGATCGAATCTGTGCGGCCCAGATTAGAATCCACCCTCGAAGGGGTACGGGACGATCTCAGCCTCTGGATCGAGATCGGACGGTCGGGAACGGATCTAGGTTTACAACTCGCGTGATCCACCGGATTTGAATTGGACGGCTGAGATTTAAAATTCCGGCGAACCGGTACGCGCTGCTTGGGTCCCTCGGATCTGAATCGCACGGCTCAGATCTACCCCGGCACGATCTAATCCTGGGCGTGGGCTCTAGATCGGATGGTTGAGGACTCTCGGGCGCTCGGGCGGCGGCGCTGGTCGCCGGAGCTTGTCTCCGCGGCGGCGCCTCGCCGGCGACACGCAATCCAACGTTCCCGGGGGCATTTCACGACAAGACCAGGCCTAGGGGGTAGAGCACGATGCGGGGAAACCATCTAGGCGCTCCAGGAGGCGAGATAGGGCTCGGGTAGGCGATTCCCGCGGCAAGGGCGGCTCGGGGCGGCGGTCACGCCGGCGGCGCTCGCGTTCTGGGTGTTACAGGTGGCTAAAGGCTATCGCAGCTGGTGCAAAAGAACCAGAGCGCGAAGGGGGACTCACCGAGGGGGCTACGGTGCCCGGAGTGTGGCGGAGGAGGTGCAACGACGGCGACTGGCGGCAGCAGGACGACGGCGCTCGCGGGGAAAGGTGCTGCAGGGGTGGCCGGGGCCCTTAGCTGGGGTAGATCGGCTCCAGGTAGTCCTGTGGAGATGGCAGGGGGGTCAAGGGGGCGTGAGGATCGCCGGCGGCGGGTAATTGCGGAGGCGAATGAACTTACCCGTGGCGGCGACGCTGGAAGATTCCGGTGGCGGCTAGGGCTTTAGGGTTAGGGTCCAGGAGGGTTTGGGGCGGCCCTTTGTAGGGCGCGGAGTCACACTGGCGCGCGGGCCCGGGAAGAGAGGGTCGCCGGCGAGATCGGAGTTCGTTGGGCGCCGGGGAAACAGAGGACGGGGGAAGAAAGGGAGGTGGGAGATGGCGCTGACGTGCGGGGCCCGCGGTCAGAGAGAGAGAGGAAGGGAAGAGAGAGCCTGCGCGCGACTCGGCCGGGAGAAAAGGAGATGGGCCGGCTGCTGGGCCGTGCGGGGAGGGGAGAGAGGGAAGGGCGCTGGCCGAGCGTGGCCCACGCGGGGGAAAGGAAGGAGGGAGGGGGTGGAGCTCGGGCTTGGCCCATGCGGGAAGGAAGGGAAGGCCCGGGATGGAAAGGGGAGAGAGAAGGGAAGGGGAAAAGAGATGGGCCGTGAGAGAGGAGCCGGCCCAAGAGCTTTTACTTCTTTTCCTTTTTCCTTTCCTATACTCAAACATTCCAACAAACTCATTTGAATTCAAATAATCTTTGAATTCAAAGCCACACCAATAAAACCATGCACCGGCATGAATGCACAAGCAAGTTGACTTATAGTAAATTTTAATTACTTGCATTATAAAATTACTTTAAATGCGACAAAAATTAAAGAAAAGCCTGAGAAATTTATTTAAGCCCGAATAAATTAATTAAAATTTGAGGAAATTACCTTAGGGTGTTACAAACCTACCCCCCTTACAGGAATCTCGTCCCGAGATTCGGATAGGCTAGCTAGCAAAGAGATCGGGGTATGTCTTCCTTAGCTCGTCTTCTCGCTCCCAAGTAGCCTCATCCTCCGTGTGATAACTCCACTGAACACGGCACATCTTGATCTTCTTGTTTCGGGTGACTCTCTCAGATATCTCCAATATCTTCACCGGATGCTCGACATAGGTCAGATCCTCCTGCACATCCAGCCCTTCTATCGGTGCTTGCTCTTCTGGCACTCTCAAGCACTTCTTCAGCTGAGACACGTGGAACACATCGTGCACTCCTGAGAGATTGAGTGGCAACTCCAGACGATATGCCACCTCACCTTTCCGTTCCAGCACCTTGAACGGACCAATGTACCGAGGAGCTAGCTTCCCTCGTACATTAAACCTGCGGATTCCTCTCATCGGTGAGACCTTCAGATATACATGATCCCCCACTGCGAAGGTCAAATCTCGACGACGAACATCCGCATATCTCTTCTGACGAGTCTGAGCGACCCTCAGATTCTCTCGCACCTGCTGTACCAACTGTTCTGCCTCTTCAACAATATCTGGGCCAAATACCTGCCTCTCGCCAATCTGATCCCAATACAGCGGAGTCCTGCACTTCCGACCATACAGGGCCTCGAAAGGAGATTTCTTCAGACTGGCCTGGTAACTGTTGTTATACGAAAACTCAGCATACGGCAGGCATTTATCCCAGCTGGTACCATACTGAATAGCACAGGCTCGAAGCATATCCTCCAACACTTGGTTGGTCCTTTCTGTCTGCCCATCTGTCTGAGGATGATAAGCAGTACTAAAGCGCAGCTTCGTATCCAACGAATCATGCAACTGCTCCCAGAACCGTGAAGTGAACTGAGATCCTCGATCAGATATAATCTTCTTAGGAACACCATGCAGACAGACAATCCTGGAGATGTACAACTCTGCGAGTCTAGCACCGGAGTAAGTAGTGTTCACCGGAATAAAATGAGCAACCTTCGTCAACCGGTCCACTACTACCCATATGGAGTTGTACCCTTTCTGCGTACGAGGCAAGCCAACAATGAAGTCCATGGTGATTTCCTCCCATTTCCACTCTGGAATCTTCAACGGCTGCAATAACCCTGCTGGCCTCTGATGCTCTGCCTTGACACGCTGACAAGTGTCACAAATAGCCACGTACTCCACGACGGAACGCTTCATTCCATACCACCAGAATCGTTCCTTCAGGTCGTAATACATCTTCGTGCTGCCAGGATGGATAGAATACGCTGTATCATGAGCCTCACTCAGAATCAACTTCCTGAGATCTGCCACATCCGGCACACATATACGACCCTTGTACCACAAGGTACCCTGATCATCCTCTCTGAAATGAGGGGCTTTGCCAATTTTGAGCAACTCACGAATCTCCTGCAGCTTCTGATCTTCCTTCTGATGCTGCCTGATCTCGGCCTCTAGAGTGGGTTCCGCCTCGAACGATGTACCCGAGGTATGATGCAAGAAACTCAGGCTCAACTGCTCAAACTCCTCGCATAACTCGTGAGGCATCTGAAAAGCCACGGCCATGTTAACATAGCTCTTCCTGCTCAGAGCATCTGCTACAACATTAGCCTTGCCCGGATGATAGTGAATCTCCAGGTCATAATCGTTGACCAACTCTAGCCATCTTCTCTGCCGCATATTCAGCTCACTCTGAGTGAAAATATACTTGAGACTCTTGTGATCGGTGTAAATATCACACCTCTGCCCAAACAAGTAATGCCTCCATATCTTCAGAGCATGCACAACTGCGGCTAACTCCAGATCATGAGTGGGATAATTCAGCTCGTGCCGGCGTAACTGCCGCGAGGCATAAGCTATCACTCTGCCTTCCTGCATCAGGATGCAACCAAGACCATCCCTCGAAGCATCACAATACACAGTGAACCTCTTGCTCTGGTCTGGCAGAGTAAGGACTGGTGCCGTAGTCAACTTCTTCTTCAACTCCTCGAAGGCACTCTGACGCTCATCAGTCCAAGAGAAACCCACGTCCTTCTCTAGCAAGGAAGTCAAAGGCTTCGCAATCTTGGAGAAATTCTCGATGAACCTCCGATAATAACCTGCTAAGCCCAGAAAAGAGCGGACTTCCTTCACCGTCTGCGGTACAACCCAGTCAAGCACATCCTTCACCTTTCCGGGGTCCACAGCAATACCTCCCTTGGAGATAACATGACCGAGGAATGGGACCTCGTCAATCCAGAACTCGCACTTACTGAGCTTGGCATACAGCTTGTGCTCTCTGAGCCTCTGCAACACAAGCCTCAGATGCTTCTCATGCTCCGCTTCCGACTTGGAATATATCAGGATATCATCAATGAATATCACCACAAAGGTGTCCAGATAATCCATGAAAACCTTGTTCATCAGATGCATGAAGAAAGCCGGAGCATTAGTCAAGCCGAAGGACATGACCGTATACTCGTATAACCCATACTTGCAGGTGAATGCCGTCTTCTGAATATCCTCAGGACGAATCTTCAGCTGATGATAACCTGAACGCAGATCAATCTTCGAGAATACACAAGCACCCTGAAGCTGATCAAAGAGATCCTCAATACGGGGCAATGGATGCTTGTCCTTGATAGTGACTGCATTCAGATCCCGATAATCGACGCACATTCTCTTCGCGCCATCCTTCTTCTCTACAAGCAACACAGGAAAAGCCCAAGGAGAGAAACTGCGACGGATATAACCCTTAGCTAGCAACTCGTCGACAGTCTTCTTAACCTCCTCATGCTCGACAGGAGCCATACGATAGGGCCTCTTAGCAATAGGAGCTGTGCCAGGCAAGAGATCAATAGAAAACTCAATGTCGCGATCAGGCGGCATACCTGGCAGATCATCCGGAAAGACATCCGGGAATTCGGACACCACGCGAATACCATCCGTGGGTCTAGCCTCCATCTGATGAAGAAATCCAGAAGGCTCCGTAGCTCCAACAGTAACCTCCTGACCATCTGGTGCTGACAGAAGAACCGTCCTTTGAGCACAATCTATCCGGACTCCCCATTTAGCAAGAGTCTCCATCCCAAGGATCACATCAATGCCTTTGGAGTCAAGCACCATCAGATTCGCACTGAAATCTACCCCCCTTATAGCCACACTGACTCTGGGACAGAAGACATGAGACCTCAACTGCCCTCCCGGTGAAGACACTATCATGCACCTCTTTAACGTGCTAGTAGGAATACCATGATGCTCAACAAAAGACTGGGTGATGAAAGAATGTGTAGCACCAGTATCAAAAAGCACTGTAGCAGGATGGGCATTAACCATGAACGTACCAATAACCACGTTGGGAGCCTCGGCCGCTGACTCGGCCGTCACGTGGTTCACCCTGCCCTGAGCTGGGGCCTTGGGCGGTGCTGCACGGCCCTGCTGTCCTGCCTGCGCCTTCCGAGGGCAGACGTTGGCGTAGTGCCCTGGCTCGCCGCAGTGGAAGCACACTCGAGGAAGTGCCGGAGCCTGCTGCCCAGGAGGAGTGGGCGCTCCCTGCCTCTGAGCTGGTGGAGCCGGAGGCGCTGGAAGCCTCTGACCCTGTCCCACCTGCTGCTGCTGCTGAGGACGAGGCGGAAACTGCTGCCGCTGCTGGTACTGCTGGGGCGGCCTCTGCTGCTGCTGCTGAGGATGCTGATAGCGGAGACGGGTGTTGCTGCCCGAAGAGGATGGAGCCATCTTCCTCTTCTTGTCCTCAATCTCCCGGCGCTTGCGCTCGGTGTTGAGGGCCGCATCAACCAACTGGTTGAAGTTGTCGAAGCGGTGGTTCAGCAGCGCATACTGGATGTGATCATCCAGTCCCTCCTTGAAGTACTCCTGCTTATCGCTATCACGAGCGACGTCCGCAGGGGCGTAGCGGGCAAGCTGAAGGAAACGGTCACGATACTCCGTCACCGTCATCGATCCCTGAAATAACGAACACAGATAACAAGGATAGAAATCGCTCAATCGGTCAGGTCCACGAAAGAAATCAAGTGTAGATCAAGCTCAAAAGAATTTGGTAGGGAATTTCCGTTAAATTTCACCTGCTTAAGGGCACGGAACTCCTTCTGCTTCATCTTCATGATGCCCTCAGGAATGTGATGGTTCCTGAAACGCTCACGGAACTGGTCCCACGTGAGAGCATCACGATCCCGAGCTGGGTAGGACTCCCACCAGTCAAGAGCGGAGCCTCGCAGCTGCCCTGCTGCGTAAAGGACTCGCTCCCGGTCGTCGCACTGTGCAACAACCAACTGGCGCTCCACCGAACGAAGCCAGTCGTCCGCCTGGAGTGGGTCCGTGGCGTGAGAGAAGGTCGGAGGATGACCTCTCAGGAAGTCCGCACGCCTGTCGCGGGGCTGAGGCGGCGGAGGAGGCGGTGGCTGGGCGTGAATCTGCTGCAGAGCCTGAACGGTGTTGTTCAGGGTCGCCATCATCTGCATCTGGAGCTGGAAGAACTGCTCCGGGGTCAGTGGTGGCGGCATCGGCAGCGGCTGACCAGTGCCCTGGTTGTTCTGCTCCTGCTGGTCAGAACCGGAACCGGTGCGCCTGGTGTTCACCATCTGATTGCAACAAACGAAATTTATAAGGATAAGATATCGTGCAGCTGCGGAAATGAAACTTCGGAAGGATATGGCAGAAAGAAAGGAATACAGGTTTTACCCCCAACGATCTAACTCAAATTTTAGTATTTAGTTCAGGTTGGGTTAGGGTCGATTTGCATGAACAAATTTAACTACTAGCCTATGCAATCAACCAAAAATCCAAATCAAGCATTTGCACAATAACAAACATTCAACATTCACAAATTAGTCGAGCTTTCCACACTACTCGACCAACACACTCGTTCTAGCGTATTTTTATCGGGACAACTTAAACTTATAACTTACAAGATTAGGCGACTCAGGCCCCACGTCTACGGAAAACTCAAGCTTAAGACTCAAGGAATGGGAGCAGAAACATGATGGTTGAAGATTTGCGGAGGCAAGCAAGCGAACAGAAGTCCTAAACTCGACCAATTCTACCTAGGCTTCGTCCTACAGTCGACCTGGCTCTGATACCAATCTGTCACACCCGATTTATAAGAACATAAATCGAGCAATCATATATGCGCCAGGATCAAGTCACGCATATATACAACAGATTATCAAGATATCACAACACATGTCACGAATAAAAGCGTATAAATTAATAAATGAATATCTTTATTACAACTGAATCAAGAATCAGTTCAAGGAATGCGGAAGCGTAAAATGAATACATGAAGAGCTGGGCGCCACAGGGACGTCGACTGGGAGACAAACGCCTAGAAGTCGTCGAAGCTGCTGACGTAGTCCTCCACGTTGCCAGGCACTGAGCAGCAGTCGAAGATATCCGAAAGAGAACAGAAGAGTAGAGAGACAAGTGTGAGCACAAACTAGTACTCAACAAGTATAACACGAGCATGAGGCTCTAAGGTTAGCTGACTCAACTGCATTAGCTTTTAGTCTTGGCAAATTTTATTAAAACTAATTACTACGAGTGGATAAATTACCATAACCCAAATTGCATAAGAATTAATCAATATTAATTAAGAACTACTGAGAACCATCCAAACCAAAACCACCCAGGGAATCGCCCTCGTCAAAGGTTGATAACCCCACTAATCAGACGGAGGATCTGGGCCGCTCATGACTGTGAGCACAGCTGATATATCAGTTTTACACTCTCGAGAGGTTGCACAACTTTACCCACAAGTCGTGAGCTACGCTAGTTGTTCATCACACTTCCTTAGGTGAGACGGCTAGCGAGCGCACTACGAGACCGTTACAAAGGACACGTTGGTAAGGTGTAACCGCTAAGGATTCTGGATCAGCGACGATGGGGCCCACCTCCGGGGGTACAAGACACACAGCACAGACCAAGCCGGAGGAGCAGGGACCATTGAAGCTTACCACCTGTAACGCCCTGAAAATTCACTTAATAAAATCCTGCGCTAGAGTGATTCGTAAAAACGGTTCGACGTCAAAACCCTAACCCTAACCGGAGCGCTGTTCCGTTCCGCATCGCTCGCCCACGCGCGACCGTCCGCCGTGATTAACGCAGACGCGACTCCCTTCCTTTTCTTTCTCCTCTCGCGCGAATACCGCGCGCGTGCCGACCCGCGCGACCACTCTCCGCAATTAGCGCTGGCGTAAGTCCTTTCTCGCGCGGCGCGCGAATCCTGCGCGCGCGTGGCCGATCGGCCGCGGTCGCCGCCGCGACCGGCGCCGGCACTCCTCCCCCCCTCTTTTTCTTTTCTCTCCTTCTCTCTATTTCTTTTCCTTTCCCCCTTTTCCTTTTTCTTTTCCTCCCTTTTCTTTTTTCCTCCCTTTCCTTTCTCCTTTTCTTCCTGTTCCTCCTCTTCTCCCTGTTTCCCCCTTCCCCTGCTCCCGAATGCTGCACGGCTGTGCGCCGGCCCTGGGCGCCGCGCACGCGCTCTGCCCGGCCTTACCGCGCACGCACCCGAGCCCACGCGCGCGCCCGCGCGTGCCCCGCGTGGCCGCACACCCCGCCGCGCCGCCCGTCGCCACGCCATCGCCCTGGCCCGAACCGAGCCGCGCCGCACGCGCACGGACGCCGCGACACGCGCCGCCGCAGCCCTTCCCCCGCGCGCGCTCGCTGTGCCCGGCCGCTGACGCCGCACTGTGCCCGCGCGTGCCGAGCCGTCGCGTCGTCCCGGCCTCGCCGCCCGCGCCGCCGCTCCACGACACGGGCACCATTAAGGTGCCCCGCACCGCCCGCCTGCCCCTCCTCACCGGCCACCGCCGCCACCTACCTTGGCCGCCTATAAAAGGGGGTCGGGGAGCACCCCGGCACCCCCACGACCGCCACCGCCCACCCGGCCCCTCGCCCTCCCCAGCCCGGCGCTGCCTCCACGAGCCCCTGTGCCCGCCGCCGCACGCCCCCGTGGGCAGCTTCCCTCGCTCCACCTCGGCCCGAGGTAAGGCCGGGGATGGGTTCCCCGCGCCCCCCTCCCGCTTTCCCCCCACTCCCGGGCCGCCGCCGTGCCCCGGCCGGCCGGGTCAGGCCACCGCCGGCGCCCTGCCTTCCCCCCCTCCTCTGTTTTGCACGGGGGAGAGGAAGGAGAAGGGTGTTCTTACCCAAACCCCCTCCCCTTTCTGATTTTTCCCAAAAACCCCCTCCTTCCTATGAGCATGCCCTTATTCACTTCCCTTTTACAAAAGAAACCCCGTGTTGTCCCATTAATTCAAAAAGGACCCTCTAATACTTGAGCCTAGATACACTTGACGCTCTTTAGCATGCCCCGAGAATTTATAAGATTTACAAAAAGGCCCTCGCTCTTTCCGGATACTTACAGATAAACCCCGAGAGCCCTGTTTAACCCCCCGAACCCCTTTAGCTCGTCATTTTATGTGCGAAACGACCTCCGATTGACCCGAAACTCTACCACGCCATTTCTAGTATAGTTTTAGCCATGCCATTAGGAAACCACCCAGAGATATTGCCCCGACCTCCGTAACTAAATTATTTCCGATTCAAGCTCGACGATAAAAGCTTTTACTTCTTGTGCTTGATTGTGTGCCTGTTTGATTGCGTCGTAGGACACGGAGTGAACGAGGAAGGACCTGAGCGTGACCAAGCAAACGAGGATCAGTACTGCGACCCCGAACCCGAGGGACAGTGCTTCGACCAGGACTTCTCGCAAAAGTTCGACGATGGCAAGTTCAATTCCGCCCTTTGATGCATGTTTCTGTCCTAGTTTTTTTAAACACAACCCAGTGGCCTGTTTTATAAAATTGCATTGTTTTGTGTGTTGAAAACATGGTAGGATAGCCACCCTTGCCGTGATAGCCATACCTTGAATACCTGATTTTATAAAGAAAAATGCGTGGGTGTGGGAAAGGGTAAAGTGTGGATTTGAGAAACGAGTCGGACGGGATGGATGGCATTTCTGTGTGAATTGCCGTTGGTGTGCTCGTACCTATGTGGTTGAGCGAGGAAGGGAGATATCCATCCTGTCACCCCTAAGGACCGAGTTGATGTGACATCTCACCTAGCTTCTTGTCGTGCGAACCACTTGACCGTTGTATGGGCAACGGCTTAGCATAAATCCCACTAGTTGGTCTGATAGCCACCAGGAGAGCTGAGAGCAACGGGTGATCAAGGAGAAGGGATAAGCTCTGTGTGACTTATGCCCCGGTTAAACCTCGGAGATAGGTCGAATGACCCCTTGATGGATCCCGTGGTGGCTAGTCAGGTCTAGCTAAGGTGGGTAATGGCTTTGTTGGGATCTGCACCGGCACTAAGGTGTTCGTGCTGTGGTACCCCACCTGTGGGTAAAGTTGCACACCTCTGCAGAGTTAAAATCTATTCGAATAGCCGTGCCCACGGTATTGGGCAAGTTACGGTGTGGTCACATAACTAGTGATTCTCTCTGGGAATGAATGGGCTGGCGTGAGTTGTTTGGAAAGTGTCCGGCAGTTGTGCCGTGTGCTACGGCGGACGGGGGGTCCGGTAGCAGTTTAAAACTTGGATCCTGTGTGGATCAAAATCGTGTGCTCCTTGGTATTAGAAAACTCATTTTGGAAATCGTTTTTAAACGAACCCTTGCATACAGTGAGTTTTTCACAAATGAACCATAACCTATCCTTGGATTGTCCTGTGCATACGATTACTGTTATACCCCCTCCGTGGGTGTGATTGGACTTGCTGAGTACGTTCGTACTCACCCCTCTCTTACTTTTACAGTGGAAGACCCAGACTACATCCCCGAAGACAACGACTAGGGTTTCGTCCTGCACCCAGTCTTGCCTGTGGTTGAGGCCACCGTTGGATTCCGCATGGCGCAAGACTCTGATGACCCTTTGTTCGTAGCTAGTGTAGTTGTGTGGGTTCTGGTTGTAATCCTCGCGATAGTGGCGCTTCACTGCCCATTACCGCGTAGAGTTGTACGGTGATGTACCATCTGATGTAATAAAAGTGTTATCAGCCTCCTGGGACTGATAAATCAACACTTTTAAGTCTTCCCTGATGGGGGGACGCTTCAGGTGGTATCAGAGCCGTAGGCTGGCCGTAGGATGTGACCCTAGGAGCGAAACCCTTTTTAAGCCCTAGGATTTGCGCTGGCTTAGCTCTTTTCTCACACAAACACTCACCACTGGTTTTTACCCTGTTCCAGATGGCTGACAATGGATGGGTCAACGGAGTCTGCTACGCAGAGCCTGGCCTTCCTAAGTTATTGTTGCTCAGCCTGGAACGCGTTGGAGTTATGGAGACGCCGGAGTACGCCTACCGAGAATATACCTCCGGTGGCACCCTTCGGTGCGACACGATGATTTTTGTGGAGAGGAGCACCCGCTACCCTGTTGTGGACCCTTGGTTTATCTCCACAACTGGCTTCCGTTTCCCTGACACCTACCGAAAGGCCGCCCGTAAAGCCCTACGGCGATTGCGTGTGCTCTACAGGCACCACCTTCAGCGGACTTCTATGGGATTTTTCCCACCCGCTGAAGGAAGTGGACGCACTTGGATTGCCCGGATGAGGAGACTTGGACGAGAAGAAGAAGACTTAGAAGATGCGGTCTCCCACCTATCCATCTACCTTACTGGCTTGGATGCACTCTGCCGCGAACAGTCGGCACAACTGAAGAAGCTAATCCAGGGGATTGAAAAGATAACCCAGGAGCTGGAGCAACAACGGACAAGAGCTGCAACCGCCGAGTATTCCTTAGCCGCCCTCCGAGCCCAGATGCAAGAATACGAGACCCGCAACGGGATAGGTGGATGGATCGAAGAAGAAGAAGAAGAACCCATGGAGACCCATTGGGACAAGGGTACTCAGACCGAAAACGAGATGGATCGGTTCCTTCCGATAAAGAAGCGCTCTATCAGGACCGAGGAAGAATCCCCATGATAGGATTAGCACCCCTAGCAAAAACCCGACCCTAATGACCACGTATCCATGAAAACTGTACCACCCTTGTTGTAATAATAAATATCATCTACTCGCTTTTGCACCTGTACCAGATTGTTTACCCTGTTTCTGTTTCAGATGGCTGAGGAAGGATGGACCCAGGGCGATTGCCAAGCTGCACCTGGATTCCCCAGCCTCTTGATCAACACCCTGGAAGACCTTGGCGTTACGGAGCGCCCAAGGTACTACAGCCGAGGGTACGAGCACCATGGTACCCTCCGCTGCAGGGTGATCCTGGTCATCGCCAGGAGCAACCGCTACCCCGACATCCAGCCCTGGCGCGCGACCGCCACAGGGTTTAGACACCAAGATACCTACCCCCTGGCCATCAGAAAAGCACTCCGTTATTTGTGCCGGATTTTTGAAGAACACCTCGCCCCCACGCCAGCGAAGTTCTTCCCGCCGGCCATCAGGACCCCAGTCTGGGAAGCACGAATGAGAAACCTGGAGCGACGACGCCACGAAGAAGGCCCCCTGTACCAAGTGGCCACTTACCTAGCCGCCCTGGACCAACTCTTTGATGAGCAAGCCAACCTTCTAAGGGAGCAGACCCATCGAGCCGAGCAAGCAGAGCTCGCGGTGAGGATACAGCAGATCCGAGCCGCCCATGCCGAGGCAAGAGCCGCAGCCGCGGTCAGTAACGAAGCAGTCGCTCAAGAGAGCCTCAGGCAGGCCCGAGACCGGCGTATGCAAGATTGGACCCAAAGTGGAACACCAGTCCCGGCAATTGGGGAAGACCATGTTTTACTCGGGACACCCGTCATAGGATGGGGGACACTCTTCAGAAACACACAAGCCCCACCCGAGAACCCTGAAAGTTCCGCTGCTGCCGCTAAAGAAAATGCGGCGGCGCAACCCTCGACCGATGGAAATCCAGAGGATGGCGACCAAGGATCACTCTCGCTTTCCGCCCCAGAGGAAGGCCTGCCCCGCGAGTAGAATGACCGACGCCACCCTAGCGGTGTACACCCCAGCCCCTTTTGTTTAAATCGTGCCCTCGGGCATGACCCTGGACGAGTAGTGCGAGACCTAGCCCTACCCCAAGCTGTACCCCCTTTCCGCAGTAATAAAGTGTTTGTGCCTGTTGTTTGTGATGATTGTGTGTTGTGTTGTTGTGTGCTGCTTGTTTATATAACTACTGGCAGGAAGTAGATTCCGCCGCATATACGTATTAAACAACTTAAACATCACATAAACGTAACCCCGATTTACCCAATCAACAGGTGACCCCCCGGAACGTCGCGAGGGCCTCCCGTGGCCGGAACCCCGTAGCCGCTAGTGTCGGAGCACACCCCGTTGAACAAGATCTTCCCCAAGGAGAGCAAGAAGTAAGCCAGAACCGAGGGGGAAGTCAAGAAGGAGAACAACTACCACCACCCCCACCCCTCGGAGACCTGGCACAAATCATCCATAACCAGACCCTCATACTGGAGACTCTGGCGAACGCCCTCATTAACCGGCAGCCGCGAGGGCAGAATATGAACGACAAGCTGACGGCCTTTCTAAGGACCAAGCCACCAACCTTCGCCGGATCCTGCAACCCGTTGGATGCTGACGACTGGTTGCGAGTAATTCAGAGGAAGCTCGAACCATTCGAATGCCAGGACTGGGATAAAGTCCTTCTGGCGGCCCACCAGCTCACCGGAACGGCATTATCCTGGTGGGAAAACTATTGTGCTGCAGCCGAAGACGCCTCTACCATCACCTGGGGAGAATTTGTAAGGGAGTTCCGCCGCTACCACATCCCTTCGGCCACCATGAAGCGCAAGGCGGATGAATTCCATGCACTACAACAAGGGAGCATGACGGTGGAAGAATACACCCACCGGTTTATAGAATTGGCCCGATATGCGCCGGAAGAAGTAAACGACGACGACAAAAAGCAAGACATGTTCAAGAAGGGATTAAGCCCAGAGCTCCGAACCTTGCTTACTCCCCAGATCTATCCAGACTTCAACACCCTGATGAACAAGGCCATCCTCACAGAAAGGGCCAAGGCCGAAGAAAGAAAGGACAATAAACGCAAATTCTTGGAAAGTAAGGCTCGCCAGCAGGACCGCTTCCAAAAGCCGAGGAACTCCAACTACACTGCACCAAGATCGCAGGCCCCAATGCAGTATAGAACTCAGTCCCAGGTGACAGGATCACAGGCCCCGCCTAGAAGCCAGAATACCTCGAGGGCCCCGCAAAGCAGTGCAAGTCAGGCCACCCCCGACAACAACAATGTTAGAGCTTGTTTCAACTGCCGAGAGACAGGGCACTTCATCGCCAATTGCCCCTACGCCAAGAATAAGCCGGCAACGTCGACCTTCTCCAACACAGTGAATGGGCCCAGACCAGCCCTGACCGGTGCCAACCGAGTGCCCGTCCGCAACAACGACAGCGGCCAGCAGGTGAAGCAGCAATCGTTTGGACGAGCCCGTGTCAATCACATCGACGCGCAGGAGGCTCAGGAAGCTCAGGGCGTAGTGCTCGGTGAGTACTTAGTCAACTCAGCTCTGGCGACAGTATTATTTGATTCTGGAGCATCGCACTCGTTTATATCCTCGAGCTATGTGGAGAAACACAAAATACCTACAGTACTACTAAAGACACCCCTATTAACCCGGACGCCCGGAGGCGACATCAATTGTCAATTAGGCTGTCCACGGGTAAAGATCAATTTAAGTGGGGTAGACTTTCTAGCAGATTTAGTAGTACTTAAGCCTGGGGGAATAGATGTGATCCTTGGGATGGATTGGTTAAGCCGACACAATGGTCTCATAGGCTGCACTGATAAAGTGGTACACCTAACCAACCACGAAGGAGTACAAGTGATCTGCCGTACCCGGGATAGTAAATATGACCCAATGGTATTTAGCATGGAAGCCAAGCCCTTAGAAGGAGTCCCGGTAGTAAACGAATACCCAGATGTATTTCCTGAAGAGCTTCCCGGTATGCCGCCGGACAGGGATATAGAATTCGTCATAGACCTTATTCCCGGAACCTCTCCGATAGCCAAGAGGCCCTATAGGATGGCGGCCTCGGAATTGACGGAATTAAAGAAGCAACTAGAAGAACTGCAACGGATTGGTTTCATCAGACCAAGCTCGTCGCCTTGGGGAGCCCCAGTCCTGTTTGTCAAAAAGAAAGACGGGAGTATGAGGATGTGTGTAGATTACCGGGCACTGAATGAAGTCACCATTAAGAATAAGTACCCCCTCCCTAGGATTGATGACCTTTTCGATCAGCTAAAAGGAGCTAAGTACTTTTCCAAGATCGATCTAAGGTCAGGATATTTTCAGCTCAAGATTAGGGAAAGTGACATCCCTAAGACAGCTTTTGTCACCCGCTATGGGCAGTTTGAGTTCACCGTAATGTCCTTCGGACTAACCAATGCCCCTGCCTATTTTATGAATCTCATGAACAAAGTGTTTATGGACGAGCTGGATAAGTTTGTCGTAGTCTTTATCGACGACATACTTATCTACTCTAAGAATATTCAGGAACATGAGCAACATCTGCGGGTAGTATTGGAAAAGCTGAGGGCACATAGGTTATATGCCAAGTTCAGCAAGTGCGACTTCTGGCTGGAGAGAGTAGCTTTTCTTGGTCACATTCTGACTGCGGAAGGCGTAGCAGTGGACCCAGAGAAGGTCGAAGCCGTATCCAATTGGCAGCAGCCAACTAACGTTAGTGAGATCAGAAGTTTTCTCGGGTTAGCCGGATACTATCGGAGATTTATCGAGGGATTCTCTAAGATGGCTCGACCCATGACAGAACTCCTTAAAAAGGAGAAGAAGTTCGCTTGGACGGAATCTTGTGAGAGAAGCTTTCAGGAACTAAAGCAAAAGTTGACAACCGCCCCAGTGTTAACCCTACCGGACATTCATCGGGATTTTGTCATTTATTGTGACGCATCCCGACAAGGATTAGGGTGTGTTCTGATGCAAGATGGGAAAGTCGTTGCGTATGCTTCCCGCCAACTCAGGACTCATGAGCAGAATTACCCGACCCATGACTTGGAATTAGCGGCCGTAGTACATGCTCTCAAGATTTGGAGGCATTACTTGATTGGGAATAAGTGTGAAATTTACACTGACCATAAGAGTTTGAAATACATCTTCACCCAGCCAGATTTGAACTTAAGACAAAGGAGGTGGTTAGAGTTAGTCAAGGACTATAATTTGGAAATCCATTATCACCCCGGGAAAGCAAATGTGGTAGCCGACGCCTTGAGCCGGAAATCCTATGGACCCAAGGATGACAACCTGCGCGAGGAAATGGCACGATTAAATGTGCACATTGTTCCTCGAGGTTCCAGCCATGTGTTAAGCGTCCAATCAACCCTAGAGGATAGAATTAGAGAGGCTCAAAGCTTGGATCAGGAGTTAGTAAAGATCTGCAAGCAAACTGGAGAAAACAAAGCGCCAGGTTTTAGAGTGGACGATAAGGGGACATTATGGTACGAGGATAGGATGTGTGTGCCCCAGAATGGAGACTTCCGGCAGATGATCATGGACGAAGCCCACAACTCGGCCTACTCCATCCACCCAGGATCCACCAAAATGTATATGGACTTAAGGCAAAAATATTGGTGGAGTGGGATGAAAGCAGACATTGCACGATTTGTGGCACATTGTGATACTTGTCAAAGGATCAAGGCCGAACATCGAAAGCCAGCAGGGTTATTGCAACCCCTACCCATTCCGGTTTGGAAATGGGATGAAATAGGAATGGACTTTGTAGTGGGTCTACCCAGAACACAGAAGGGACACGATTCCATATGGGTAATCGTGGATCGACTCACTAAATCGGCACATTCATACCCGTAAGAACCACTTATGGTGGAGAAAAGCTGGCAAAACTCTACGTGGAAAATATAGTAAAGTTACATGGAGTGCCTAGCAGAATTGTCTCGGATAGAGGGACCCAATTTACATCTAGGTTTTGGAAAAGCCTGCACAAAGCCATGGGCACAAAGTTAGATTTTAGCTCCGCATACCACCCACAGACGGATGGTCAAACCGAAAGGGTGAATCAGATCATGGAAGATATGCTGAGAGCATGTGTACTAACCTATGGGAATGATTGGGAACAGAGTCTGCCCTATGCGGAATTCTCGTACAATAATGGCTACCAAGCCAGCCTGGGTATGTCGCCATTCGAAGCCCTCTACGGAAGAAAGTGCAAAACTCCCTTAATGTGGTCGGAAGTCGGAGAACGTGCGCTAGTAGGACCCGCGCTCATAAAAGAAGCGGAAGAGAAAGTGGCGGAAATCCGCGAGAAATTAAAAGCAGCCCAGTCCCGGCAAAGAGCTATGCAGACAAGAAGAGGCGGGAGATAAGCTTCAATCCGGGAGATTTTGTCTATCTCAAGTCTCACCCATTCGAGGGACACGAGATTTCAGGTACAAGGAAAATTAGCCCCTCGATACATTGGGCCGTATCGGGTTCTAAAGAAGGTAGGAGCAGTGGCATACCGACTGGAGTTACCGGAAGGAATGTCAGATATACATTCAGTGTTTCACGTCTCGCAATTAAGGAGATGTCTGAGATACCCGAGGAAGAACACGTGCCGGTGGAAACAATAGACCTGCAACCGGATCTGCGGTACCAGGAGTGCCGGTCAAAATTCTGGACACTGTCACTAGGAGGACAAGAAACTCTGAGGTCGGATATGCAGGGTTCAATGGAGCAGACACGGAGTAGAAGAAGCAACCTGGGGAGCGCGAGGAGGCCCTAAAGAAAGAATTTCCCCATCTGTTTAGGAGCCAGCCGAATCTCGAGGACGAGATTCATTTAAGTGGGGTAGGTTTGTAACGCCCTGAAAATTCACTTAATAAAATCCTGCGCTAGAGTGATCGTAAAAACGGTTCGACGTCAAAACCCTAACCCTAACCGGAGCGCTGTTCCGTTCCGCATCGCTCGCCCACGCGCGACGTCCACCGTGATTAACGCAGACGCGACTCCCTTCCTTTTCTTCTCCTCTCGCGCGAATACCGCGCGGCGTGCCGACCCGCGCGACCACTCTCCGCAATTAGCGCTGGCGTAAGTCCTTTCTCGCGCGGCGCGCGAATCCTGCGCGCGCGTGGCCGATCGGCCGCGGTCGCCGCCGCGACCGGCGCCGGCACTCCTCCCCCCCTCTTTTCTTTTCTCTCCTTCTCTCTATTCTTTTCCTTTCCCCCTTTTCCTTTTTCTTTTCCTCCCTTTTCTTTTTTCCTCCCTTTCCTTTCTCCTTTTCTTCCTGTTCCTCCTCTTCTCCCTGTTTCCCCCTTCCCCTGCTCCCGAATGCTGCACGGCTGTGCGCCGGCCCTGGGCGCCGCGCACGCGCTCTGCCCGGCCTTACCGCGCAGCACCCGAGCCCACGCGCGCGCCGCGCGTGCCCCGCGTGGCCGCACACCCCGCCGCGCCGCCCGTCGCCACGCCATCGCCCTGGCCCGAACCGAGCCGCGCCGCACGCGCACGGACGCCGCGACACGCGCCGCCGCAGCCCTTCCCCCGCGCGCGCTCGCTGTGCCCGGCCGCTGACGCCGCACTGTGCCGCGCGTGCCGAGCCGTCGCGTCGTCCCGGCCCTCGCCGCCCGCGCCGCCGCTCCACGACACGGGCACCATTAAGGTGCCCCGCACCGCCCGCCTGCCCCTCCTCACCGGCCACCGCCGCCACCTACCTTGGCCGCCTATAAAAGGGGTCGGGGAGCACCCCGGCACCCCCACGACCGCCACCGCCCACCCGGCCCCTCGCCCTCCCCAGCCCGGCGCCGCCTCACGAGCCCCTGGCCCGCCGCCGCACGCCCCCGTGGGCAGCTTCCCTCGCTCCACCTCGGCCCGAGGTAAGGCCGGGGATGGGTTCCCCGCCCCCCTCCCGCTTTCCCCCCACTCCCGGGCCGCCGCCGTGCCCCGGCCGGCCGGGTCAGGCCACCGCCGGCGCCCTGCCTTCCCCCTCCTCTGTTTTGCACGGGGGAGAG